>NC_053166.1:85756986-86069236 GCF_016835505.1 Polypterus senegalus | reverse complement strand
TATTTCTATAAGGAAGTTTTGCGTTTTTGTATTCACATTGATGTTCCAGGTTGATTATTGTCTTAAAATTTCATACAGTATATTTGTTAAAATGATGATTTGCAATCTTGTATATTTTAAAGATTAAGACATAATCTAGCATAGACAGGCAGTTTACCAAAAAAATACTTGTCTGAGCAGTGTGTCATCTTATCAAAAATTAGACTCATACTGCAAACATATGTTTTTATGGAAGTTTCTATCTGTTCTCATCAAAACTCAAGCATGCCAAAAACCTGCTTTTAGATACAAAACAAAGCAACCCTGATTAATTGACATACTAATGCATGAAGATAAAAATCCGTAGCTACTTTTCACTGAATATGTACAAGAAATCCTGCAGAAGTCACATCTGGAAATCACATTGGGCTAGACTCATGGTAGGAATATTCTATCAAATTCTGATTGTGGTCAAGCTCTATACGGAAAGCAAGTTGATCCAGTCAAGCACACATGGAAGAAAATGGTTGAAATTGAATGTAACCATCTGAGCTTTTAGTATGCATTTTGACTGTGGGAGGAAACCCAGACTGCAGGTGTAATCTGAGCTGAAAACTTGTAGAATATACAAAATCCACAACAGAACAGATGTCAAACCAGTACAGACCATATTTATCAGTGTAAAAGCACTTTTTATCACGTTGCCAAAGTTTGATCAACAAACAAATTACTAATTTCTTTTCATATTTGTAATAATAAATTATCCCTTTCAGGTGGCATTACTATTCCCATTTATTGCTGCCTATGATTTATTTATCAAACAATAAGCAGAAATATAAAAAATATATATTTATTTAATACATATGAAGAACAATACATAACATGCACAATTGTCTGTTTATGTTCTATTTTCTAATACGTATTAATGTTAGTTTAAAATCTCTATATGTACAACATTAAGTAATTTGTTATTAAAACCTGAATAGAAAATGAAACTTACAATATCAGCAAAACATTCAGTTCCTAAATATATCATATTTATCCTGAAAATCATTTTGTTGTCAACACTTATGGATACAGTATTATAAGTATATTCAATAAAGGACTATGCCATTTTGAATGAATTCTATGCTGAAATCTATGGATTTTATATTAGTGACGGTCCACAATAAGGTCTTATTGTTTTTATTACTACAAAATGAGTAATTTTAGGTTTAAATACACTCAAGTTAGTGGTGCCCCCTCAAACCTTTTTTCAATGTGTTTTCTTGTATTTCTCCGACTTGTTTGCTAACACATGCCCTTACTAATATACACACTGATTCTTATTGTCAAAATAATAATTTAACAATAAATTTTGTTTTGTTTGCAATTGCAATGTTAATTTTCTAACAGATGAAAAATAGTATCACTTCTCCTTTCAAATCGTTTTTCGCTGGAGAGGTTTTATGTGCTGTATCAGTGCGTGCACTGGCTTGTGGGAGATAACCCCAATACACTGACAGCATATAAAGTGCCAATTCACTTATGACAAAAAAGTTATACCATCAACATGTACACAGTAAAGCCAATAAATATCTGGTCATGTGAATCATTTGATTATAAAAGCCGATGGAAAAGAACACTCTAAGATTCCACTCACCATTGTTGAAACACATAAATCACATAGCTTTTTATATTCAAATATATTCCATTTTTACATTTATTTGGTTAATGACATTATCCAAAGCAACTCACAAAATTTGAGGTACAATTTCTTTTACATTTTTTTTGTTTTTTAGTGACATGCTTATGGTCACAAAATGTCAATAGAAGGATTTGAACCCGTAATTTCAGGGTTTGAAGTCAAAGCTTTAACCACTACTATATACTGCCTACACTGTCCTTTGCTATACCTGTGTTATGGTGGCAAAATGGCAATACTTAAAGTATGAAAGAAGTAAAGCACATACGTCTTTGTGTCAGCACCATTTTTAGCCAAAGCAATAACTTATGCATAATCAGTAAAACTTTTCAGTGAGTGCACTTTTACCTTTTCTAGTCCTATTATTATAATGATTTATTGTAAAATTAATAACAATTTTAAGGATTCTGTGCAATTTCGGAAGAAGTATTAATTGCAATAAATATGATAACTGACATTAACTATTAAAAAAGGACCCTTCTCTTTGTCCGCTGAATAAAATAAAAATTCAGAAATCCAAGTAATTTATAAAGATTTACAACCACTGCCAAGAGTGTAATGTAATGTATCTGCTACTCATAGATAATGCAGCATTTGACATATGGGGTTTTTTTTTTTGTATTTAAAGAATCAATACGTTTGGGGTGTAAAACAATAACCTTACTCATTAAGCCTACACCCTTCACCATTGCTTAGCACTGAATAATGAATTAAAACATAGTTAATTCAATTCACTGAAATAAACTACTCTATATCCCATCTCCTTTAATATCTAATTGTTACATAATATGTTACTCTTCATAGAAAGAAGAAAATAACAGAACATAATAAGTGTGGTATAAGTTTGGTATTTTCAAATCAAAGTTATTTTTTCTCAGTCATGGTATATATTAATTTGCCACATGAAATTGCATTTTAAAGTGAAGCATATCTTTTAAAATCAAAAAAAAAAAAAAAAAACATTAAATGCATTAAGCTTGTCAGCAGGGCATTGGCACTTCAGTCATGATAGGAGAGCAAACACCTTGGGATGTTCAAAGTCATTAAATGCAGTGCAGTGATAACAGAGTGACACTGCCGACCACATTTACTGAGTTTAGTTGCAAGTTAGTCAAGTCAGCCAAAATACTAACAGTTTAATTCATGCCACACTGTTGCAGGCCAGTCAAATACGGAGCATACAAGAATAAAATAATGAAATATGTTTAGAGTCAGTGCTTTAAGCAATTTGTCCTCTTTAAATAAACTCTAAATTTTGTGATTTTTTTTAAAAAGAATGCTAAGACCAATTTTTTTAAACTATATTCTAAAATGTGTGGATTTAAATAAATCCTATCAGCACATTTCAATTTCTATTTTAACTTTTTGTTAACTTGAATATTTTCCAAAAAGCATTGTGGTATCATTTTGTATACTTGGACTACTCCATGTTAAATAAAAATCAAGTAAATTTCATGAACAACTGTGACATAAAAGTAAGAGAAAACTAAACACACCTCATTTATACTCAATCTCAGTTAATTTTTATTAGTACTGGTGTATGATGTTAAAAATAATAATAATAATTAAGGTCCATGGACACACACCAACTCACTACAGTATTACATGCAGGTCAATATGGGAAGCTACATATGAATTTAGTTCACATTCATTAAAGAGAATGGAAAAGAAGGTACAGATAAGAGAACATGTAATTGGAGTAAAGTCATAAGTGGCATCACTTAAGATGAATGCTGTTTGTGATTTACAATAAGAAGGTAGATTTAGAAGTTGTGACATCTATGGATAACATTGGGTAGCACAAAAGCAAAAGTAATGAATCCAATAACATAATAAAATAAAGGAACATGTAAATATTTAAATATGTAAACCATGAATCCCCAGATATACAAGCAACAGTTTTTGAAAATAATTTTAATATGTTATGTAATAATAGAGTGACCTCCCATAATTCATTGGACAGATGCAACTAAAATAGCTTAGAGTGAGCAACTTAGGAAATTTAAAAATAGTAAGCCCTTGATAGTTTTTCATGGAATAATTCTGAAAAAGGAACACATTACCTGAAATAGGAATTCTTTTAAATACAGACTTTGTAGAATACAAATTCTTTTCATCAAAGATATCTAGAACAAAAGAAAAAAACAAAAATTAGCAATTAAATGAGGAAGCACTTTTTTTAAATGAAGAGCCAAAGGGGCATAGAATGGAATACACTGTAAAACGGTGCTTTTCAGCTCGATGCCCATCAAATTTTAAGAACAAGGTATCGCTAAAGCTTAAGTATTACCGTAACTAACCAGTCAGTATAAACTGGCTTCAGCCATTGCTAAATCTGATTATTTCCTTAAAAATCAAATTAATATTGAATTAAAAGGACTAGACTTTCCCTGTTTATTGTTTCTGGAAAGAAGAACATAGTTAACATTAAAAAAGCCATGCTTTTCTAAGTCACAAGTAATTTAAACTCTGTAATTATACACAGGAAATGCAGTAAAACATATTGACATATGCTGACTTTTATCTTCAGTCAGTTATTTAGTACTGTGCTTTATGCTTTATGTGTGTATGGGTACATCAAATACGCATTAGCCAGCTAATGGACTACACATTGTAGCATGTTGGTGAGGTGGTTAACACTGCTACCTCACATCTGTACATCTTACATTCTGACCTGGGCAGTAACCTGATGCAGTTTGCATGGTCTCCCAGGATCTATTCTCTTGTTTCTTTTCATATCCAAAAACCTTAAAGATCTGGTTGATTGCTGTTAATTGTGTGAGTGTGAATGTGTGTGTGCAACACTGACTTTTGAAGAACTAGCATTTTGTCTTGGGCTGGTTCCTGCCTAGCAACTGATGCTGTTTCAAATAGGATTCTGGTTCGTTGTAAGCCATACTAGCATATGAGTGTTCAAAATATTTTTAACTGAATAGGAACTGCACAGTAAATATCACATTTGATTTGTTTTTGTTACTGTATGCCAAACTGTATGGGGTTCTAAAAAAGTAATAGCTACAAACTAATTGCTTTACGAGCAGTACCTACATTAGTTTGGCACCTAAGGACTCTAAAACACAGAGATTAGCTTCTGATTAAAAGACTGTTAGTAATTAAAATGTTCCATCTGCTCTGGATTACAAATTGTCTATCTGTAAACATCTTTCAAATGATACTATAAAAATACAGGTACATTTTATAAGCACACATTAACACTGAATTTAGAATACTAAAGAAAACACTTTACAAAATGCAAGTTTCATAATTATCTGTTTCACATTACTAAAAACTTGAAAATATAAAAGTCAAACATGACAGAGCTCTCTACCTATGCCCGCATCAGTACCTTGCTTAATCAGCATGTGGTATTAACATTGAAGTAACCTTCAAAACACCTTTTGCACCAGTTTATTGTCCTTTCTTCATGGTCAAAGTATTACATTGAACTATGATCTTACAATTTTGGAAAACCTAGACTGCCTTTCTCTGTTGTTACTATGTGGTGTGTTCAGGGTTGGAGACTTGCTAACTTTTATCTTCAGTTCAGGAAACCTATTCTTACACTATTACTTGTAATTTTTGGATATTAGTAGGTTACTTTCAGCTATGGGAATTGTGTGTATGTACTTTGTTCATCCATTCAATCAGAATGTTATCTGAGAGTGAACCATGAAGGACTCTCATTTACAAATAATCTCTGCTCAAAACTCTGGCTTCTCTTCCCAATGAGTCTTCACAAGTGAGAGGTGTGAAGGTGTTTTTCTCTTGTTGAGTACATGTGACAAAACTTATTTTGAACATGTACCTCATATTATGTAATACATTATAGTAATTAAATATAATCTAAGTTAATGTGACAAGTTTTAACTAATGCTGAGTCGTATCTTTACCCATAGAACAACAACAACAACATTTATTTATATAGCACATTTTCATACAAACAGTAGCTCAAAGTGCTTTACATATTAAAGAATAGAAAAATGAAAGACACAATTATAAAACGAAATAAATCAACATTAACATCGAATAAGAGTAAGGTTCAATGGCCAGGGGGGACAGAAAAAACAAAAAACTCCAGACGGCTGGAGAAAAAATAAAATCTGTAGGGATTCCAGACCATGAGACCACCCAGTCCCCTCTGGGCATTCTACGTAACATAAATGAAACAGTCCTCTTTGGATTTAGGATTCTCACGGAAGGGCTTGATGATAATGATGGTCACGTAGACTTCTGCCTTTTAATCCGTCCATCATTGTTTGAGCATCATGAAGCTTTGAGTAGGTGGTGGTGGCGCTGGCCACCACCACAAAGAAACCGGAAAAAGAAACAGAAAAGAGAGTAGGGGTCAGTACCGATTTTAGAGCCACCATGAATAGTTATTTTGAGGAGATTGAACATATAGAGTATCAGGATTAAGTTAAATTACGATTAAAATGAAGTTATAAAAAGGCCATGTTAAAGTAATGTGTTTTCAGCAGTGTTTTAAAGTGCTCTACTGTATCAGCCTGGCGAATTCCTATTGGCAGGCTATTCCAGATTTTAGGTGCATAGCAGCAGAAGGCCGCCTCACCACTTCTTTTAAGTTTTGTTCTTGGAATTCTAAGGAGACACTCTTTTGAGGAGCTGAGGTTACAATTTGGAATATAAGGTGTCAGACATTCCGATATATAAGATGGGGCGAGATTATTTAAGGCTTTATAAACCATAAGCAGAATTTTAAAGTCAGAAGGTACAGCCTGTGTGTTTAAGGATCCTCTAAATGCCATTGGAATGATACTAATTTAAGAATAGATTATAGATCTTCCTGTCTTTTACTTCATGTTTCATGCCCCAACAAATACATACATTTTCAGAGAATCCATATTAAGACTGGTATTATAGCACTTTAAATTATACTGTACGATGAACAGCACACATTTAAGCCCTGGTTAGGGCCAAATCAGATATGAGTCTGTAGGTGAACTGTGGTGGTTGATTGGGCAAACCACCCTATATCATAATTAGCGATTGCACATGCATAGCCAGATTAACTAGGGAAGCTAGGGTTTGTTTTTTATTGCTTTATTTAAAGCTTTGCATTCAACCTTTATTCAGCCCCCCTATGTGTGTTTTATGAGTAAAAAAACATTAATAACATCAATAAAACGTCATTAACAAAATATTATTTATCTTCTGTATCTTAAGTTTTTTGCATTCTGTGTTCAGGGAATAATGATACAAAAATGTACCCCCTATGTTTATATATATTATATCACATGTCCCTGATTGACTCACTGGCTTACTAATAGGAATCCTTTGGTTGTTTGCACACAACTTAAGCAAAAATGGTTTTCATTAATAGACAATATCATTTACTTGAGTCCCAGAAAAATCAAACCTCTTTAAAAAGAAATCTTAATCATGAAAAAACTTAAGAAAACATCAATAATGTTTTACATATAATAATTGTACTATTGGGCGGCACGGTGGCACAGAGGGTAGCGCTGCTGCCTCATAGTTAGGAGACCCGGGTTCGCTTCCCGGGTCCTCCCTGCGTGAAGTTTGCATGTTCTCCCTGTGTCTGCGTGGGTTTCCTCCAGGTACTCCAGTCTCCTCCCACAGTCCAAAGACATGCAGGTTAGGTGCACTGGCGATTCTAAATTGTCCCTAGTGTGTGCTGGGTGGGTGTGTGTGTGCCCTACAGTGGGCTGGCACCCTACCTGGGGTTTGTTTCCTGCCTTGCACCCTGTGTTGGCTGGGATTGGCTCCAGCAGACCCCCATGACCCTGTAGTTAGGATATAGCGGGTTGGATAATGGATGGATGGATAGTTGTACTATCTTAGTGCAGTTTTACAGCATTTGCAGAATACCACAAATGGTAGCAATGTTTTGCATACAACAATATATACAGGATATTTAGCAAAACTGCTAAAAACTGATATCAAAAAAGAAATGGTAATTATTACAAATTCATAGAAATAATATTGTCCCAAATTGTTCTAAAAAGTATTCATTCTTAGCTTCTGTCCTTTTCTTTTGTATTAAGAAGTGCATTTCTTTTATCTTATTGTCTGGAAACATAACTTCTTTTGATTTCCTTTGAATTTCTTATTGTCATCTTCTGTATACAGTTATTTCAAATGATTAAATTACCAATGTCCCTTAAGAGATCAGAACCCTCGTCGTCTCTGTCTATCCTGCATTAATTCTTTCACATTCACATTAGTTGTCAACTTGCTCCTGCTCAATTTTTTTTAAACTTCATGAGTGCATCATTATTATTCTATAAATATATCTGCTCATATATGTATATTCATTATAACTATGTTATCCATTCCACAAAACAAAGAAATAGCTTGCAGTACACAAGTTTTACTACTATTATACAGTATGTATATACTCATGGCTTGTGCCAAAATGAGCATATTGGAATTACCATGGAGTACAGAAATGTAGTAGTAATAATAGTACCAATAAATCTGTCATCTCACACCTGTATGAAAATAAGGGAAATAATTTATGACTATTTGGTGACCCATTTCAGTCTTCACTGCCATTTTGTTCATTGTCATATGTCGATTATGTTTTTGAGTTCATTGATTTTTTTGCTCTCTTTAGCGGTATTTTATGAGCTACGAGAGAGCTGACCAGCAAAGCCTGTATTCCTATCATTAGAGTGGTTTATGTGTTATTTAATATTGTTAGTGACCATGCAAGCATACACACATTTCAGTCAAGATGATTTTCTCCAACCCAATTCATGTACTGTTATGACCCTTTTGCAGAGTGCAGCATGTGGAATAAAGTCAAGTTGCAATTAGAAATACCAAGCAGGCTACAAGCATTGTGTTTTGGCCTTTGAGCGATCGTGGTTAACCACACTTTGAAAAATAAAAGTGTAATTGAAGTGTGCGTATATATTATGTTTAATATTAGAAAACTGTGTAAAAACATTGGCCAATACTGCACTGGATAAATATCAAATACTACTTAAAGAAAGTTAAAATAGTCCAAGTATATTTAGGATTATGCACTTATTATGCACAGCATTTCTGGCTAGTGCAGTTACAAGTGAAAAGTAGCTTAATTTTTTTTTTTTAAATGTTGCTTGTGATAGGATTTAAACACAAATCATAAATATAATCCTCAATAGTAATGGAATTCAAAAACATGTGGTCCAATATGTTGTTAAATTCTTATTTTAGTAAAAATCAAATTTCCCTTTTCAGAATGCTGTTCTGAGATCCTGTGCAAGTACATAACTGCAGCAATTCTTTATATCTATTATTAAATTTAGAGTAAAGACAGATTAAAAGATCTTAATCAGTGTCTTATAACGATGGAGACTGGAATGTCAACTTTTCAGCTACCCGTCACCTTTTGTATAGAACACTATCTGAAATTCTTGAAAAAACAATTAAAATAAGTATGGCTATGAAACACGTAACCATGGATTATTTGACTGTGTATTTCAGTAAACTTCACAGTATAGAAAAAGAGGATGATTTAATTAATATGCATTTGAGAATTATATAGAAAGGTAAACCTTACTCAGGTCACAGCACACACTCAGTAACCACAATCAAAGAGCTAGCGAACATAAAAGTTCTGTCATTAATCAAACTTTAAAGTGCCTGATGATAGCAACAAAGGACCTTGGTGATTCTGGCATGTTGTGGAGCATGTATTAAATGCATGTTTTGCTAATTAATACTTAACCATTCACTGATCATACCTCCAAATTGCAACATTTCTTATGTTTGAAGTAGGGGAGCTTACACGATAGCAGAGTACTCACAATTATTATTGTTTGAATTTCATAAGCATGAGATAGAAACTATAAATAATGCATGTCTTTCACATTCAAGAGCTGATCCCTTTTAATGGAATATACCAGAAAAGAGCATAAGGCAGCATTTTATATCTCTGTTCACCAGGTGTGAGTTCACTGGCAGTGAAACTCCCACCCAAAGAATTCTGGGTGATGGCACCAATGTATGCATTGATGTTTCCATTTTTTGTTCAGTGCAAATGCCTTTAAATATTAAAATACTCCAGCACATCAATTTACACAGACATTTATGCATAGTGTGTTTATTTGAAAGCACATAGACAATTGAATAATTGTGTGGGATGATAATTATGCTTTGAAACAATACAGCACAAATATACTATATAATACTAATTGGGCAATCCATTGCTTTTAAGAAGGTAACTACTAGTTCTTGTACTGTATTACAACCTTTGAAAAGTAATAAATAAAAAGAAGAAAAGGCACTTGATATAAATTACTTATATACTGCATAAGTTGAGATTGTTTTTATTTTAATTAAGTTTTTCATTGCTGTCTCATGCTATCTTTTGGTACCATTCCACAATATTTACCACAGTGAATGTTAAAATGGACATTGGCACACTTTTTCATATTAAACACATTTTAGTTTAATTTTGCTTCTAAAGATTATGAGATTTATTTTGCAGTTTCTCTCCTGTCATTGGAAATTAGGGTGAAGAAAAGTAACTGATTTGTATGAATACTGAGTATATTGTACACATCTACAGTTCTGATAGTTTTTTTTAAACAATTATACTTTATTATTGAATGTTACCATTAGAATAATTAACAACTACAGCATCTTAAGAGCAACTTACAGATGCTGTAATGATTTCAATAGTTATATATTCTTTCAGAAGCAAGACATCTTTTCTGCTTTAGTGGCTTGCAGATTTTGCTCTGCTAAAATAATATAGCCACTAAACTACATTGAAACTAATTTCTTAGTCAAATACCAATTGCCTATGTTATCATAGCACATTTGTTTAATGTTGGAAAATTTAAGTGTTATACATCTTTAGAAAATTTTGACCAGAAATAAGCTATGATCTGTGGCATATTTCAAAAATATCCACAGCTGGGCAAGAAACAAGTCATCTATAGTGCTGTGAAAAAGTACCATTTTCTGCATTTTTAACATTTCAAATTTATTTTATTAGATTTTTTACCCTAAACTTAATATTAAATAAAAGAAAATCCCATGTGAACTAAAAAAAATACAGAATTTTGGGTAATTAATTTATTGTAAGACTGATGTCACATTGAATGTCCTATTTAAAAAAGTAAACCACCAAACCTAATAAGTGGCTGATAACTTTTAGCAGCAATACCTGCAACCAGAATTTTCCTGTAGTTGCTTATCAACTATGCTCAGTGCCATGCAGAACTCTTTCCACTCACCGATGCTTGGAGGTTTCCAGCTGAAACTACAAATTTCATACATTCTTTTAGGTCTAGGTAAAGAATTTCACTACACCTTTTAAAGCCTTTTAAAACAGTTTAGATTTCTTTTTTCATTCCAATGCAAATTTAGTTTTGTTTTTTGGATCATTGTCTTTCAATGTGAACTATCTTCAATGAACAGAATTCATTATTACTTCAGCAATGCCGTTTTTCAGATACTGATCCAATAAAGGATCCCAAATGCTTTACTTTACAACAGTCCTGCATAACCATTTTTATAAGATCCCTAGTATGTATTATTACATCTTGTGTTTGGCTATAATGTTTAATTTTTGAGTCATCAATCCATGAAACATTATCTGACAACTTTTGAATATCAAATGGGTGCATTTTCACCAACAAAGTGAATACAATCTTTATTGTGACCAGCATATTTTTCTTGGTTATTTTATTATCAGTCCCTTATGTTCCCTTCTGTCTTTTTGATGCTGGAACCATGTACACTAACCTTCGCTGAAGACAAGAGGCTTTCAGACTCCATACTAGAAATGATTTATCTGAGGTACTATAGTCAAACAGTTGACCCTACATAAGCCATCAATTGGTCTGAGTACAAGGGAGGACAATATTTTGTCACACAAGAAAATTGCATCTTTGGTTACTGGACAAATGAAAGCAGTATCAAACTTTGGATTTCATCACTTCTCACCTTCTTTTCTTTATACTACCACAAGATGGATCAGAACACACATTTTGGCCTGGGCAGATACTGTATGTGGCATGTGTAGTTTAATCTAATTAATGTATGGTTTAAAATATACTATAGTAAATTATTACATGTAATTACTCAGTGGAGTGTTAGAGACTCATTGCCATCCACAACCAGTCAGTATACAGAAGATATTTAAAAAGTGAATCGAATGTTGAATTAAATACCATGGCATTTACAGTACAATATAATGGAGGTATAAGTGTAAGTTGTATAATGTACTTGTGAGGTCACCTGCATAATAATGTGTGCAGTTGTGGTCTCCTTATTACAAGGAGGAAAGCCCTGAAGAGAGCTATAAGACTGAATACAGGACTGCAGCAAAATAGCTAAGAGGAAAGACTGAAATAGTAGAATCTTTATAATTTAAGCATGTAAAAACTAAGAGGTGTCATAATACAAAAGGAGACAATTTTTAAGGAAGTTAGCAGGGTGGATACCAGCTGGTACTTCTTGAAGGTCAAATGGCACAGATGGAATTTCTTTATGGATAAAGTTTTCACTTATATTTCTTTGCACAGAAAACAACTGATACACAGAATAAGTTATCAAGATGTGTAGTTGGCAATAGTACTTGAAGACTTCCAATTCTTGACTATATCCAAACTCCCTCTATAAATATTTAGAAAAATGCAGAAAATCAGGCTGAAGCCAAATGCTGTTTTCACAACACTAATTCAAGTAAATGTTATATTATAGGCTGATTTTGTTATTTAAGAGCTTCAGTAGAACTGAAACCATCAGTTAATTTACAAGTAAACTGAGTGAAAAAACAGTACACTTTTGTCTAATTTGGCAGAACTATTAAGTGTAGCTGTTACTGCCAATAACCTGATGGACAGTATTTTTACAATAAAAACAATTAAGACAGACATTGGGGACTATAGCTAGATTTCCACTATTATAACCTCTGCAAAGCTTCCATGTTGTAAACTGCCTAAAACGTCTTTATGTGTATTATATGTGTTCTTTTTTTGTACCAAATGTTAAGTTAATCAGCCATTTTGTAGTTTATATTTCTTTGGCATTCGTCATCATGCAAACATGATAATGGAAATGATTATTTATTTATTTTGAGATTGAAAAAGTTTTTTTTATATTTCCATTAATGCTACAGCATGTTGTATTTTTCTTCAGCTTAGTTTATACTGAATATGAAGTATGCAGTCATTCACTATGTGACCTTATGAAACACCAAGTTTTAAAATGACAGCTGTATGTTTGGCTCCATTTTTGCCTTTCAATGTACAGTAACAATTTTTTTTTTCTGATGGTGATCAAGGAGCTTATTAGAGCCCTTTGCTATGTCTGTGTGCCTCTGTTTATGGGGAAACAAAAGCCTACACACCTTCTTTTTGAAATTTCAACTTTTGGTAATGTAAACATTGACATAAATACAAATTGTATCTAAGCTTTCTTTACTTTTATGAGAAGTTGTAACTTGTGATATTTAAGTGAAAAATGAACTGCTCATTTTAGGAAAAATAAACATTCAAAGCCTTGATTACATTAGTATTGTAAGAGCCAATCTTAGAAAGCAAATGCTTAAAGTTAAATTTATATAGTGTTTGCTTGACTCCTATAGAAGAATAGTTAATAAAATATCATTTTCTTTCATAGCCATAGACAATGGTGTAGCCCCTGTAAGTTTATATGAGATAGACCTTTATTGATATATCTGAGATATAGTGTGTTAATTAAGTCAGTTTTAGTTGTTTAGAACAGGTCCCATTGCTAGCAGGGACCAAAAGACCCATTTACAGCATCGAAATGGGATAAGCATACAGTTTTCTGACCGTTTAGAAATGGTTCAGCTGTATAAGCAAATTTAAAGAAATGAAACAAGATTTATAAGTTTTAAACAGAACTTTTTTAAACAAGAACCTTTTTTTGCTATATCAGTTTTTTCTCTATTTTTGTATGACCTTTTTTATTATGAATTTTTACGGAAACTTTTAAAAACGAAGATATTATGTCTGTGGAATCATTTCAGCGTAGCAAGCCTTTTGCCAGAATCCCATTAAGTATGCCGAAGCTGCAGAACTTCGGTAATTTTGGTTAAACGCAGCTACAAGTATGCTCACAGTTTAACTAATACCAATGTGCAATCACCTTCTGCTTTGATTACAACGGTAAAGTGGTTTGAAATATGGTTTTCTATCTATTTAACATTCAAGAATTTGGCAATTGAATGCAATTCTTCCTTGTAGAATCATCCAGGCTCATTGATATTTGGAAGTATGTCCTGTGTACATACTTCTTTATGTGATACCATAGGCTTTCATTAGATATGATGACTGGGCTCTGGGTGGTTTATTCTATGACATTTTGTTTTTTTAAACCATTGCCAAGTTGAGATAGCTGTATACCTAATATCATTCATCAGGGGAACAGTGAAATCCTTCTTTAATTTCAAATTTCTAGCAGTGAGCAACAGCTTATGGGCAAAAATACAATATGTTGATATTAATAGCTATTGCCACAGCCAACTTTAGATACTGTGTTACTTAGGTGAAGAATTGTCTTTGGCGATCTGCTTTGCGCAGAAGATATTATTGGATTTAAAGGCAAAAAGTTGTAACTGTTTCTAATCAAACCTTAAGACATTTACACAAATTATTTTAGGAGATGAAAAGTGTTCCGTTGCAACATTTGTAGCAGCTTAGACATTTTTTTTGGGCAAATGCCCTCCAACACCCTAATGTGCAGCTCAGATTTGTGAAAAATACATGAAATGGTTTTAATATAGAAGTGGTCAATTTCTGCTACACATTTCTGAGGGTTCTTTATGATTGCTGTTGGTCTCTAAATCGCTTCCCCTTCTAGACATCTTTCTTCCTCTGTTCTGATTATTGCAGTGCACTGCTGGTGCCATATATCTTTCCTTTCTTAATGGTGACCTTTCCATAATACATGTAAAGCCTTTGAAATTCTTTTATATTTCTCTGCTAATATGTACCTTTCAACAATAAGATCTTGTAGATCTTTTGTAGATCAATTCTGTCTGTGAACAATGCAACCATGAAAACCTTAGGGAATATCCTATAGAATGCATTTTTATTTCACTTAAATATTGTTAGATGGAATAAGTCCACCCATTTTGTTGTGATTTTAAGTCTTTACATAAAATAAAGCTGAAATTTCAGTAAAGGTGTGTAGACCTTTGATATCCACTGTATATAATATTGGTGTGATAAATGAGAGCTTTGTGTCACTGACAGAAAAAAAGACAATGATGGCTCATTATCAAGTATAGCAAAAGGCATATTTTTATTTAAAGTTTCCTATGTTCACCTGCCAAAATTTAATGTACTCATTCATATCCTTATTTGTCATCACAATGCTCTGGCCCTCTCTAACCTTTGGCCAGTTAAAACTTTTCCCCAAGCTACCTTCTACATGTAAATTCTAAATTGGACTCTGACAGAACTTAGAAGAATCTATTGTACCTCCTTTCACTTTTGCTCTTCAGATTGTAGTGGTAACATGCTATGCTGGATAGACTAAGCCACTCAATAACTAGCAACTTTGGCTGCTCCACTTGTCACAAGATATACAGTATATTCTGTACTGTTTCCCAGGTCTTCTACCAGTGGGCTGTATCTGTTCAGCAATAGGGGAGCCCTAACTGCATGCCTACATCACTTCAGCTGGCTTTTCTTAATCTGAAGAAGCAGCCTTATTTTGGTCACTTTTACAAACAATCTTTTTCTTTTAGTCACTGTCCAGAGCTAATAACCATAGGTGAGAATGGCAATGTAAACTGATTGGTAAATGGAAAGCTTCATCAAAGAACATAGCTCCTCCTTTGCTACCATAGTCTGATTTGATAGTCAATCATAATATCATTTCTAAATTCAGTCATGAAGAAGATCCTATGAACCAGAAACTTATCCAATTGGGCTGCTGCTTGCTGATTAACTGTAACGATCAAGTCACTCTTTCCCAAGATGACTTAAGATGTTAAGGTACTTATTCTCAACTCAGTTACATCACTTTCTGCTGCAGTCTTTTCCAGTGTGTGCTAGAGATCACCCTCTGAGAAGTCCAAGAAAACATCATCTGTAAAAAGCAAGGGAGCATTATTTAGCTTGCTTACTAGATATTCTTTTTTCTGCCTTGATAGCCCATCTATGAAGATTACATACAGGAGACTGAACAAGGTCAATCCCTGGTGAACTCAAATGCCCACAACAAACAGGCTCATATTGATGTCAAGCATGCAAACTCATTCCTTTGCCCTGAAAATACAGGGAAAGAATAGGAAAGCAGCAGCAGCCCTATACCTCCATACTCTTGTAACACTTTCCACAAAATACTACACGTTATCTTGTCAGAAACGTTTTCTGAGCCCACAAAGCAACTGCAGATAGAAATGGCATAATTTCCATGATCCTTTAAATATCACAGAGCATGTCTACTGTTCTACGGTTCGGAGAGTATCTGTAATGCTTCTTCTGTATCTGAAGTTCAGCTCTTTGTAAGAGTATCTGTTCCAGCAACCCAGAATGGGCTTTCCCTAAGAGCCTGAGGATAATAATCCTGTGGATATTCAAACACACCATATTGTCCTTCTTTTTATAAATGGGAATCACCACCTCTGACAGCAAGCCTCAAAGTTATGTCTCCGTCTTCCACACAACATTGAGGAGGTGCATTATCAGTTTTTGCCAATTCTTGTCCTTCTTGCCAGTTTTTCCACTGTGAAGCTTTTAAATTGCCATCACATCAGCCACAGAAATGGACTTTCCCACACTATTTCTTCTAACAATTCTACTATCTACAGGTTTAGGAGTGTGGGAAACTCTCAGAACCAATTCTGGGCAAAGGGTTGGCCCAACACCTCTGTTGATATCTTGTGTCCCTACATTCCTGCACCTTTTGTATGTCTGGATCTCTCGGGCTGTCTCTATGATGCTTATTCCATTAAAGCTCCTTCCTCTAGACTGCCATCAGTCCTTCAGGGAATTTGGTTTTCCTTTAATAAAACAACTTGCATTTTCACTTTGTAAGTAGAACCCTTTAATCTTTTTTGCTAACTCCCTTTGGCCCATCCCTCTTTTTAAATAGAAAACTGGCTGAAAATTTTCTTTCTTGCAATGGAGTCCCTGCTTATATTCACTCCTAATCACAATCGCTGACAAATCCCACTGCCTCCAATTATTGTCAGCCTTCTCACTCTGCTGAATTCTTTCTTTCTTTCTTTCTTTCCTTCTTTCTTTCTTTCTCTTTCTTTCTTTCTCTTTCTTTCTTTCTTTCTTTCTTTCTTTCTCTCATTCTCTAGCAGAGGTGTTTTGTGTGATTTTTTTCTGCTCTGTACCACCCTGGTATGAATCGTGCCCCATGCAGCCTTCTGTGACCTGACCATACTTCTACAGATGTTGAATTGTTAGTCTGTTCATGTGTAATTGTTGTGGCTTCTAATCTATCTTGAAGATATGTCTATAAATATAGAAAATTATTCTGTGGCACAGCAGGATGGAATTAGGTATATGTTACAGAATGGTATATATATATTACCATGTAACATATACCCATATATTATATGAAGCCTGAACCTAGTAAAAAAATCACAAGTGGAGATTTAGTTAAAGCATCTGTATCTGATTTCACTCCCTAGAAGACCCACACAATTAAGTAAACACAAACATTTAATTGCTAGTGTACAAATTAGAATAGTAACACATTTGAAACCAATTCATGTTCTGCATTTATCTTCAGCAAAAAAGAAAAATAACAGTTTGATAATCTGTAATATGTTTGTAGCACAATGTTAAAACACATTTTCAAAAATGGCGTCATACTCTGATGAATTAGTCAGGGTTTTCCTTTTGTAGTACCACCAGGCTCCCCTTTGGTCTTACTCACATTAATTTATTAACATCAAACCTTAGTTAACCAATACATAAATTCGGTGAGGTTAAATGGCCAAGGCTAAACGATGTGAACTTGAATTTATTTCTTTTATTCTTAGCACTTTACTCTAAACTAAATATGATATTGCTTCGGTATGTTATATCCTGTCAAGTCTTGGAATTATGCCATGCCTGTCAGCTGGATTAATTTATCTTTTAAGAATGTTAAATTATCTCTCTTATAACAGTGCAATGAATGCTTTTTCCAAACTGGTTTCATCTCCCCTGTCACTTTCTATTTTACCTGCTTGTGTGGTCTAGAAATGTTCATTGCAATGCAAGAAATCCTGCTCTTCTTCATGCAAATAAATTAAGTCAGATTTAATGGTATTATAAAATCTCTCAGGGCTTGCATTAATTATGACATGTCAGGTTGATAATGTATGACTAATGTATGATGTTTGCTTTGTAATGCTACTTTTCATACAATTGAAAAATGGCTGACATCTTTGTGAAAAAATGCACAATCTAGAATCTGTTGCAAGGGAAATTACATTTAATGGTCCCTACATGACTTGGATTCAACAGTGTTCTTTGTTTTTCTTTTTTGTGCATTTTTTTATCTTCAAAAAATGGCAGGTAATATATAACTAAAGATTTAGCAAGTTGGGCTGTGATTAGAATAGTTTCATCCATCAGTTGATACCAGTTATAAGTTAATAATTTGGAACATGCATTCAAATATATATATATATATATATATATATATATATATATATATATATATATATATATATATATATATATGCAACATGTGTTTTATTTACCTATAAACTACTTATTTTTTTAGGAAAATGTATAATTATTTAATCCTCTACTCAAAACTTTAATAATGCAAATGCATTTGTGGCAACATGTAGATCTGATTAACTACAGAGCCTTGCTTTCATTAAAAAAGACTGTATTCCAAAAAGCAAATTATTGTATACTATGTAAGATCTGGGCAGTACAGAACTTTACTTAGTCTATTAATATTTGAATACTGCATATGCACATACATTTTTGTACAATTATGCATATATAGACACAGTACTTCAAAATGTCTTTTTTTTGTCAAAAACTTTTTTGAAAAAGCTATCATTTTTATGACAGTGATTACTGTAACTGTTAGAGATTCACTGTATCCAATACTCTTGTAAAGTGTCATACACTACCCTGACTAGACTGATTGGAAGTCATGAACTAACACTGAATGGCATGGCAGTTCATTACACACACAGACACACACACCCACACAAACATATATGCACACACACACACTTACAGATAAACACTCAAACACTCACACATGGCCAATTAGTGTACACAGTTTTTGGAATGTAAATAACTATTAAATAAGAATTTTACACTACAATATTTGTAAACATACCCCACAACACAACACTATGATAAAGTATGATATGTACATTTTGAAATGCTGCATCTGTAAAGATCAAATTTGCAAATTACTCAGTGGTGTCTTATGTAAAGATGTTCTAATCTCAAATAATCAATAATGCTGATTTCTCCTTGTACAAGAAATGTGGTCAAAATCTCCTCTGTTTGTGTAGGTTCTTCTTTCTTGCCATTATTGTTACACTTGTTTTAGTCTCTGGTCTCACTAAACAACTATTATTATGTGTTCATTGTTGATTCTCATCAACAATAAATGAATACTGTAAAGATGAATAAGCTAAGTTATGTGAAAAAATGAAAACATAGCAGTTTGGATAAAAAAGTTAATAATACAATTTTAAAATAACAGGCTGAAAAAAATAGGTTATAGAAAGAAATATTTGAAATTAATAAATATATTTTATTGATAAATACAATATGGCTATTGTAATAAAGTTCTTTCCCTAAACTTATCATTGTTGAGATAGCAATAGCAATTCATAAAAAGAAAAAAAAATTGTTTCTCTCAACTGAAACTAAATAAACAGTTAAACTTATATAGTTGTTATATTTAAAAAGAGCAACCAGAGATTCTGTACAGTTCAATGCACTATTCGTGGTTTAAAGTTAATTAGGAAATGCCTCTTGGAATATAAAAGCTTGCTTTAAATTGTCTCAACTATAAATTATATTAGCAATTTTTCTTTCAAAATCTTCAGTCATTAATATGTAGGGTACTTTTGTTAACATATGATTCTGTATGTTGAAAAACATGGGAATATACTCTTTACTTTCCAGATATCCAAATTTTTATTTACTTATTTCCATTTATGAGTAGTTTATATTTTTAGATATATAAATCTGGCATGCAACAGCTAAAATAACTTTCTTTTTATATGAGTGAAATGTAAAGCATTTTACTCAGAAAGCAAGAAATATTTCAAGCCAATTAAACATTCAAAATGCAACTCACACTGTAAATATAAAGAACATATATTATTGTTTTTTTCTGGCTGGGAGAAAATACATAATGCCTTAAATGCAAAAAGTCAGTGGTGAATTTAAACAGGAAAAATTCGAACATACTTAAATATAAAAACAGCCATCTTATAACTGTGATTCAAATTTACATGCTAACTGTTCTGAGTAATTCCAAGGAAGGCAAAGTCTACTTTGAAAATCATATCATTTAAACAATATGCAAAGTTCTTCCTTTTGTTCCTATGCTCTGTCAGCACATAATTAACATACAATTAAAATAGTAAAAGCATGTCTGTGGCATTTAAAATCTCCTATTCAGAAACATCTTCTTCACAGTTTCAAGTTTTAAACTTTACTTTGCATTTTAGTGTGAGCAAAGCCTAGTAAATTCCACCAAATAAACTTCATAAACATTTAAGATTACTTTGGTCTTAATTTAACTTTAAAAATTAATAAACGAATAAACAAAGCTACAGTGTTTGCTTAATATCTCTTAACTATTCCTTAAACTTCAGCTTGATATAGCTCAATTAAATATTATGCAATATCTCAGAAGAACTGTGTTTTACTACTTTCTGCAATTTTTTGATGACAGATCTACATACTTTATACAAATCAAGTGGCCTCTAAGAATCTGGATGCCCCCGTCAACTAAGATAAACAGCATAAGGTCATATTTTATTACAGCATAAGTCAGAATATTTATTGTTTCATGCTATAATAGATTACTGAGTTTGGCCACAAGGTCTTAGGCATACTTTCAAGTTTAAATTAAAAAAAAATTAGGAAAGGAAATTTAAAAACCTTCTAGGAAAGGAAATTCAAGAACGTACAAATTGCCAGATAGTTCTGGATCTCATAAATTCATTACAACTTCTTCTGTTTGCATTATTACTTCCAAAAAATTAAAACTTAGTTTCCTATTCTATTTAAATTGTTTAACATTGATTCATGTTTTTAAAACAAAACAACCCCCATTTTTCTTCTGTTTTTAGCAAGAACTTTAGGATACATTATATCTGGTTCGCTAAATAATTTAATTCAACAGTGACAACAATACACTATAGTTAAATTGTAGCATTCAGTTCAAAATTCAGTTTGATGGGACATTTTGATGTAAAGTATGAAGAAATGAATATATCAATGCATACATGAAGAATGACTTAATAGGTTACTGATTTCTGTTACTTCTCATAGTAGTTTTATGGTACACTCAACTTGGAGGCTTGAAGATTAAAAAGGAGCTGGGGACAGAAAGAGAACTGTCACCTTAGGCATGAGAGGTTAGGAGCTAAGGTGTGTTCCTCAGTTGTGCACCTTTTGTTTAACGATGACTTGCAAGTGTGCATGTCAAAGATTGTCAAAGGGAACAAGCACTCTTCCCACTTCACCTTACTTAGTATGTAGTGTTTGCAGAGTAAAGTCACATGCTCACTTTTGATGAAAAATTGTCAAGAGGCACTTTCAGGCTTCTGATCTTTTTGTACATTAATCTCCAAACCAGTTAAATTCCTGTGACACATATATATATATATATATATAAACTGACACATAGATCAGTAAATAACCATGATTATGTATGACTGACTGACTGATTACATTTTAATCATACAAATTGTAGCTAAGTTCACAAATATGTAGTTCAGTGTTTTTGTTGAAAAATATTTGCATATTGAGAGAAAAAATGTTGTTATGCTCTGAAAATTCCGATACGACAGTATTTGTTGTCTTGTTGTGCATGAGCTAATGCTTGCTTTTCTTTGTGATGCTTGCTATTTGTTATTATGTGCTTTATATGTTACATATGCTACTTACACCTATCACATTGCTTTCTTGAGGTCATGCTAATCTTATAACACATATTTTGTATAATGTGTTCCAAATACGCTTCTCAATCTGGTTTCTTTTTTCCTTTCTTTTTGTCAACTTTCTGAATTGGCAGGGCATCTTGGATATGAATTTAAGGGTATGGAAAAATCATTCATTTTAATTTAGAAATTCAAAAAGTGACTATAATTTCTATCTTTTTTGAACTAATCCAAAATAAAATGAGACAAAAGGAAGAATGAATCGAAAGTAGAAAAGAATTTAAAAAAAGGAAAGTCAGTGGTTATGGTCTCCTAGAAGTCTGGTTTTCTCAATTATCTTTTCTTTGTATGTTCCTTTTCTGTCTTTTTTATGACTTAGCAGCACTCATTTTATAAGTGAAAAAGTCCAGCTGGTTTGCTTGGAAGAGTCTTGCCAGGTTTACAAGAAGTCTAAATGTGACATTACACTGTTGCTTTGCACTCGCTATCTAAATATCGTGTATACTCCAGATGTGTGTAGGCAAGCACATATTGGGAACATAAAATATAAGAGGCTGATATTTAAACTGCACTCTTTGAACTCTTAGAAAGGTTTACAGATAACACTGAACGGCATTAGTGTTGCAGTAAATCCCCCACAGACAGAGGTCATAATATTTCTCCTAGCACACCGAGAAAGATAAACAACATTTATGAAGACACGCATCCATGAAATGAAGCGAACTATAATAATTTACTTTATAGGTAATATAAACAAAACTTGTAGAATGCTGCTTGGATGAAGTACAGCAACCTTTAAAAGTTTACCATAATTTATTCTAAATGTAAACTCATTCAATATGAGTACTAAACGACATGTTTTGCCCACTAGAAACCTTTTTAGTCTGAAGTTTTAACTCCTGTGTATTATCTTTAGCTGTGGCCCCCAAGGATTTCAGCCATATAAAAGGATCTTTGATGTCTCACAGAAGTATTTAATATTTGTTTTGGCTGTGCCCCATTTGTCTATGGCCATCCCTAGAAAATGGGTGACACTGAGATCATTTAAAATTTTCACTTTACTGAAAGAACAACTGCTGGAAGCCAGAATAATTGAAAAGTTTGAAAATAAATTAAATGACATTTATTTATATTAAATCCATGGTTAATTTCTAGCCCAGTCACTGTCTACATAGAGTTTGCATGTTCTCTGAATGCCTATGGGAGTTTTCTTTGGGTACACCAGTTTCATAGCACACCCCAGAGATGTCCATGTTATACAATGCCAAATTCAGCTGCCTCATAATAAGAGGGTATAAGTGTGTCCTGTAGTAGATGGGCTGGTTGCTTCCGTGTGTCCGATGCTGCAGGGTAGGTTCAAGACCCATGCAATACTGTAATGGAGAAAACAGGTTCAGAAATTGGAAAAGCAGATACATACATAAATGGGTGGTTACACTATTTGACTTTTTTATACTTATGCTTTTAAGCTTATTGCTTATTCATGTTTGTAGAGAAAAGCCAAGCAAAATGACACCTTTTATTGGCTAACGAAAAAGATTACAATATGCAAGCTTTCAAGGCAACTCAGGCCCCTTCTTCAGGCAAGATGTATTACATCTTGAGTTGCCTCGAAAGCTTCCATATTGTAATCTTTTTAGTTAGCCAATAAAAGGTGTCATTTTGCTTGGCTTTTCTCTACATTCATAATGGCTAACACTGTACAACACCCTAGTACTACTTATTCATGTTTAAAAACATACTGCGCTAAGATTATGCACTCATTGTAAAAGAATTACAGTTATGCATTCCAGCCACTGGTACAAAACATTATACTTTATACTATTCTTGTGTTCCATCTTCAAACTCGAGAACTTTGCATTCATCAACCCCAGCATTGTAGGCAGAATTAATTTTTATTTTCTCATTGCTACCTTAGTATGCTTTCCAAGTGAGTATATAATATTCCTAAATGAATGCTGCTAACATAAATAAGTTTAATAAAGTTACTCGTTTTACCACAAATTTTCCTCATTTTATTTCCTCGATAGCTTTGTTTCTTATTCTGTAACAAGCAAGATACAGTATGCCAGTCCTACAGGTTATTTCATTTCCAGTGTTCATTTTATCCTGTTAGTTCTTGTTTTTATTCTTGCCATTTCGTTTTGCTTTTCACTACATTTTTCCTCTGCATTTTGAAAGCAACCAGTGGGTTAAACTATTGGCCTTCCTCACTTTGATATATTGTTTTTAAAGTCATCAGTCAAAACACGGTGATGATAGTTTATAGCTTTGACTTCTATGAGGCATCTTAACCACTGTACTGTCTGCACTTATGACCCCTTCCTGTTGCAACTGTAAGCCGTCAAGGCTCATTTGCAAAAAATGCACACTTTTGGTGCAGCACTAGGGTTGTAAAAGTGTTCTTGGTATTGCTAGAATATTACTGCAACTCATGCTGAAAATTGCAGGTAAACAAATAACTGCTGTTTTGAAATTGATTCATTAGTTTAACACTGTGCTCCAAACTATGAAAACTAGGCTACAGATTAGAGTCTCAATAAGTAGAAAATTAACTCAACAGAAAAGTCAAGTGTCTACAAGTGTAATCAGTCATTACAAAGCCTTATTAAACATTGTAAGGTTTAATGAAAAGTGTAGTGTTTTACACAGAACAGTGCACCTACCTCTGACTGGAATATTTCAAAATAGTTTACAAGTGTGTTTAAATGTATGTTTAAAGATTTCTACATTTGATTTTTAAATAATTCAGCAGTGTGATTTCAAGCAGATCTTACACTAGAGGTTAATTTTAAGAATTACACAATGTTTTGATGTATATATCAGGATACTTACCGTAATACATTTTCTGAAATAACTTGCAGCCAAGATGTTATCGTTGCTTTTCATTCTACTGCTTTCTTATGTAACTAAATATGCAGTAAATAAACCAACAAAAACAACTTAGTACAAGCTTAAGTATACTTTTGCCATTAATTTTTTTTTTACTTTATATATTAGGAGATTACAGGTTTTAAAGTATAGAAATTGCCCCAACTTTAATACATTTCCAAATTATGAAAAATGGTGAATAGTCTGAGAAGAGTCCTGATAGCACATCGTTTTCCAGTTTTGATGGTTTTGTCACACAGCTCGAAGAGACAGGGTTTGAACCTTGGCCTAGTCAGTGTCAACTCTGAGAGCTCTGTTCAAGTTTGTATTAGTCTTTCTACTTGCACTCCAGTTTTCATCTAACATCCCACATATGTACAGGTTAGGTTAATAGGCAGGTGAGAGCACTTACCTTAATAATAATAATAATAGTAATACATTTTATTTATATGGTATAATGTGTAATGGACTGAAACAATTTCTGTGGTTAGTTTCTGTCTTAAACTCAGTACTGCTGTAATAAGCAAAGGCTTAAGGAAGAAGTGCTAACCACTGTGATTCCCACTTTCTTCAACCTTTAGTTTTTATGTTTTCCTTGGGTTATGGAAATTTATTGTAATTTCTTATCACAGAATAAAGCAAGCAAGAAAGAACAAACAGATAATGTGTGATTAGGTGTTCTGTTCAACTGATTTTTAATATGAACTATACCAAGCACATTACTCATTAGATACATTATACCAATGTAACAATTTTATGTTCCTATAAATCCAATCCTGAAGGATCACAGTGACTAGGTGTTCATTATTCAGTATCAGAGATTTAATTTTTTATCTTTTTTTGAACTTCTGATTAATTGAATAATTGTCTAGTGGTCTCCTTTACTTTCTTGGTGATTTAAAATGTCCCACAAACATTTGGAAAAAATTAGATAAGTTTAGGGTGTTTTGTGAGTCCGTGTACTTTTTGGTATTTGAAATGTTGTTTCCGAAAATGTCATTTAAAAAAGAAAAAGAGACACTTATTTGATTTTCAACTTAAAAGGGAAAAATGAAAAACGCGAAACAATTGCCTTTTACCTTTTGCTCTTTCATACATCAGAAAAGAAAAATGAAAAACGCGAAACAATTGCCTTTTTCCTTTTGCTCTTTCACACATCAGAAAAGAAAAATGCAAGAAATGAGAACAAGAAAATGCCTTTTATTTATTTTGTCTGAACCAGACGTTTTTGTAGGTCAACAGCCTTGTCAGGTAATGCGCCACTTCCAGCAAACACTGGTCACTGGTGTGTAGACTAGACCATCATCATGATGTTGGAGCAGTGCTCAGAAATGATTTTAGAGATGGCAAAACAAGGCCTGTCATCAAAAATTATATCTTGAGTGTCTGTCATATGAACACGGAGAACCAAGAGGGTTTTTTGCAAGAAATGTTAGAAAGATTTGTGCTGAGCAAATCTCGGGCTGTCGACTGTCTGACACACATTTGGAGATAGAAATGACAAAAACTATAAATGCATCTGTTTTGCTGTTTTTCAGCTATTACACTTTCATTATTTGAATCGCAAATAAATCCAGAAAAATATTTGTAATTTTAAGTTTATGACTGTTATTTGTTACCATAGAATTTAAAAAATACCTTATTTTATCTCATTTTATTCTTTAATCAAAAATCAAAATCTGAAAATTCCATTTATTTTAGTTTTTTCATTTTTGCTTCTAAAATGAAATTTCAAATTCTAAAAAGTACACGGGCCCTTGTGGTTAAGAACTTTCATTTCATTTTAAATAGTTTCTATAACATGTCTAATTAAACTGGACTCTTCTGGGCATAGACAAATTTTTTCTGTGTTATTCCTTAGAGATTCTATATTAATTGTCAGTTAGAGCAGTACTTGTTTATTCCAAAAGATAACACAATATAGTCCATATTACTGTATTTAATTAATTCTACATTCTCTAATTAAATATAGGACATGTTATCTAATTAGTTGTTGAGCTCAGTTTAAAGCAAAAACCGGCCTCTAAATAAAATATTGTTTGCAATGAAAATTCATTGCCACTACAGAGCTGAGATGTATATTGCTGTGAACTGCAAAGAAATAATAAAAACCTGCCAAAAAGCATCCATCCAAGAGCACAGCTAAGTGCTACTAAATTAATGATAAAAACTACTAAAAACTGCCTGTTCGCTGACAGGCTATGAAACAGAGGTAATATGTAATTATGCTTTTTGTCTTTATCAAAGGTACCAGTGTTAAAAGATACATGCTGAAATAATACATGGTACAGGTGCCTATATTAACAGGTACTGATGCAAAAGTAGTTGCTATTTCATTCTAAAATTATTAAATATTGTCACATTATATTTTTGGCTCTGAAGTTCAGTCCTAGGGCATTCCTATGAGTGGAGGGTTTTTATATTTCACAAATGACCCTTATGTCTACTTGATCTGTTTCATTAACTATCTAGGCATTTCTTCTTTTTTATTAATTAAAAAATGTATGAGTATGAAAGTCACATTTATAAGAAATTCAGAATTACTTAAATGCTTAAAATTCTTTTACCATTGTCGTCTTAATTCACCATTTTCTGTGAAGTTTGCACCCATACTTGTAATCCAGTTTCAGTCAACTAGTTTTCGCCAGTGCAGGTCTTATTATAAATGACATTACATATTAACATCACTGTGAGACAGTAAGAAAAGGTTTAAATAACCAGAACCTTAAAAGAGAGTAAAGTCGTGAGAATAAAAAACTAATTCATCCTGTGTAATATACTGTACATTAGTGCATGCTGAATTCCAATAAACATTTAACTAACTATTTTTGTAATTTCAAGATTTACACAATAATGTAGAAACTAGGACATCTCAGCTTGCTTTATGAAGAGACCCAGTTAAAATCAAAAGTTGGATATGATATATATATCTGTAGCCACGATGATCCAAAAAAGTGAACTTGAGGCAACTGATTAAAGCCATTTATTACTAATTATTGCACAGAAGAATATGGCACAAAAGTAGCTGCAAGTCCACCCCTGCTTAGCATTCAGTGTTATATGCACCACTGGTTATTAATTAGCAGTATTCAGATACACTCAAGGGAGATAATCTTACCCCTTAGAAATTCATTGAGTGTTCCCACATATATCTCTAGAGTCTTATTTGTCAGTAATAACGGTTCCATTTTTGAAGTAAATTCCTCATCTGCTAGCAAAAATTGATTATGGTGTCACAAGCAAATGGTACCTGTAGAGTTTAATGATTTGACTTTTGCAATAAATGGTCAGATAAATAAATAAATGGAATAAATAAAAAATAAAATAAGTGGAACATGATCAGAGATAACAATAGTATTTTATTTACAACATTTAAGCAAGGGTGTTAAGCTATTATCACCACAAAAAAAGTAGTCAATCTGAGAAAAAGTGTGATGTACTTGTGGCATCCATGGGTCAGAGATCTCAGTGCCATTCAAGGTATTTCTAGGAGGACAAATCATCTCATTTATTAAAAATAAATTACATACTTGAAGAGTATCGTAGATGACTTAAAAAAAGTTCTTTGGTTGGCCAAGAATACGCAAGATCACTGCGTCTCTAGGGATCCTGCTATCTCCAAACAAGCAAAAATTAAGCTTTGATACGGTTTTAGATGGGTTAAGTTACTCTACTCTAATTCAAAAGTTGCAGCTCATATGGACAATTGCAATTCTATTTTAAATTGGAACATAGAACCACAAAGGGATTCCCATTAACTTCAATATTTTTTTTGTGATTGCTATTGTACATCTAACTATTTATGTTCTCATATAATAATATAAAAGATCATAAAGTATGGAGTTGAACAAAAATATCTCTTTATGTTGATGATATGGCATTGTAAGTCTTAAGCCCCCATTCTTTCTAAACATTTAGGTGAACTTAATAAGATTCATGAATTTAAAATCAATTTAATCATGAATGTTCTCTTCCAAATGAATCATTCAATATGCTAGATTAAATTCAGATAACTTTTAATTAAATGTGTCAGAACAGTTTTAATGTTTTAGATGTAACTGTCATCGGAACACTTAAATATTTAATTGAGCTTAATTTTTAGAATTTTGTACAAAATATTAAGCAAGATGTTAGTAGAAGGTTATCCCTTGACCTCACTCTGGCTAGGAGAATTAATATTGTCGAAATGAATATTCTCCTAAAGTGCTTATAAACCTTTTAAGGCCGTTCCTACAGGTTTTAACAAAATTTATACGGAAAGTTAGGGTCAACTAAAAATACTATAGAGAATTCAATAAGACAATGGCGACTTTCTGTTCTATTACTGAGCTACAAACATACAGTATGCACACTTAAACTTTGAAAGGGAGTAAAACACGGTAAATATCCCATCTCCTTGGCTGGCAGAGGAAATTAAATTGTGATCAAAATACACTCTATGTGCCTTGCCATGTGACTTAGTTAATTCAAATTACCACTTGTCTATCAACAGTCCTGTTTTTCGCAAGTCATTTAAGATTTGACACTCCTGCAAAAGCTTTTACTAGCCACACCTATATGTAGTAACCATATATTCTCATCTTCTTTAACCTACTGTATTCAGTACTCAGCTTATGGAAATCACTAGGTATCCAGTCCTTAGAGATTTTGTTATTGACAAAGTTGATGCTTTTGTTAAAACTGCTACTTCTTTCAGATTTCCTCAAATCTAAAGCTATTCCCAATACAGGTATATAACCAGGCATATCTGCAGTAACACCCAATGGGATATCTAAGGGAAAATCTATTGCAGTATTCTATGTTTGCTTACATGAAGATTCATCGGTAACACTAGTTTAGGCACTGTAAAAATGGATCTATTACTCATTTACTCTTATTTAACAAGACGTTAACAAAGTCTTGTTTTGGTCTTCATAACACATATAAAACATTACTAGATGCATTATTCATCTCTGAGCAATGTGGCATATTGACATGATGGTAAAATTACTTGTTAATATGAAGGATTCACAGGTCTTATACTAAACATGTAATATCAAAAGAAATGTGTCTCAGTTAAGCCACCTCAGACCATTCCAAAGTGATTTTTAGTAGGTCACATTACAGAGATGAATAAATTCTTTATTGATGCTTTGTAGCTGTTATGAAGACACGAAGAAATGGTCTTCTTACATAGTAGTTAATGACTAACAGATGCATTTTTGCTATGCCTAAACTAAAGTGTTACTGATTCATCTTCCATAATTGGAAAATTCTATATTTGTTCTGCAACAGGTTGTAATTTGGCAGGCCCAAAGGACAAATGAAAAAGGACTAAGAGATTGAATTGTTATTGAGAAGACTAATAGTGGTGAAATTCCTAAAAACTAGTGCACTGTGCAACTAAACCCAATAGGTAATAATAAATCAGAATAGTACTAAAAATGAGAAAATCATGAATCTTTTAATTTGGACACATAATTGTTTTTGTATAAATATCCACAGTCTTAGTCAATAACTAACTTGGACTGCCTAAATACTGTTACTCTAAAAATAACAAATGTATCCTTGCAACCAAACAGAAAATTGCAATGTGGTTAAAATAAAAATATAATGTCAAATTAAGACTGTAAGTTACAAAAACAAAACTAAACTCCAAAATGAAAGTGAAAATAAAATCAGCAGTATTCAAAACTAAGTTAAAAGTTTGACTAACAAGCAAAACCCCAAAGCTCCTCAAAGCAGTATTTGTATTTGAGCACACATGAGAACTCTATGGGAAAAATCCCTCCCCACCTCTCCCCACCACCCCTTGCTATAATATGCATACATCAGTGATCTCAAAATTGAGAGTGGAAAACTCACACCCTACCCCACCAACATTCCTTGTTAAAATGTGTATATCAGTGATGTCAAAACTTCAAGGAGAACACCCAAGGGCTCCGTTTTATAATATGCATATATAAGTGTACTCAGTTTTCCAAGCAGGAACACTCAATTAAGAAATTGTGTGCCTTGGACAAACCATGGTGGAACCAGGTACTGGTGTGGCAGTTCTAAGAACAGAACGTATCATAGCTGGGACGGCAAGCATGTGTGCAGGTTTTTTGGGGTGGGGGTTGGGTCTGTTATTTACTTTGGTATTGTTCTGGTAACGGTGTCAAAATTTGTATCGATAGTAAAGTCAAAATTTAGGTATATGCCCATGTTAGCACCTATTTTCTAAATTTGGGGGGCACAGGTTGTTTCACCTTCCAGACTCTTTTAAGAAAGATCTCTTGAAACCAAGGTATTGTATATTTTAGAAACTAGTTCACTGGCATTGATGATTATAGCAGCTGCTAATAACCTGTTAAAAGATGGTCAGGTTCAACAGGAAATTCATCTGGTTCATCCTGTCTGGATAATAAGTCTGCCTTTACATTATTAATTCTAGGATGATACAAAATACCAAAATCAAATTTATTTAAAGATAATGCAAATCTGGTCTATGTGGAATTCAGTCTTTTTAGTATGTTTTAAGATACACCAAGTTCTTATGATCAGTAAAATAATGAATGAAATTTAGTCCCATCAAGCCAGTGCAGTCATTCTTCAAAGCTTAATTTTATTTCCAAAAGTTCCCAATGTCATAATTTATTTTGGTGGCAGACATTTTCATAGAGGAAAAACACAGGGATGGTATTTCTAAGGAGATTACTGGAAATTGTTGAGATAGCTTGCCTCCCACCCTGATACGTGAAGCATTAACTTCAAATTTAAATTGTAACAATGAGTCTTTGAGGCATAAAATTGGCTCTGAGGTAATCAATTCTGTAAGCAACTGAAAAGTGAATTGGCCTTCAGGAGTCTATACAATGGACTGGATGCAATTGGTGAAATGACTGTGCTAAAGTTTTTTTTATAAACTAGAGGTAATAATTTGCAAATACCAGGAAACATTAAAACAGTTACATACTCTTGTCAGTCTCCATTTAAGGGCTGAAACTCTTTTGTCCTCATGTTCATGCTAGTGCGTGAAATTTCATAACCTAAGAATGCTAGGAAGAGTTTGTGGAGTTCACATTTCTCAAATCTGAGAGAAAGATTTTTCCGCAACTTCAAAAAAACATCTCTAACATGAGTAATAAGTATGTAAGCAATATAAACTAGTATATACAGTATAGTGCTCAAAAAAATTAAAGGAACACTTTTTAATCAAAGTATAGCATCAAGTCAATGAAACCTCTGGGATATTGATCTGGTCAGTTAAGTAGCAGTGAGGGTTTTTAATCAGTTTCAGCTGTTTTGGTGTTAATGAAATTAACAAATGGTGCACTAGAGGGGCAACAATGAGACAACCCCCAAAACAGGAACAGTTTAACAGGTGGAAGCCACTGACATGTTTCCTTCCTCATCTTTTCAAACTGTTTTTTCACTAGTATTGCATTTGGCTACAGTCAGTGTCACTACTGGTATAATGAGGTGATACCTGGACCCTACAGTGGTTGCACAGGTAGTCCAACTTCTCGAAGGATCGCTCATCAATACGTGTCATTGCCAGAAGGTTTTCTGTGTCTCCCAGCACAGTCTCCAGGGAATGGTGGAATTCCAGGAAAGAGACAGTTACTCTAGGAGAGATGGACAGGGCCGTAAAAGGTCCTTAACCCATCAGCAGGACCGGTATCCGCTCATTTGGGCAAGGAGGAACAGGATGAACACTGCCAGAACCCTACAAAATGACCTCCAGCAGGCCACTGGTGTGAATGTCTCTGACCAAACAATCAGAAGCAGACTTCAAGAAGGTGCCCTGAGGGCCCAACGTCCTCTGGTGGGCCCTGTGCTCACTGTCTGCCACTGTGGAGCTCGATTGGCATTTACCATAGAATACAAGAATTGGCAGGTCCACCACTGGTGCTCTGTGCCTTTTACAGATGAAAGCAGGTTCACCCTGAGCATATGTGACAGACAAGAAAGGGTCTGAAGAAGCTGTGGAGAACGTTATGCTGAATGTAATATTGTTCAGCATGATTGGTTTGGTGGTGGGTCAGTGATGGTCTGGGGAGGCATATCCATGGAGGGACACACAGACCTCTACAGGCAAGACAATGGCACCATGACTGCCATTAGGTATTAGGATGAAATCCTTGGACCCATTGTCAGACCCTGTGCTGGTGCAGTGGGTTGTGGGTTCCACCTGGTGCACGACAATGCCCGCCGTCATGTGGAGAGAGTATGAAGGCAGTTTCTGGAGGATGAAGGAATTGATACTATTGACTGGCTCCCACACTCGCCTGACCTAAATCCAATAGAACACCTCTGGGATATTGTTTCGGTCCATCTGGTACTGCCAGGTTGCTTCTCAGACTATCTAGGAGCTCAGTGATGCCCTGGTCCAGATCTGGGAGGAGATCCCCAGGACACCATCCATCGTCTAATTAGGACCGTGGCCCGACATTGTTAGGCATGCATACAAGCATGTGGGGGCCATACAAACTACAGTACATTTTTTCATTTTGATTTTAGGGGTGTCTGAATTCAGCCCTCTGTATGTTGATAAATTTCATTTCCATCAAACGATGTGACATCCTTTCTTTCCTAACACATTACCCAGTCCATATCAGTATAGATATCCAGCATGATTTTTTTCCCATTGAGATCTGATGTGTTTTCAAAGTGTTCCTTTAATTTTTTTAAGCAGGTTATATATCAAAAGCAGACGGCTGTAAAAAGAAATGTCCCTTTGTATTCTAAAGACTTTATTGACAAGATTAAAAAAACAAAACAGACAAAAGTGACTTACATTTTTGTTGCCTCACTATTATGTATTTTATATACTGATTATGTTTAGCATTATATTAATGATATTCTTTTTTGGATTAATTTTAAATTAGTTTGTTGTCATTTTCTGAGTTTTAACCACAGCGAAAAAATGTCAGACATAATTCAAAGTTAGAGGACAGATAAAGTTATTGCAACCAGAAAAGTTAAGGTAATAATAAATTTTTTGTTAAAGAATTCAAACCTAAACAACCAGGAAGTAAACAACACTGATATTTAAACATTTGTGATAATGATGTCACACATTGCACACTCCCAGTTATCTAGCTTACAAACTGAATTTCAACTGCCAACAAAACTATTCTAAAGTGCCAGCACCCATAAGCAAAACAAAACAGTGCCGCTCAAGTATATGAATCATTTTTAACAAAGATAAAATACAAAAACAAAAAAATAAACATAAATTAACTGCTTGAGCTTCAAAACTCCAGAAACTATACTCAAATAATTTTTAAAAGCCAAGTAATAGTTGGAAAAATTAAAATCAAAAACCTGATCATAAAAGGAGGTATAAGGTTTGCCACTGAATTAGCTTGTTATAGGTTACTGCAAGGAAACAGGCAGAAAGAATACAGTGAGTAATGTAATGTCCCTAACAGGCCCTAACACTATCTTAGGAGAGAAACTAAGAAAAAGGCATGCAATGACTTTTGATGCACACATGGTCCTTTGTAGTCAGTTGTAATTACATGCTCACTGTAACTAGCTTTTAAAAAGCAAAAAATAAATACAACAGTGTTACAGCCATAAAATTCAAAATAGATTTTAAATCTCTACCATAAAATGGAGCAATGTCAAAATATGTCTCAAAACTCCAGCTACCTGAAAATTGTCAGAAGAGGTCACTATAGCTACTGTAGATCCCAGGTTGAGAGCTAATATTTTCTAGTCCTCCTTTTAAATGAAAAAGGGGTCCCAGTGATGTCAAGCATTAAAAGCCGGTAGCCATGCCCAATGCATGATGTCAAAAACTTGAGGTCATCTTAATTCTTGGGAATGTCAAAAGGTATCAAGCCAATACAAACCAACTTGAAAACCTAATAAAAAAATGTAAAACATAAGTATAAAAAATGCAAGGCAACAGTGGAACCTGACAGCTATACATTCACAATACATTAAACACATTAACCTAAAACAGAAGATATAATAAATACTGTGCTTATAGGAGAGCTCAAAGTGTAGTTTGTTATGAGTTTTAGTATAAACATGATTCTTACTGGCCGACCCAGACTCTGAATTCCATGGTTGTGGATGTAATTTTCAATCATGCAAATGTTCAGTCTTTCTCTGCACATTCAAGTTTGAATGAATACGGCTAAACATATTATACACATACCTCTTATTAATTATTTTTTCATTTATAGTGTTCTTGCTAGACTATAATCCTTCTCCATTAGTGTTTACAATGGTAATGATATTGTTCCTTGCAAATTTAGGCCATTAAATTTGAATTTAAGCAATCTGCCTTATAGAGAAAACATAAATCAATGTAAATGGCAAGAATAAAAAAAGAACATATACAGACATTTAGAACAGCATTGAATGTTGCTATTTTACTGTGTATGTCATTTAACTAAGATTTTCTTTAAAAATGTGGGTTAACAATTATGTCACTCGGAGTGCACTAGCAGTATAAATTAGAATTTAGATTCTCTTTAAAATTGTGAAAGATTGACACATGTTAGGGTACAGCAGGAGCACTGCATGTACTGTAGGTCAGCCATTTTTAGTAGAACATTTTCTCACCCTTGTCAATTGTTTCTTTTTGCAGAGGCAGAGGAACTCTACCAGAAGAGAGTCCTAACAATTACTGGAATATGTGTAGCTTTATTGGTGGTGGGGATTGTGTGTGTGGTCGCATACTGCAAGACAAAGTAAGTGTATTGTTTTATGACATTTAGACCAAGGTTGATTTTTAGTTGTTATATAATCTGCATTAATAGTATTTTTTGAAGAAAAGAAAAGATTAAGACTGTCAAGCCGAACAGATTTCTTCCAATGATTCCTAAAAAACTATTTCATTTCATTTCACTGTTTGTTTAATCTGACATTTTGTTATTTTCTTTGTATTGGAAAAAAACACACCTGTGGAAGTTCTACGTTTTTGATAAATTTATGAAAAGTCTGTTTCATAGATATCTTTAGGGTTTATACCTTTTATTTTTTCATAAAAATTAGTAATTAGAATCAAGAGAATAGATACACTCACTCAGTGGTATCAAATGAATTTACAGTGACATTAAATTATTTTTATACAGTATACTTCTATTTTTGGAGCCTTGGCTCAAAGCTGTTATAGATGACCAAATGTGAAACTATTTTCAATGAAATGTACAAATACACTAAAGACAAATGAAACAAAAACAACTGCAAAAAGATACATTTTTGATGGCTTTACATGGGCTTTACCTATAGGAATATTAAAAACAGATCAGCCGGTCTGAATCTGGGATTAGTACCATTGTTTTTGTAACTCTGTCCCATGACCAAGAGACAAAGTTTACAGTTAGGTCTATAAATATTTGGACAGAGACAACTTTTTTCTAATTTTGTATCTTTACATTACCACAATGAATTTTAAATGAAATAACTCAGATGCAGTTGAAGTGCAGATTTTCAGGTTTAATTCAGTGGGTTGAACAAAAAGATTGCATAAAAATGTGAGGCAACTAAAGCATTTTTTTAACACAATCCCTTCATTTCAGGGGCTCAAAAGTAATTGGACAATTGACTCAAAGGCAGGTGTGGGTAAGTCCGTCGTTATGTAACGAGGGTGCACAGCAAGGTGCAAGCCACTCATAAGTAGGGCCCACGATTTACCGTGGCCCGCGGAATTCTGGCTTTTGCAGCGGTAAAACGCCACGCCGCGGAATTAATCTAACTGCTGAGGAAAATACCAAATCTGAAAGAAATCTCACCATTTGAGGCATATTGATATTAGTATGATTAGTTTTGATTACATCTTTAAGTTCTTTCTTTAGCCTATTGCATCATCTCATTAATATCTTGTTCGCTGCTACTGAAATCGAACACAGTGGAGCTACAGTCCAGTTAAAGAAGCTGTCGGCGTTGCTGCAAAGTACAGATAAACTTAACGAGCTGAGAGCTGAACTTGAATTTGTATCTGTGCACTGCCAGCCAATTATGAACACTCTGACTTCTTTTGAGGCACAGTCATTCATGGCTGTCGATGTCTACAACAGTGTCTGAATTACTGTCTTGCCGTCCAGATTTCCAATTGCAACCAGCAGCTGTGAAGATGCAAAGCACAATGCTGCTGCTAAACTTGAAGAATATTTTGTGCGAACCAATCAGCCGGCAACAGACCTATTCAGATCTGTGAGAATATTTGATCCACGACAGCTACCATTCTTATCGAAGAATTTTGTTGATCATGCACAATCGGTGCCAGCAATGATGGCTGCAGCAGATGAATGGCAAGCTTATCTGGACATAGCATCTCGTGAAGTAATTCCAGCTGATATCACTGCTTTTTGGCGTGACTTAGAGAACAGACTGCTTCGCTTAGCAGCTCTCGCTAAAGTTTACATTGCGTTGCCGATCTCTTCTGTTGATGTGGAACGTTCGTTTTCAAAATATGGATCTGTGTTGTCACCACTGCAATATTCTCTGTCACAAGAAAACCTACGAGTTTACAGTGCCGTTTTCTTCAACAATAAATAAACAATAACTTTAGAAACATTATTCGATAGTTTGAGAATAATATTATGCCTACATATGTTTCAGCATCGTTTGCCTAAAGCAAATCTGTGGATTAAAATGTGCGGATGTGAACGCTTTGATATACCTATTTGATTAGTATTATGAATTATGATTGATTATTATTAAGGATTAAGAATAATAAAAATTGCATTTATTTTGCTTGGGTTACGAATTAGTCTTATGGAGTTCTGGTACTGCATTTGCCGCGCCGCGAATTTAAAAAAACATGCCTGCGGAATTTACGAATTTCACTTATTGAAGACTAAACTTTGAACAGAAAGGCCTACAAACAAACAGCAACTGAAAGCCACTGCAGTAAAGGCCTGGCAGAGCATTAAAAAGGAGGAAACTCAGCATCTGGTGATGTCCATGAGTTCAAGACTTCGGCTGTCATTGCCAGCAAAAGGTTTTCAACCAAGTATTAAAAATGAACGTTTTATTTCGTTATTTAATTTGTCCAATTACTTTTCAGCCTCTGAAATAAAGGGATTGTGTTAAAAATGTTTTAGTTACCTCACATTTTTATGCAATCTTTTTGTTCAACCCACTGAATTAAAGCTGAAAGTCTGCACTTCAACTACACCTGAGTTGTTTCATTTAAAATTCATTGTAGTAATGTACAGAATCAAAATTAGAACAAAGTTGTCTCTATCCGAATATTTATGGACCTACCTGTATATGAGAGAAATGTAATTAAAAAATTGATACTTCTCGAAAAATAGGCAAGGTTTAAAGTGTAGGTAAAACGAATATTTTATATGTGATATATTATAGGACCATTATTCTTCCACAACAAAATGGGATAGACTGCAAATGCTGAAGAGGCCATATTCCTTACATCATGTACAGAGTTTTGTAAACTCTAAAAGGTATCATTTCATGGCAGCAAGCAAACATGTTTTTACAATGATATAAAAAATGGTTACATAGGAACATGACACGAGAAGCACTGAAATAAATTAAGAAATTTGTGAAAAAGAGCTGAAACGTTTATATCAATTTATTTTGTTAAGTCATGGTGCCAAATTAATTATGAATTTTGTAGAATATGGATTTATATTAAGAAGTGGTATTACATTTAAACCTTATGAATATATTTAGAAAATACATCTGTCACATATGTGAAAGTGAAACAGTGGTTTGTTAGAGAAGCTGCTGTTACCACCACCATCCTTTACCTATTCTGACTAACAGGGTACACAATAAAAAGAACCTTCTTCTTCCACTCCAACAAAAGCAGTTTTTAATGTATGAAACTTAAGTCTGGAGAAGTTAACTGACCCTAGCCCTAAAATGACCCCTTATCCTTATACAAATGACGGCTGAGTAACTAAATAAATAAACATGACTGAAATGAACACAAAGAAGAAACAAACAATATTAGATGTCAAAGAAAGGTTGGGAGCATCTGCTGCACCAACCACACAACAAACCACCTGGATTGGGTCCTGAGTGTGAGTTTTTTTTTTTTTTACGGAAGCTGGAGTGCCAATCCTACCACCAACCCTCAAGTTCTCCCTGTAAGTTGGAGGACCTGCTTGCAGGGCTGGATGTAGATTAATGTCAAACCCAGGATGAAGCCATTGCAGGTTAAGGGCCTTGCTCAATGGCCAGCATATTTAAAACGTATAGCTAAGATGAAATGAGGTAACACTGAAGCTGATAATACACAGAAAAGGCTTAAATCTCTAATTATAGCAGCAACACAAAATGACCCTAATTTGAAGAATGATTGAATGAAAACAAAAATAAGAGAGCAAACTAAGATTATTATCCAACTGAAAAAAAACATATAGGATGGAAACTCATTTATGTGTCATCATTTCTTCTGTAAAAAAAAAACAAAAACCAAACTAATGCAAGAAAAGAAATAGAGAATGAAGGACAGGTATCTCATATCGATGAATAAATTGGACCTGGACAGGCCAAGGGAAGCCCCATTACATCCATCCTACAACACTCCTGGACACTGCTGAATAGCTGGTACATCAGGAGGATACAAAATATTTCATCATAGTTTAAATTAGGTACAACAAATAGCTAAAAACAATGCAATGCAAATTTAATGTGTTTCTCTGATACCCTTGAAGCTAGCTATACATTTACAATATTGTATAATGATTTTAATGGGCTACCAGTTTTGTTTAATCTCATAAATTATGACATATATACACATTGTATATACAATGTATAAAAAAGCAATGTCCAAGGATATGCAAAGACTTCCCCCAGCATAATCCAACAGGGTGATATATATTTAAAGTAGAGAGTTTATAATTTAAAGGATTGTTCTCAGGTAATATGTTTGAAGTTCATATATCCATTCAGCATTTTGTAACTAAGTATTTATTTAACTGATGATACCGATTAAAAAATATATCATTTTTTCTGGCAGCTTACATTTTGTTAAGCCAACCAATTTTTTAGAATAGTTCAAGGAAATCAAATTGTATTGTGTTCTTTCTCTTAACCCTTTACACTTTATATATATATTCTGTAATTTTTGCCTCCTTTGCACATACTGCATCTGAGGAAAGATAAATAATTAAAATAATGTACACTAAACCTTTTTTTTATTTTTCCCCATTGAATTAACATTTACCATTATTATCTTTAGCAAATTTGCACTGACACGGCTCTACCATTTCGCAATACACAGATAAAGTCTTTAATAATTGTATAGGAAATGCAAAAACAAAATGAGTTAAGCACAGATAGAATAATGAATAAAATTTTAAAACTAACGTAAAGAAGTAGGCATCAAGAATTTATTGTACATAATAAATCATGATATTTAAAAGTTATTGTAGCAGCTAACAGAACATTTGAAGTACAAATTAAAGCACACTCAAAACCCACCTAAACTTCACACCAATCAAATTTCATATTACATTTTATTTTTTACTTTGTTTATTTTGACAACTCAAATTTCTCTAAAACAGTTTGTAATTCATATACCTTATATAAAATGTATATTTTTGTGTAATAGGCAGCATATATATATATTTTTTTTGTCTGTAATAAAAAGTTTAACACTTTATTCATTTCCTCTAATATAACAAGACCTTAGCAAAGGCTTCTTTTAGTCTTCAGAACACTTATACAAACATCATTAGATGTGCAGTGTGGCCAATTGAAATGATCGTAAAATGACTTGTTAATATGAAACATTCACAGGTCTTACATTAGATATATAATATTGTGAGAAATGTGTCCCAGTTTAGACACCTCAGACCATTCCAAAGTGACGTTTTCTTAGTAGGTGACATAGCAGAGATGAATGCACACTTTAATGATGCCTTTCAAGTGTTATGAAGACCTAAATAAGTGTGTGATAAGGTCTAGTTAAATAATAGTAAATGAGTAATAGGTGCAATTTTGCAGTACATAAAGCAGTATGTTCATTTCTTAAAAACAAATTGATATTTCTTAATGATTAAACATTTTATGTATTCTAGAGAGGTAGAGTGATGCAACCTCTTTTGAAGAATTAGAGAAACGATAGTATCTCTCACCAGTCCACCATATGGTGTATGTAAATACAGCCATAACATATACTCACACCAGAAAAACAAAGAGGAAGTAGAGACTCCTGTGCAGTAAAGATCATGGCAGCAGAAGGGATTTTTCCAAAATTTCAAAGAGAAACAAATCGAACATTATCATTAATTCTGGGACAGGAAATACAGGGCTATGATTAGGAATTTATTTAAACAAGTTTAAGTAGCAGCTAGCTTGACATTAAATTAGGAGAATAATTGGAATAAAACCTTCCAGTCACTGTAGTGCTCCAGGTCTGCAGTTGAGTACCCCACTCTAAAGGCTCAGCCACTGGATGGCAGCAAAGCTACTTGCTGCAATACCATGATATTTTTTATGTCATAGATTTTTGTAAAAAGTATCTTGGATTATTTTTTAGGTTAAAGAAATACTTTGATATTTAAGGCGTAGTTATATTAATATAAATATATGTAGACCAGGAGCTTTACACAAATGTTCGAAATGTTGCAACACTATCCAATGTAGTTTGCTGCCCAACTCGGCTCATAATATAATTAAGAATTTCACTGCTTGTTTGTAATTATTACAAACTAATATAAACATTTTCACACAAAAGAAGAACGGAATCTAAAAATATATTTTTTAAAAGGCCACATTGTGAATTAAATGTTATGAGCAACATACCCTCTTAAGAAGAAGTTCAAGGTAAGAAGTACTAATTCCAGGACTGAATGATGAAAAATAAAATGAATGACTAAAAAACAGATTTTACAAGCTAAGAATGGAATACATAGAATTTAAGCCATGGATTTAATATATGTTTGCAGTAAAATTACAGTGAAAAAATTAGATGCTTATTAAAAAAACCACAGGAGAGCCTAAGCATGTATTTCCTGCAAAATGTTACTTACAGGTTTGAACAAAGTGTGGATATCACAGGAACATCTATTGAAAGTATAGCATTCTCCTTTAAGTAGGGTACTACCATATATATATATATATACAATTATAGTTAGTTATGCTGTTATTTTCAGGGCAACAGTTCTAATGGATTATTGTATTTTATTATACATTTTTCACTACAGTATTACTAACATGCACAACTATACTATTAAGGGCGCTAACCAAAAGGCTGGAATTCCAAAGATGTTACATTGTAATGCTATTCAGAATACTCTCCTGCAATTTAGGCACACATTTTGCTCTGTTAACACACCTCCAGAGTGCAATCAGTTTTTCTTTCTATTTTCTTATGTATTAATCTAAACAGATAATTTGTGATTTACATGGATGTGCAATTAAAGATTGTTTTCTTTATTATTTCCCGCAGGAAACAAAGAAAGAAAATGCACAATCACTTAAGGCAGAATATGTGCCCTGATCATCAGAATCGAAATTTAGCTAATGGGCCAAATCATCCCGGGCCAGGACCGGAAGAGTTACCGATGGTTGATGTAAGTTCACACTGTGTTGCATAAAATTCAGCAGCATAGATAATGTAAACTTTTATTACTTGATTTATTTAGTTTTTCTTTTTTTAAACTCCTTATGTTAAACATGAATGCTTACACTTATTTTCCATGTTATGCAAGTCAATTTTCTCAGTAATTTCAGTAACTCTGAATTTTTTGTATATCTGAGTATTCAGAGAGAAAGCTGGTAATCTTGACATTTTTAGGAGATTACTGCCACTCTTACCAAACACTGTCAGTGTACTATCATTTTATTTTAAAATAAAATTACAAGGACAATGATAATCTTTGTTTTTAATTTTCATGAAAGCATATGACAACAAGGTGATATTTTGGATTATCTTCATTTGTTTGTAACATAATAGAATACATTAAAGTACTCACATGGATCTATAGCCAATCCCAGCAGGATTTTTGTAAGGTTCCTGTACAGGACACAAGTCCATTGCCGGATGCCCTCATGCAAACACACTCATTCATACAGGACTAATTAAGAATGCCCAGATAATCTAGCCAACAACAGTTAAGTAAATACTTACATTTATACCTGATAGCCGAAGAAATTTTATAATCTACAATATAAGACAGGGTGGCATTGTGGTGCAGTAGGTAGTGCTCCCTCCTCACAGATCCAACATCTTCAGTGTGAATCCCATCCCTGGCCACTGTCTGTGTGAAGTCTGCACATTCTTTCTGCATGCTTTTCCTCTAGGTAGTCTGGTTTTCTTTCCACATCCTCACAGATGTTCTGGTAGGGTTGACTGATGATGCCAGTTTGACCAAGTATTCCTGAAACCATTTATGTAATATAGCAATCAGCAGTGTTCACATAGTTACTGTACATTTAAAGATAATAGAAAGATGCACTAAAAATATGACTTTGCGATTATTTGACCAATTAATTGTATGTTACTGTTTATAATTTGTGGATTTGACCCTTAGTATTAGTGGATATTAATAACTTGGACAATGATCTTATGCTGTAAATGGATTTAGTATTATAATTAACTAAATGATTGAGTTTACAGTTGCAACTGAAAGATTGTTACATATGTTGAAACAGTTTTACATGACCCTTGGTGATGGAGAACTGAAATATTTCCAACAAAGTACAGTGCATTAAAAATTGATGTGTGGGTTTTTTAAGAATATTGACTAACCTTATAACAAAGTATTTGCTTACATAAACTGAAAAAGTGGTTCATGTTTACATGTTTAAAAAAGCATATTAAAGTTTGAGTTCTTGAAATATGTATGTACACAAGAGTCATATTTTTGAAAAATAGGCACAGCATATCAGTGCTTAATGTAGTTGAGATGTCTATCATAAGCGAGTAATTTTTAAAAATTGAAAAGATATTTTTCATTTTCCAAGAGCCATTTGGGTTAGGCCTGTTGGGGATCAGAACTGGTGTGGTGCTGAGTTATTGCTGGCTTTACAGTAGCACTCAGGTCCCAATTTGAGGGGGTCCATCCAGGTAGGCACATGGAACGTCTTGCTGTAGGAGGAGCTTCATAAACTCCACATTTCAGTGGCGGCACTCACTGAGGTCTGCAGACCTGGGACTGGCCAGATCTCTGGGTACATCTTTTATTGGTCTGGTTGCTCTGATGGCTGTCATATTCAGGGAGTAGCTGTTGCTGGGGCAGATCAGCACCTTCTGATGGTGCCCAATTTAAGTTCTTTCAATGAACGTATTATGAGACTCTGATTAAAGCATGCATTGAGTGAGGGAGATATTTTATCTGCAACTTTCGTGGTTGATGGGTGCCCACGAGGAGACTGTCCTCTGGTCATGGATGATTTCAATGTGACCACTGGCACTGACAGGGCTGGCTATGAGGATTGTGTCAGTAAATATTGGTTTGATGACTGTGGTGAAAGTGGCTCCATGTTCCTTGACTTTGCAAAAGGTATCGTGCTGTGAATCGCTGGATCCTGGTCCCAGCACACCTGAGCTGCATCATTGGACTTGGTACTCCAATACTGGTAATGCGGTGAAGGAGATTGATCACATCCAAATGGACAGACGCTGGAGGCGCCTACAAAACTGTAGGGTCTACAGAAGTGCCCAGTTTGTGAATTCTGACCAGGGATTTGTTGTTGCTAGTCTGAAGATCCAGATTAGGTCCAGCAGGCTACCACCAACTAGGAGAATTTGGATGGACCTGGCCAGACTCCAAGATCAGGCTGTTTCTAACGGGTTTGCATGCAGTTTGTGTGAGAAACTTACAGACTTGTGTGCAACTGCTGATCCTAATGTGATGAGGGAGACCTTCCGTGACAAGACCCTGAGGGTTGTTTTCGTGTTACCAGTGTTCCCAAAAGGAGATGTTTCATCTCGCAGGGCACCATGGATATCATCGAGAGGTGTCATGACGCATGGCTTGATTACAACTCCAGTCTATACTGGGAACTGAGAAGGACGGCTGCAAGGGCTCTGATGGTAGATAGGGAGGCATTTGTTAGAGGAATCTGTGAGAAAGTGACACACCATCCATGTGCTAATGACCCACTTCCTGCCTGCAGAGGAATCGTAGCACAGGGCGGACAGTCACAGTCAGGGCAGCTGATGGAACAGTCCTTACGGATTACACTGCAGTTGTAACCCCCTGGGCTGGCTACTTTGAGCAGATGTTTAAAGCTGATCATCTGGCTAGGACGTTGGACATTTCTGGATCCACGGTTCTTGAGGCTGATCTTCCAATTAGCTGCAAAACACCCAGTCTCACTGAGACTGTACAGGTGGTGAACCAGCTGAAGGAAGGGAAGGCTGCAGGTATCTGTGGTATCCAGGACGAAATTTTTCAGGCTGGTGGTAAGGATGTCCTCCTTGCTTTGCAAGCAATCTTTGCTTCAATTTAGGAGACAGGCATCATCCCAAATAGCTTGAAAACGGAACTTATCATCCCTATCTTAAAAGGGAAGGGTGATCACCTGGATTGCAGCATCTACAGGGGGATAACACTGCTCTCTGTTCTGGGTAAGATCCTTGCTTGGATCATCCTCAATAGGATATGTGATCACTTGTTCACCTACCAGCAACTGGAGCAGTCTGGTTTTATGCCTAAGAAGTCTACCATAGACCATATCCTGGCACTGAAGGTTCTCCGGGAGCGCAAACACAAATATTAGTGGAGTTTCTTTGCAGTCTTTGTTGATTTTCTCGAGAGAGACTGAGCAAGAAGTCTAACTGTCTGGACTGCCTGGATAAAAAGCAAGATCCGGGCCCTTAACTATCTCTTGGGCACAGCCATTGACAGTGTGTCTATCTACAGAGAGAGTGTTGACCTTGTCGAGAGGTTTACTTATCTCAGCAGCAACATTCATGATCTCTGGTGACTCCCTATGAAATTAGTAGACAGATTGGAACAGCAAGGGGTGGATCATGAGGTTGCTAGAAAGGGGAGTATCACCCTCCCGAGTCTTTAGAGTCTTGGTGCTTCCTCTTTTGCTATATGGTTCCGAGACATGGACACTATCCAGTGACCTGAGATGAACACTGGACTCCTTCGGTACTGTGTCTTTTCGGAGAATCCTTGGGTACTGCTGGTTTAACTTTGTGTTGAATGAGTACTTGCTCACAAAGTTCCGAATAAGGCACATTACCTGCATTGTGAGGGAGCATCAGTTATTCCATTACGGCCATGTGGACAAGTTCCTGAGGGTGATCCGACTTACAGGATCCTCATTGTTGAGGACCCAAGCAGCTGGACCAGATCAAGGGGACACTCACATAACACCTGGCTGTGGGGTGGGACTGAACCACGTGTCTGCCTGGGGGGCTGCCAACAAGGACCCTGAGATGTTTTGTCATGTGGTGGGTGTGGCAGTGCACTGTATCAGTGCATGCTCCCCAACCTGACCTGACCTGTAAATTGATTTGTGGTTCAAATTTGTTTATACAACTTTATCATTCACTTTTAAGTTGGAACTTTCTGGAATGTGCACATAAAAATGCATGAGACTTCAAGAGATCCTACAAAAAAAAGTGAGAAAGTAATAATAGAGCAAAAAATATAAATTATCACCGGCTGTTAATCGTTTTTCACCTACAGATAATTGTTTCCAAGGAATTAGTAATATTTTTTAACTATGCGGCACAACAAGTAAATTAAAATAATACCTTTCCCTCTGCACCACTGCCATTAGTTTTACATGAGAGACAACAGGAAAAGTGGTGATTAAACAAACCAAAGTGTCCTAATCATATAAAAATAAGGAAAGTCAGCTGTGTTGTGCATCTTCATCTTGGGAGAAATCAGAGATGCAAGTTAAAGATAAAGCAACAAACAAACTTGCAAGAGATTTTGCAGTCTGTCCAAAGGCACTGTTAGATACACAAACAAAAAGATGACACCCATAAGAATAAGTAGGCTGTTAGTAAATCAGTACCTTAGATGACAGCAAGCTGGACAGAAACAATAACTAATGGTTATAGACTTTACAGGGTGAACAGCAATTAGACCTTTGCACCTTTTGCTAAACACAAGCACCAAAACAGCACCCTATTAGGGTATTAAACAAAATAAAAGGTGTCTCCAGACTATTTAATGTAACTCTTATTTACTTCAAAGCCTAATGAGTTAAATTTCATTACTGAACATCACTCATAAGCCAATTATTTCAAAGTTAAATAAAGTTGTTGATTTCAGAAGGAAAACTGGAGCCACAGAAAATACTAAATTTAAACAGAAAACTTTCATTGCCTCAACATTAAGACTCCCAGTAATTTCTTCTAATGTGAAGAGCTGATGTTTCAGTGCAGGATACTCTTTATGTCAAAAGATTTATAGTTCTTTACATGAAAGGTAGTGAATATGGATGGTAAAGGCAAAAATAATACAGCAATGTTTTACTTACTATGCGTCCTGTTACTTGAGGCAGTGGTTTCTCTGTCTCCTAGAGAGAATGTTTTGATTGGGTCTCCAACTAAACCAAAAGGATATTTTCTATAGTTTTATAAGATTTGTAGAAATAGTTAAATGCTTCTTTGCCTCTGAGGACATCATTTGTCCAGAGCATAGTATTCTTTTGCCTTCATGCTGGCTGAATTTGCATATGTCCTCTGCCATTGAGCAAACATCTGCCTTAGAATTAGTAAAGGACAAAAGGTGGAATAACAGAAAGATATCTACAGGTTTCTTTATACTTACTCTAGTAGTGTAGCCTAGTAATCAGTAGTAATTTTAGCATGTTAAAACAATATATGCCGAGCTGAAGGAGAAAACGACATTAACCTTGACTAAATTCTGTTACAACAAACACATTCCTCCATCAACTCTTCTCTATTTCACTTGTACACATGTGTTGTGGTCCTTTTACAACACAACTGTTATGAGGATCATTATATGAAATCACCTCTGTTCAAAATTAACAGGAGGCACTCTTTCAGATTTCAATAGTAACAACAAACAAGCAGAAATATATATGAATATATATTTTATTTTTTTACCACCCTAGTTAAAAAAATTGACACAATACTGAAACAAAGAATAACATTATATATAACTGTTGCAGTTGGAAACAGTTATCCACTTATTTCTTTGCATCAATTTTTTTACTTTTTTTTTTAAGTTCAAAATATAAATATCGAAAATTGAACCCAAAGACATAACATTACATGTGTAAAACCCCAAATAAAGGATTGAAAAATAGTTACAAAATTTTTTTAATAGAACCAATTCATAAAATAAGTAATGCGGAATCAGCTAAATCATTACAGACATGAAAAAAGATGATCCGCTGTGGCAGCCCCTATCGAGAGCAGCCAAAAGAAGAAGAAGAAGAAGCAGCTAAATCATGACAGTGAGACCTGGAGAGAATACTGATTTACAGGCAGATTTATGGCACATGTAATTTAATGTAAATAAATGTAAAGTGCTACATGTGTGAAGTAAGAATATTAGGTTTGAATACACAATGGATGGTTCAAGTGGTTCAAAAACTTGAATGTGCACCTCATGAAAAGGACCCTAGAATTGTTGTGGACTCTTTAAGTTTTTACATCCATACAGTCTGCTGAAGCCATCAAGAAGGTTCACATGATGCTAGGTTATATAGCCCAAAATGTGGAATACAAATTAAGCTGTATAAGATACTTGTGAAGTTAAAGATTTGGTCTCCATAATACAAAAAAGGCATAATGGTGCTATAGAAAGCACAGAGATGGGCAAATAGACTGATTCCAGGGCTGAAAGGCATTAGCCATAACGTAGGACTGAGAGATAAAGCAAATAAAGATTAAGAGGTGGCATGACTTAATTTTTTAAAATTATGAAACAAATTATTATGTTGGATCTAAGCTATTATCTTAAAGTAAATTCTTCAACAATTAAATAAACATTAGAAAGTTTCTTTTCACATGGAGAATAATAGATTAATGTATTAGCAAGTAGTATGGTACTTGCTACAGTAGCACTTTGGTAACCTTCAAAACTTTACTTGATATCATGTTGGAGAAATTAGGTGAACAGGGTGTTGTTGAGCAGAATTACTTCTCCTGAAATCAGACTTGTTTTATTTATTAGACTTGCTCATTGTTTTACCAATAAGTTAGTCAAGATAAATCTGAAATACATAAAGCAAAAACTTAACCAATTTTGACACTTGTAAAGTGATGCTATGATAGGGTTGAGAAAGGAAGCTCCATCACCATATGTTAATGTCTAAAATCAAATTCTTAATTGATTTGGTAAAATCAAAGATGGAGAACAATCACTTCCATTGTTTATACTGTATGTTTACATTTATAATCAAGTCAGCATCAAAGTGTAGTAGTCATAAGTTATTTTTTTCCATTTTCCCTTTTCCTCTTTTAGTATATTTCAAAGAACGTACCTGCAGCAGAGCGAATAATACGGCATGAAGCAGAAACGTCTTTCTCTGGAAGCCATCCTTCCTCTACTTCCCATCATTCCTCAACAGCCACTCATACATCTAGTCACAGGTAAATGACATGTTTTCTGCTGACATAAATCATTGTTGATTTAAGTGAAAGGACCAATGCATTGTGAACTGTTCCCCATATTATGTTAGGTATGAAACTTCTGAAGAGTCTAAGTTTTTCATTATTAAATGTGACATGAACAGTCTTATTTGCTACATGGCAGTTTAGATTTTGGAAAGCAGATTATGAGCAGTTTAGATTCAATGAATAATGTCAGAAATATTATAATTTATAAAATAACTTAAAGTATTCTCTCCCTTCATCTTACTTAGAGGTGCTAAATATAATGTGTGTCTAGCTAGAAGAAAAGTTTGGTTTATAAGGCACTGTGCCTGCAACAAACAAATAGATACAGATAGTATAACATAGTGTATATTATTATCAATATGGTGTCCTCAGTTGTTTGTTTTATTGTTTATACCTACCAAACTACAGCTATATTTATAATTTTCGCAATGTCTGTTTAGAATACGTTAAATGATATTAATGTACTCCTATAGGTAATGTGAGTGCATAACTTATTTGTTATTGACTTAATCAAATTGCTTTCAATTAATGTTTAATTTTAAGTAACCACAATGTAAATGTTAATACTTATTATGCAACTATAGAATATATCAAAATAAATCTTGTTAAAAGAGCAGTATTTAAATTAACTATTGAAAATTCATGAAAAGTGGAACATGTTACATGTTACCAACATGTAACCAATCAACTTAACCAAAAAAAAGGACAGAAGAACCTTACATAATAAATTAAAGACTTCCAATGCATGGTGCATTTGAAGAGTATAGTTTGTGCCACCCACCCTGTTTGATTTTAAGAATTTTGTCTAGAGCAGAGTGGCAGTGTCTGTCAGCTTTTACAGCTTTATCAGTGCTTCCAGTCAGTACTGGATCAAACTCAGTCCTGGGGACCCACTGTTGCTGCAGGTTTTTGTTCCTATCACTCTCTGTTTTTAATTGGACCCCTAGCCTAAATATGTGAACTGTTACTACCCAGTTTCTATGTTTTGGCATTAATATAGAAATTATAAAACTAAGTTTGGTAAATTGTTATTAAAATATTCTAAGCAGTTATATAGGGATAGTGTAGCTTTTTTTGTTTTGTATTTGTATTTGCATCCTAATGTTCATTGTACATTTCCAGAGGTTTCAATTATTGAATCTATTACTTACTGATCAGTGGATCTGATGCTGAAGTAGTTGCATCCTTTCATCATTTAATCTCGTTTGCCTGAGTGTCTGCCCTGTATATTTGTTATTGTCATTATTAGGACACAATAAAGGGGGAAAACTACACAGAAAAATGGAAAATAATAGGAAAACAACAAAAGATAATTAAACATTTAAAGCTATAACATAATAGAAATATTTCTAAAATGTATTATAAATGTAAAAATCATATTGCTGTGCTTTCCTGACTGCAGAATAAGAGAAGAGAAAATACCATAATTAAATGAGATCACTTATTGTTAATTATTATCACTGATTGTAAACCTGGTTAGAACAAATCCTGCAGCCACAGAACTGAGTTTGGGAGCTACTGCTCTAGAAGGTAAATGTCTTTGATGGCGTGAAGGACTGCCAGCCCCAGGTATTATATCACACAGCGCCTGCAGTGTTGGAAGTATCATGTTAAAAGTAATGTGCATTACGTACTCAAATTACTTTTTAAAGTAACAAGTAACATAATGTAATACTCATTTTATTGGTGTGCAAATGCTTGTGTTACTAAAAACTAATTTGTGTTACTTTTTTTAATGTTAAAACAACTTTCTATGCCTTCTAACCTTGCTGCATGTATTTGAAATAAGGTGTTTGGCAAGGACACATACAGTTAGGTCCATAAATATTTGGACAGAGACAACTTTTTTCTAATTTTGGTTCTGTACATTACCACAATGAATTTTAAATGAAACAACTCAGATGCAGTTGAAGTGCAGACTTTCAGATTTAATTCAGTGGGTTGAACAAAAAGATTGCATAAAAATGTGAAACAACTAAAGTATTTTTTTAACACAATCCCTTTATTTCAGGGGCTCAAAAGTAATTGGACAAATTAAATAACGAAATAGAATGTTCATTTCTAATACTTGGTTGAAAACCATTTGCTGGCAATGACAGCCAAAAGTCTTGAACTTATGGACATTACCAGATGCTGGGCTTCCTCCTTTTTAATGCTCTGCCAGGCCTTTAAAGCAGCGGCTTTCAGTTGCTGTTTGTTTGTGGGCCTTTCTGTCCGAAGTTTAGTCTTCAACAAGTGAAATTCATGCTCAATTGGGTTAAGATCAGGTGACTGACTTGGCCATTCAAGAATTTTCCATTTCTTTGCTTTAATAAACTCCTGGGTTGCTTTGGCTGTATGTTTTGGGTCATTGTCCATCTGTATCATGAAACACCGCCTAATCAATTTGATTTAGCTGGATATGAGCAGACAGTATGTCTCTGAACACCTCAGAATTCATTCGGCTGCTTCTGTCCTGTGTCACATCATCAGTAAACGCTAGTGTCCCAGTGCCACTGGCAGCCATGCACGCCCAAGCCATCACACTGCCTCCACCGTGTTTTACAAATGATGTGGTATGCTTTGGATAATGTGCTGTTCTATGCCTTCTACATACTTTTTTCTTGCCATCATTCTGATAGAGGTTGATCTTGGTTTCATCTGTCCAAAGAATGTTTTTCCAGAACTGTGCTGGCTTTTTTAGATGTTCTTTAGCAAAGTCCAATCTAGCCTTTCTATTCTTGAGGCTTATCAGTGGCTTGCACCTTGCAGTGCACCCTCTGTATTTACTTTCATGCAGTCTTCTCTTTATGGTAGACTTGGGTATCGATATGCCTACCCTCTGGAGAGTGTTGTTCACTTGGTTGGCTGTTGTGAAGGGGTTTCTCTTCACCATGGAAATGATTCTGCAATCATCCACCACTGTTGTCTTCCGTGGAAGTCCAGGTCTTTTTGCATTGCTGAGTTCACCAGTGCTTGCTTTCTTTCTCAAGATGTACCAAACTGTAGATTTTGCCACTCGTAATATTGTAGCAATTTCTTGGATGGGTTTCACCGAAAACGGCAACTGAAAACAAGCATTATATATATATATATATATATATATATATATATATATATATATATATATATATATATATATATATATATATATATATATATATAAATTTAATTAAAACTACATTGTATGCATGGACGTTTTCGACTATTTATTTTGCCAAAGTTGCAGTTTGAACGTTGTAAACCATAATCCCACCCAGATACACTTGTCAGGGGTTTCCAAATACCAGTCCACAAAGGAGCTTCTATATATTTGTAAGGAATGGATGTATGTACTGTTTTATTAAATTCGTTATGCTTTCAAACTACAAATTTAAATTATATGCAGCTCACCTGTATGTTAAATTGTTCAGAATTTGCAATACAGCATGTTGTATTAAAACGTCCTCACAAAGTCACAGTTATTATGATTGGCTTATTTCATACTGCATGCTACAGTGCTCACTGACTACAAGTGCCAATTGCTCTTTTACATTGCTCTTTTAGGTATCTTTCTCACCATTACTCATACTATGGATAATCCCTTGGCAATGTAAAAAATATGAGGCACAATTTTTATGCTTTCCCATATTAGTATGAACTGGCTCTGAGGTTATGTCAGGTTGGGGAGCATGCATTGGTACAGCACATTGCTGCACCCACCACACGAAAAAATAGCTCGGGATCCAGTGGGGGTTCCCTTCGCCTGGTCTAGCTGCATGGGTGCTCAAAAATGAGGATCCTGTGAGCCGGATCACCCTTCAGGAATCACAACACATGGCTGTAGTGCCATATCTGATGCTCCCTCACAATGCAGGTAATATGCCTCATTCGGGACTCCGTGAGTAATAGCTCGAACCAGCAGAACCCAAGGATTCTCCGAAGAGACACAGTACTGTAGGAGTCCAGTGTTGGATAGTGTCCATGTCTCGCAATCACATAGGAAACAGAAAGCACCAGGAGTGCGAAAGACTTCGACTTTCATCTTTTTGCAAATATATCGGGCGTGCTACACTCCCCTTTCCAGTGACCTCATGACACCCCCCATGCTCTCCCAATCCATCTAATGACTTAAAAAGGAAGAGACACCAGAGACATCAATGTCACTGTCAAGGTAAGTAAAACTCTTTACGAAGTTGACATGCTCTCCGCAGACAGACACACTGCTGATGGCTGTGCCCAAGAGGTTTTATCCAGGACACTTGCAAGCCCAGACACTCAGACTTCTTGCTCAGTCTCTCAAGCACCCCGATCAGAGCCTCCATTGACTTTACAAAGATCACAGCTTTTTTAGCAAAGTCAAGATCAGTGAATCTTTCTTCATCAACAGATGCCTCAAAGGCCACTGGTCCCCACGACCCTGCCCAAAACCCAGTCCATACAAGCACTGAACAGAGTAGGAGCAAGAACACACCCCTGACAAACCCTGGAATCCGCTGGTAAAAACACAGAGGTTCTGCCTCCACTCTGCACAGCACCCACAGTACCAGTGTACAGGATGTCCCACAAGGCTGCTCCATCAACTAAGTCGAATACTTTATGAAAATTGTCAAAGGCTGAAAAGAAGCTCTGCTGATATTCACATTTGCACTCCATGAGAACTCTCAGTGCCAGGATGGTAAACTTCTTAGGCATAAAACCAGACTGCTCCAGTCACTGGTAGATGAGCAAGTGATCATGGATCCTAGCAGGGACCCTTACCCAACATCAAGAGCAGTATTATCCCCCTGTAGTTGTTGCAATCCAGACGATCGCCCTTCCCTTTCAACATAGAGACAACAAGTTCCATTTTAAAGTCTGTTGGGATAATGCCCATCTCCCAAATGAGAGCCAAAGATTGCTTGCAAAGCAAGGAGGACAACCTTATCGCCAGCCCGGAGAAGTTTGCCCTGGATACCACAGATCTCTGCAGCCTTCCCTACTCTCAGCTGGTTCACCCCCTGCGCAACCTCAGTGAGATTGGGTGGTTCACCACTAATTGGACAATCAGCCTCAAGAACCATAAACCCAGAGCTGTCCAACGTCCTACCTGGAGGATCAACTTTAATCACCTACTCAAAGTAGCCAGCCAGCTGGTCACAATTGGAGCATTATCCGTAAGGACCGTTCCACTCCCTTACTGTCTGTGACTGTCTGAGGAACAAATCATGTACACAAACTGAGTACAACTCATTAGAAACAGCCTGATCTTGGAGTCTGGCCAGGTCCAGCCTCATTTCCTTAGTAGGTGGTAACTTACTGGACCTAAGCTGGATTTTCATAGTAGCAACAACAAGTCTGTGGTCAGAATTCACAAAATGGACACTTCTGTAGACCCTACAGTTCACTAGGAGGCTCCAGCATCTGCCCTCAAAAGTCAAGTCAAAGAAGTCAAAATGAACTTTATTGTCACCTCAACCATATACAAGTATACAGATAGACGACATTATGAAGCTCAGGGTCCACAGTGTAACAACATGACATGCAAATAATAAATTAAAAATAGAATTTAAATTTAAAATTGAAACACAAACAAGACAAGACATTGTGGAAAGACAAGACAAACAAGTAGCAGCAATATTGACATATAGTTAGCAATATGAACATTGATGCAATGTATGGTATTTATTTTGCAAACTAGATTCATAAATATGGTCAATAGATATGTAATATAATAAATAATTAATAAGTAATAGATATAGATAATACAGAAATTATCAGTTTATGATAATAGTTGTTTAAGACATGTGTAAACAATGACAGGTTAGAATGTTTCACAGCAGAAGGATATCAAGAGTGTCAAAATACTTAAAGGTCAGTATGAGATTTTCAGTTCTTTTCTACATGTGCACTCGTCTTTGCAGGAAAGTGGCCTGCATGTATATAAGTTCTGTTTTTAGAGGTGGTTGAGGTAGTGTGATCCCTCAAGGAGGTGATTGATCTTCTTCACCATACCACAAGTATTTGAGTACCAAGTCCAACAATGCAGCTCAGGGAGCTGGAACTAGTATGCAGTGATCTGCAGTCCCTGACCTTTTGCAAATTCAAGGAACATGAAGCCACTTTCACCACGTTCACCAGAAATCATCATAGCTAGCCCTTTCAGTGCCATTGGTCGCATTGAAGTCACCCATGACCAGAGAAGTGTCACCTCATGGGCACCTATCAACCACCAAGCGAAGTTGCGAATAAAATGTCTTCCTCACCAAGACATCACTCACCATAGTTGGAGTATATACTGAGACAACAAGAAGAGTGCCTTAATATGAGTGATTTAATCTGAGTCTCATAATACGCTCATTGAAAGGAGTGACATTGGACACCATTGGAAGGAGCCAATCCGCCACAGCAACAGCTACTCCCTGAGTATGACAGCCATCAGAGTGACCATACCAATAAAAGATGTACCCATCTACAGTGATCTGGAAAGTCCCAAGTCTGTGCAGCTCAGAAACTGCTACAACTGAAATATTGAGTTTATGAAGCGCTTCCAACAACAGAGGAAGATGATCATCATGCCGGAGAGACAAAATGTTCCACGTGCCTATCTGGATGGGCTGTCTGAAATTGGGACCCAAGGGCTATCATGCAGCGGGTGACGGCTCAGCACCACACCAATTCTGATCTCCAACAGGCCTGACCCTATTGGTTCTTCTGGGATTAAAGCTCCTGAAGGTTTTCCCCCATCCCCTTCTTAATGCAAGCAGACTTCCTATGGACAGCTGCAGCAGAGTCTGTCTGTTGTTTCGCAGCTATAATTAGTTTTTACGGTGGCATACCTGCCACCAACCCCCAGGTTTTCCCTGCAAGTTGGAGGACAGCTTGTAGGGCCGAATGCAGTTTAACGTCATACCCAGGCTGGCCAGTGAAATGTGCAGGATTTCATACAAAAGAAGAAAAAGAAATGGAAAAAATAATTTACTTTTTGTAATGCATTACATTTTATAGAACTAACTATAGAGCATACTTTTTTTTGTAAGGAGTAATGTAGCAAAGTTACTTTAAAAGTAATGTTCCCCTACACTTCATATAGCACCCTAAGCACACAGCCTGCATTTTCTTTGATTTGGGTAGCCACAATGTTTTTTGCTGCATCACAAACCATTTCCACAAGTTTGTCTGTCTTTCCAGTTGTCAGTTCGGTAGTCAATAAATATCTTCTTTGTAGCTTCATAAATTACTTGCATATGTGTTTTCTTGAGAGTTTTAAATAAAATAGATATGGCATTAATTAAAATAGATACAGTTGTTGTTTTTCTTAAATAAATGATGATTGAATGCCAGATCTTTTCGATGTATGGAGTAAGCCTATACTGTACAAAACACATACAAGAGGTGTAAAAATTTAAAAGTTGATAGTAAACTATTATTATCACAATTTTGTTGTGACATTAGTGCACTTGTGAAATAAAGTGTTATAAAATTAAGTTGATATTGCTTTTATAAAATGGTGGTTATATAACTAGAAGCTAGTATATAGAAACATTGTTAAATACATTTAATTAATTGATGGAAAATCTGCCTCTTTTTCAATTAAAAAGTGCTTAACAGTCTTTCTCAGAATGGTTGTGAAGCAGTATAGACGTTCATTCCAGGTATCATAAGCAGAAAATTTGTAACAATACAGTATAACAAGATCAACCATTAATCTCCAAAGTTTTGAGGTAAATTATAATAGGTTAATAGAGCAAATATTGCTAATCGAAAGCCTGATCAGACCTGTGGCTTGTCAGTCGCACAAAATTATTATCCTTATTTAAAGAACCAGTAGAAGAGGTAAGGTCTCTTCCTTTTTCAGAACATAATACATGGTGTTAAAAATACGTATGATAAGAATCGTTGAATTAGCAGCATTCATCTTACGAATGGCAGTCTTAATTGGTTCATCTATGGGTGTGTCTGCTTGTGTGGCCTCCACCTTATTATGTTGTTGTGATACTCTGTCATGTTGCTTCAAGCTGAAATGCATATCTAGCCTCACTTATCAAAGTCGATGTTGTGCATACTTTGCAGTTTACTTCTTGAAGCGATGCAGTTTTGCACCATTCTAAATTAGCTGTATCCTCTCTGGATTCAATACATATTTTATAATGCATACTATAATTAATTATTATGTAATTTAATTATTATTTATGCTTCACCTGTTTTAAGATGTTAAATATTTATTCTGTTAACTTTTTAATTAGTCAATACATTATACACATTGTTGATCAGAAAATGGCGGCACAGTGGTAGTGTTGCTGCCTTGCACTAAGGAGACCTGGGTTCGCTTCCTGGTTCCTTCCTGCGAGGAGTTTGCATGTTCTCCCCCGTGTCTGCGTGGGTTTCCTCCAGGTGCTTCGGTTTCCTCCCACAGTCCAAAGACATGCAGGTTAGGTGCATTGGTGATCCTAAATTGTCCCTGGTGTGTGTGTGTGTGTTTGTGTGCCCTATGGTAGGCTGGCGCCCTGCCTGGGGATTTGTTCCTGCCTTGCGTCCTGTGTTGGCTGGGATTGGCTCCAGCAGACCCCTGTGACCCTGTGTTAGGATATAGCGGGTTGGACAATGACTGACTGACTGATCAGAAAATATGAACGATAATATATGTCTGTCAGAAAACTAATATAATGATATGAGGAATAGTGTTTTAGTTATGGTAAACTATTTTGCTTCAGTTGTTTTAGGAGTCCAAACTTGCTATTTTGAATTAACTGATGAAAATTCCTTAACGGTATCATAGCCACTTCACGGAAGTCAATGTCCATATTGAGGGATGATGTGCCTTTTTTTGTTGTATAGTGGGTATGACTGTAACCTCAATAATTGTGAAATTAAAGGTCAAATTGAGTAACAAGGCAAGAAAGACCTTAATATGAAAGTTGACCATGAACTAAATGGTCTCTTTAACAGAGCTTTAGAATTCCTCTGCTGAGATGGGAGATTGTCAGAAGGCTGACCATCTCAGCAGCACTCCATTCAATAGGTATTAATGGTAAAGTGGTTGTATGGAAGACACTTTCTAGTGCAAAGCAAATGACAGCCTGCATGGATTCTGAGAGCATGAGAAAATAGATCATCTTTTTTGATGACAAGGGGACATAAAGTCTTGTCAGAATTGAAGAAAAGATGAATGCAGCCAAATACAGAGAGGTACTTGAAGAAAATCTGCTCCAGAGTGCACGCAACCTCAGACTGGAGCAATAGTTCATCTTTCAACATAAAAACGACCCAAAGCATATAGACAAGACAACACTGGAGTGGCTTTGGGACAAGTCTCTGAAGGTCCTTTAGTGGCCCAACCAAAACCCAGGCTTAATTGCCATAGAACATACAGTATGTGGATTGACCTGAATATGGCAATTTACAGACACTTCCAATCCAATCAAACACAGCTGAGAGGATCTGTCAGGAACAATTGGATAAATAGCTCAAATCCAGGTGTGCAAAGCTTGTAGATGACTCAAAGTTGTAATTACTGTCAAAGGGGCTTCTACAAAGTGCTGAATTAAGGATCTTAATATTTAGATGAATTAGAGATTTTAGTTTTACATTTTTAATAAATTTTTAAATAATTTTGTCCAAATTCTCAATTGGATTGTCATCTGGACTCTGACTCTGCCACTGCAGCATATTAACCTTGTTGTTCTTAATCCATTCCTGCATAGTTTTGGCTTTATGCTTGGAGTTGTTTTGTTTTAAAACAAATGTCATGTCAACGTGTAGGTTCCTTTCAGACTACATCAGATTTTCCTCCAGGCTTTCCCTTTATTTTGCAGCATTCATTTTTTTAAACAATGATTTTCTCTTTGGCATTCTCCCATAAAGCTAAGACTGGTGAAGCACCTTGGCAACACTTGTCTGCACAGTCTATCAGATCTAAGTCACTGTTGCTTCATAACCTTAAGAATTATCATAGGTCTCTTGGTGGCCTCCCTCACTAGTCTTGTTACATGATCACTCAGTTTTTGTGGCCAGTAATATATATATACATACTTATATATTATTTTTTCTTGTTTCTTTCTCTTCATGTATGCTTTTAATTATTTAAAGAAATATCTTCATTTTTTCACAGGCATGAAGATCGTACATGGAGCTTGGATAGAACAGACAGCATTATTTCAGACTCACACTCTGGCATTATGTCATCATCTGTGGGAACTAGCAAATGTAACAGTCCTGCCTGTATTGAAGCCCGTACCCGACGTGCTGCACACTGTGGAATAATTGAGCCCAGACGCGCAATGATGCATTACAGGGACTCTATAGACTCACTCAGAGACTCTCCACATAGTGACAGGTGAGAAAAAAATTACATACCAGTTTATCAAGAGTACTTTTCATAAATGTAAGGTGAATTATAGATTGATATTAATTAACTAATTATATTTGACAATGGGCTATATATTTAATTAAAAAGGTTACCCCTACAATGTTATTTGATCTATTGCTTTTAATAATTTCATCCAGTGAGAAACTAATCAACTAGTGATTTATTTTTGTGCCTTTTCATTTCGCTGTCTATACCTTTTGAAGAGTTAATAAAACAGTATATTGTTAACCATGCATTCAGCATTTTCATAGCCCACACTGACTGGGCAGCCTCAGAAAATGAAGCAAGTTTATGCAAGTTTTATACAGTTCTGCCATTTCAATCACCACTTTCAGGCCTGTGAAGAATTTTTACACTTCATCTCCCTGTTGGTGCTAAAAGTAAGCTCTGGTTACATATCTTCACATTGTTAAATTTATTTTGTATTATCTTTAAAAAATATACAGAAATATCAGCAAAATATACAAATATACAATAAAATATCAACAAAAGGCAATTATGACCCCTAGATCGCTGCTTCTGTTTTAAGAGGTAAGTTTAGGTAACCTTCCTGGTTAATAAAATCAGATTTTCTAACTCAAAGCTGGATCAAAAAGTCAAGTATCTAAAAAGAAGCAAGGTGTCAAAACATGGTTGGAATCCATTTAGAAACCAGTCAAAGCCATAGTAACAACTTTTAAAAGTGAAACCCAAAATTAAGCTTCTTTTTATGAATTAAAGGTTTCAATTATTTGTTTTCCAATAAGGAACTACTCTAAATCTATCCTAAGATGTGCAACAAATACGCTTATTAAAGTATAGTTTATTAAACTCTCACACCTATGTTCTGAGTGTATGTTTAGACTTGACCAATGTCAAGCAGCTTTCCTCGTATGTTTCTGTAATCCTCACAATTAATTTCCAGTCTTGGGATTAATAAATACAATAGGTATGAACAGAGTGAGCAGTGAATATATTATAAAGTAAAAGAATGTGTACAAACACAGTACAGCTCTCCAAACAAAATTCAATAATTCCTTTATGTTCTTATGTACTTTCTTACATACTGTGTGTGTGTGGGTATGTGTGTGTATGTGTTTAAAGAATACTTATAGACAAGCAAGGAGATACATATTTATGTTCATCAGATTTCACAACACTTCACTTTTTTCACATTTTGCTATGTTTCAGCCTTTTGCTGAAAGCATTTAAATTAAATTTACCCTACTTCAAGCAACATTCAATATTCTAAAATTACAAAAAAAAGTATCATAGAATATTTTGCAAATTTACTGAAAATTAAAAAACTGAAATATCTGAATACTCTCTGAATCAACTATTTATATACATTATAACAAGTACCCTCTCTTATCCTTCCTGTGGTCCAAACAATTAAGCCACAATAATAAGCTAAGTAACACTTAAGAATTCATAATAATGAATATCACTGCAAAAGATGCAAAACTGCTCAGTTGTTATCATTGTAAGATTCAATTGTTGCATGAATAGTGAGAAGCAACAACTTTACTGTCTAACAATTTCCCGATGAGAGTGAATTGGTAAAGCCTGAGAAATTATAGCTGTCATCATTAAAGATGGCAGTTAAAGAACAGGCCGAGTTGTGGCTCCCTGGCCAAGGATTTGTGCTCGTATCTGGAAGGTTACCAGTTCAAATCTCGTTATTTCCAGAAGGGACCCTACTTTGTTGGATCCTTGACCAAGGCCCTTAACCTGAAAATTACTCCATGGGTGCTGTATAATGGCCGACCCTATGGTCTGATCCCCAAAGGTTATGTGAAAAGACAACTTCCCCCCAGTGATTAACAAAGTAAATCAAAATAAAAAATAAAATGTTGAACAGTAATTAGACAGATCAAAACTTTTCTGTCTCCAAGCAAACTGCATTTAAACCATATAACCAGAAACATGACAAAAAGTTGGACCTCACAAGAACAGTCCTAACTTGCTCAAAAATGATGTGACAAATAAACCACCAGTTTTTACACTAAATAGAAATCAATGGTACATACTTGGCAAACATTCCATATTGTACTATGCATGTACATACAGTGGTCCTTGTTATCTCAATGGAATACAATAGTGTAACTGTGAGAAAAAAAATATAGCAGAGTCTTCAATGGATGGATATCCGGGAGCCATCCAGTTACCTCACAAAATTCATTTTGTAGAAAAGAAAGAAATTAATACCTAAATATTCGCCAACACGAGCAGACTTGATGTTTTGTCCCCAAAATGTAATTCTAAACAGAAAAAGATAAGCCACTTTGTCCTTTATGGTATCTTCCAAACTGAATTGGATAAGTGGGTTAGAAATTAGATGGACAAATTCAGATTTGGTGCTACAACATTAAGTTCTAAAGATAGATTTCTCCTTTGTATAGTAGAAGAGATTTAAAAATCAGTCGTGCCTAATGGCTCATTTGGCATTTCCTAAATTAATTAACAAGTAATTATACTTACTGCAATGACTTCTTGCGGTTTACTTTCTTTTGCAAGTAAACTTCAGAATTTTTTTCTTCTATTGCATGCATCACTTTCTGTAAGCAATGCATAGAGTTGGTAGTTTAGAAAAATCTGCACTATTTTTTAACAGAAACAGATTTATTGGTGAAAATGTTAAGCTTTGGAGGGTTCATAACGTTTCCACCCTGATTAACAGTTGGTTATTCAAATAACCACTGAAGCAAATATTACACCTACATGATGTCATTAACTGAATGTGTATGAATGAATGAAGTATTCTGTTTTTCTTGAGTTTCAGAAAAAAGGTTTATTTGTATAGTATATTTTCATACAAAACTATAGATCAGTGTGCTTTGCAAATGGTAAAAGAAAAATAATAAAAAGAAAAATAAAGTAACAGGAAGAATACCTCAAATAAAGTGAATGTAAATTAATTTAGAATTGAACTTAGGCAGGAAGTAAACACACAATATGGGAGTAAATGAGAGACAGAATATAGCAGTAGTTTTAAATCACGCACACTTTGACTGGGTTTGGGAATGCTTTCGGGCTACAAAGTAAAACACGATGCAGTCTCATTTGCATTTGCCCTTCCTGTTCAATGTAATGCTTTCTATGGCTATTTTGATGGTGATAACACACAGCCCAGCTTTTATATGCCTGAAGCATCACATGCTTTATCCTTTTATGTTTCTGTACATGACGTAAGAAGTTTTTTTGGACATGTTCACGTCTACAAGGTATCCAGTTCAGAGGAACTTCAGCGTTTGTTTTAACCACCTGTCGCAACAAATTAGCTGGCGTCTTCAGTGACATCTTTAATATTCCATTAAGGGAATTTGTGGTTCCCATCTGCTTCAAAAGGACTATTATCCCTGTGTCTAAAAAATAAAGTGGGCTGTCTGAGTGACTGCAGACTTCTAGCACCGACTTTAGTCATGATAAGTGCTTTCAGAGAATGGTGCTGGGACACATTAAGCAGAAAATTCAACATAGTCATGATCACCTCTAATTTACATACCATCATAACCGGTCCACAAAGAATGCCATATTTTTTGCAGTTCATACCACCCTGGCACATCTAGATAATAAAAAACTACTATACCATAGTCCAGTTTATTGAGTATCACTCAACATTTAACACTGTTGTACCAGCAGTGCATTTACAATATAACTAGAGTTTCTGTTTCTTCCCTGTTTAGTTTATAAAAACTACAGCTCATCTGTTCAGCAATGCCAGTAAAGCATTTAATAACAGTGAGTGCCTCAGGGTCATCTGCTATTATAGACAACTAAAGTATAACTGCCTGTGTGTTGTCTGCACAGCTATGGTTGTTTACCTTAGGTTTAAAAATGGTCTAGTCTGAGGGGAAAATTCAGAATAGTATCAAAAGCAACACTCAAGTGTGAGAGAAAAAATACAGATGGATTATTCTTATCAGCATTAAGCCATATATCATTTACTACTCTGACAAAAGCAGTGTCTGTGCTATGATTAGAGCTAAGCCTTAATGTTAGTTTGCAAGAATATAATTTTTTCATCAAGTAACTATTGAAATTTTTTTAAGAACCTGGAAAAATGCCAGAATCTATTATACAGTTAACTATATGTAGCATACTGTTTATTGAACATTCTGTGACTTTTTTGAATTAGCTAGGTGGACAGTTTAAGCTCAATAATTTTTCTACGAAGATAAAGGAATAACTGTGTTGAATGGGATGAAATTTAATTAGTTTTGTTTTTGAGGTCTGCAATATATTATATTCAATTTTATATTATTTATTTGTTATGTAAGAAAATCTCACTTATCCCCCAACACTTTGTTTATGCACTTTGTAGGTGGAGATGGGTTAAATAGTTGAGAACAGCATTACCGATATTGGATTTTCTAGATTGTAGGAGAAATAAGACAAATAAGATGGTCTTTCATCTCTAATTGCTAAAATGTATTTAGGTATACAAATAATACAATTCTTAGTGTACTTTTAATTTACTTTTTTTCCATTTTTGCTCCATTTTGCAGCACTGTCTTGAGTATAACATAGAGCTTTAATAGTAACTAGCAGAATACCCGTGCTTCGCAGCGGAGAAGTAGTGTGTTAAAGAAGTTATGAAAAAGAAAAGGAAAAATTTAAAAAATAACATAACATGATTGTTAATGTAATTGTTTTGTCATTGATATGAGTGTTGTTGTCATATATATATATATATAGCAAAATACCCGTGCTTCGCAGTGGAGAAGTAAAAAGAAAAGGAAACATTTTAATAATAACGTAACATGATTGACAATGTAATTGTTTTGTCATTGTCATGAGTGTTGCTGGCACATGTGTACATATATACACACACACATATACTATGGGGTGCCAAACAGGCAAATACATTGATTTTCTGAATATATAAAGTCCGTGTCAGAATATATAAAGTCAAAACTTGAATATATAAAGTCAGCACTGGAATATATAAAGTCAAAACTTGAATATATAAAATCAGCGTCAGAATATATAAAGTCATAGCTGGAATATATAAAGTCAAAACCTGAATATATAAAGTCAGCGATGGAATATATAAAGTCAAAACCTGAATATATAAAGTCAGCGTCGGAATTTATAAAGTCATTCCTGATTATATAAACTCAACATCGGAGTATATAAACCCATTCCTGAATATATAAAGTCAAAGTCAAAATAATTCGATTGAAACGACTCTGAACTGAACTAAGTTAACAAAAACGTATTCAGAAAAATAAATTAAAAAAACACTGTTCGGTTAATGTTTTGAAAATGATGCATGTGCCCTGCCCAGGATTGGTTCCTGCCTTGCGCCCAGTGTTGGCTGGGATTGGCTCCAGCAGACCCCCGTGACCCTGTGGTGGTGTTCAACGGGTTGGGAAATGGATGGATATTCCAGCGCTGACTTTGTATATTCCGACGCTGACTTTATATATTTAAGTTTTGACTTTATATATTCCGACGCTGACTTTATATATTCAAGTTTTGACTTTATATATACCGACGCTGACTTTATATATTCAAGTTTTGACTTTATTTATTCCGACAGTGACTTTATATAATTATGTTTTGACTTTATATATTCGGGAATGACTTTATATATACAAGTTTTGACTTTATATAGTTAAATTTAGTCATCATTGCATTAATTTTTCTTCACCATAGAAATTTAAAGACTAAATTCAACTTCCATTCCTACCAAAGATATTTCTGGCGACTAAATAGAACCTACTTATATCCAAATTCGAGCTGTTGAGCTGTCGCCTGCCTGCCTGAATGAGTCACCCTCGCTTCGCTCTTACTTTTTTACCGTTCATTTCATCATGGCTAGTGGCAGAAAAGTTATAAAATGGAAGGAGGATTACACTGAGTATGGCTTTACCAAAACAATTATTGATGGCGAATAAAGTATCGATTATTCATAAAGCTTGAATTGGTGATCTGTTTTTCTGTGTTAACCTCATATTTTTTCATACTTCTTCTCAAACCAAGGGGGTGCGAGGGTAAAATAAATCGGGAAGCGCTGATCAATGTAATCGGTGTACCAGGAAACCGTGCATTGACAGAAGTTCCCCTTTGCTTGGAATGCAAAGTGTGATTAAATGCATTATTTTTTAACACGTTATGGAGCACATGCATCGAAGCTTCTCAGCTGTGCTTGTGCTAAGAAAAGGAAACATTTTAAAAATAACGTAACACGATTGTCAATGTGTATGCTTTTTGGAGGTCTTCCTTGTTTTCTACGTACTGCATTGACAGTCAGTTCACTTGATTACGTGAGAGGCGTGATGATGTCACATGAAACTCCACCCCCCACAGCTTTCAAGCTCAACTCCATTACAGTATACGGAGACAAATAGCTTCCAGTTATGACCATTACGCGTAGAATTTCGAAATGAAATCTGCCCAACTTTTGTAAGGAAGCTGTAAGGAATGAGCCTGCCAAATTTCAGCCTTCCACCCACACGGGAAGTTGGAGAATTAGTAGTGAGTGAGTGAGTCAGTCAGTGAGGGCTTTGCCTTTTATTAGTATAGATTGATTATTCAACCATTTTTTCTGGGGTTACCTTCAGATTTGCATTAAAATTGTTGGTCTAAATATTTTCATTACTGTTTGTATGTTCATAAGGAAACTTGGATTAAGTTAACAATGGATGATTTGCATACTAGTAATAAGGGTAAACTTTTACCAATATCATCAGTTTTATGTACTTATAAATACTGACGATTGGGTGTTATACTAGTAAAAGCAACAAAGGTCCAGCAAGAGTATCAGTTTGGTTTGATACTACAATTTCTTTTTACAGATGTCTCTTGAAGCTGTTAGTGTCGTTTTATGATGATCAATGTTTAGTCAGGCAATTGTAATTTGTAAGGTGCATTTTTTATTTGAAATATTTTAAGCAGAAAATAATAATTTAAATCTGAATACACCTGTATCAGATATTTATCACTAGTAATAAGAATAAGTTTACTGAAATACTTTGGTGTATTTTCCTTAGGTATGTGTCAGCTCTCACCACGCCTGCCAGACTGTCACCAGTGGACTTCCATTATTCACTGCCTACTCAGGTGCCTACTTTTGAAATCACTTCACCCAACTCTAGCCACGCAGTATCCCTGCCCCCAGCTGCTGCCATGACTTACCATATGGAAGAAGAGCAGCCTTTGCTACGACAGTACCAGGTGCCATTGCAAGACGTGCAAAGACATGACCCTTATTACCAAAGGCGTAGCTATCTGAATGACAGCACAGGTAGCCTGCCTTCTAGTCCTTTTCGAATGGTGGAAGATGATGAATATGAGACCACCCAGGAGTACCTTTCTGCATTGGAGCAACCAAAGAAAACAGCAAGCAGCAGTAAACGGTGGAGAAAATCTAAAGTGAATGGTCACATAAGTCAAAGACGGGACATTATCAGAGACTTCAGCTCCCAAAGCTGCATGTCTATCAGTGATTCGGAGGAGGAGCAAGCAGGAGAAAGCACTCCTTTCTTAAGTATGCAGAACATGAACATGACAGCAAATGCAGAACCTTCAACTGTCTACAGACCAGGTGACAACAGGACTTATTATTCATTCAACAGACACACTGCACGTGGGAATTTACAGACCAGAATAACGCACACACGATCAAAACAGGACTCTGCTCCTCTTTAAAAATAAATCAAAGTGATAAAATGCTATAGAGCTGCATCTATAAGAAATATTTTTATTTTATATAACAGACAGATATTCTAAACAAATGAAATATTTTATTTTCATTTTAGCAAAACTTGTCTACTAGCTAACAGCAAAGACTTTTTTTTTATAGGGAAAACTATTTATATGTACTATTTGATTTACAGCTTAAGAAAAAAAAGATGTGCCAATTTTTTCACTTCTTAAAAATAGAATAATATTGTGGTGCCTTTTGCTGTATGCTGATGCCAGTTTCTGCTGAGGTCTGAATTTTTTGTAGCTTTTCCAATACGGACTCATCATTTTTTATAGACACGTTCCTTCCTGATTCTTTTGTTTGGGGTGAGTTCCCATTTTCAACAGTGTTAATGAATGTTATCCTTTAATGTTGGTTTAACATCATGCAATATAACCTGCTCATCCATAATATGTATGTTTATATTCAAAAGAAAAGACCGTGGGGATGCAATTATAATGAAAGATGCAATATGTTTCTCAATGTTGTAAGATGTGAACATGAACACAACAGATCCAAACAGTTGTAATTTTATTAATTCCAGATATTAAGATATTAATCTGTCTGGAGCAATGCCTTTTTCTTGAGAAAGAAACACAGTCATACAAATGTAATTTCTTTTCAGTTCTCTGAGTGAAAGTGGGCATGTGTGTATATCTTTCCCAATACAGTACTTACACACACACATATATATATATTTATATATATCTGTATATATTCACAGTATAAATTTAAAACTGAATGTGTGTGTAGATTATATATACATGCCATATATATTTCCACACACATATATTTACATACTGTATATGCAGACAATACTCTTAATATTGGCTGATGCTGATATTGTAGAATTCCTGAATCTCCTTTTGCTTTGTAAGTCCTTCGGCTTTTCTTTTATCACCTAATGTTATTTTTACCCCCCTCTTTCTGACCTGTTTCTTCTTGCTGCCATAATGTTGAATGTAAAAATTTAACCGATCAGTTATTTTTTATGCTTTAACAATATTACAGATACATTCCAGTTTAAGCAATGTAGATCAGTGATTTTATGAATACATTCAATTTCAAGTGTAAGGAATATGTAGGGCAAATGTCCCTTTCAGATATCTAATGGGTTTTGTGTGATTGAAAAAAGTTTTTATTCATTGTAATTTCACAGAAAGCCAGGGCCTGTTCCAGCAACAAAAAATGTAAAGGCATTCACCAGGATGTGATGTCCTTTCTTTTGAGGTCAAACTCATCACACTGTCACACCGGGCTAGTTTAGAGTTATCATTTAGACCCTCATACACTAGCATTCAGAGTAAATCCATGAAAACGCAAATAGAGTATGCTTGTTTTACAACAATGACAGGCTGGGAATTGAACCCTTGTCTCTTTTGCTATCAGGGAGCAATGTTTTCTACCAGCCATATAAAGGCTGAAACTGAATAGCATTTAGATCAGAAATAATGGGATTGAAATTAAACTGCCAAGATTAAAGAAGCATCTTGAGCTTTGATTATAATCATCATGATGACAGGCAAATGTAAAAGTTTACCTCAGCCTACACCTAAGAAAACACTATGATGTTTTAATTAGATAACTATTTTCCCCTTAGGTGATATTTTATTATAAAAACAATTTCAAATGGTTGAGTTGTCATGTAGCTCATGCAAATAATCAAAGCAGCATTTCAAAGGTTCAGCTAGAAGCATGCTTCAGTTGAGGTGGCAAAAGTTACACCATTTGAATTGCTTGTTTACTACGGACTCGACTTGGTGTTCTTCTCCAGGAGTCCCAAAGGGACAGTCAAAATGGTATCCGGCTATCTCACATTATCAGACTTTAGAAATATGGTATTCAAGTACAGACAGTAAATAAAGAACAGTGGAACTTGTTTTAAATAGAGAAAGAAAGCACCTTCAGCACTGAATCAGATCATATTAGTGCGAAGGTTCAAATTTGTCTTGGGGTACATTAACATGTCATTTTTCATATTCAGAGACAGGGTGTTAAAAATATAGGGTAGAGTTAACATTAACAGTATGGAGCCAGTAGCACTACACAAAACACCCACAGATAAAATCTTTCTGAAATAAACACAGTACAAATGCAAGCATAGGCAAGTAAAACTAAATTTTAACATCAGGCTCTATATACATTTTGTGATCTTTTCACAGTTCATTGCTGTATTTCATTTTAATCTACTGTACATTTTTAAAACAGAACATTCTCATCATTTTGGCCTCCATTAACTTTACATGTTCACTTGACCTTTGACACAGAGGCTGTGATAGTCCGAGTTGGCTTTGCAGTCCTTGGCAGCTTGAACCCAGGACTTTTGATAAAGACACAGAGGAACAGCCGGACAAATGAGGGCACACACAGTCGACAAGAGATGATATAAAGTGCTTTGTGCTTTTATTCCACAAAATTAAAAGCATGTGTAAATAGAGCAGTGCAAAGTTTCTTCCTAAAATAAATAATCTAATAAAATCAAGTGTTCTTCAGGAGGTTAAAACCAAACAATAAATATCCACTTAATAACTACGTTAAAAATTCTGGACAGAAAAACATTTTTAAAAAAGCAACCTGAGCCACTGTGCTTCCTTTCTAAAAACCAACGTCTCCTCTGCTTACCCTGATGGGATCTCTTTAGTTTGAGGAGACCCCTTAATACCCCTTAATACTTGCTCATTTTTCTGCTGCCAGTCCTATGCTGTTGTATGGGGCACCGCTCCTTCATTGAGCACATGGCCGCTTCTGCTCCAGAAGACACTCAGCCGGAGAGACCTCTACCCTCAATTGCTGGCCAAGTGCTTCTCTTGGGCTCTCTCTTGGCACAGCACAACAAACCTCTCTCATCACAGAGGCACCCAGAGACCCATATGCAGACTTATATATTCAAGGCTCCTCTGTAATCCTTCCCATCTTTACATTCATTTTTTGTTTCCTTAACCTCCATCTACTTATTTCCTTCTCTTTTTTTTTTTTTTTCGTTATGTGTCCAGCCCAGGCTCCTTTTTATGCTCCTATCAGGTACAGGTGCTGGAATCACTTGCTCCAAGATGTGAACGAAGCACTTGACTGATCCACTTGCATTTGTACATGAATGTGCAATCGGACAAGCAATTGAATCATCCATGGAACCTGCACGCTCCAAAACTTCCAAGTTATGGATTTAAAATACACAACACCATAGACCTCTCTCATCACAGAGGCACACAGACCCCCACATACAGACATATACATTCACATACTGTAGGCCCACCACAGTAAAATATTATTTTAAATATTTAGCTCTTGAAAAACATTTGAGAGTCTCCAAACATTCATTTTTTTTACATTTATTAAAGATAATGTATACAGTGTATATAAATCAATGATAAAATTATGGTAATTCAACTAAGAATTACCCCACCAGACACTTTTATCTTAGATCGTAATAATAAAATGCCATCTACTTGATAGTTAGTATTTATTGACCATATTAAATTTCTAAACCTTTGGTTTCATTATACTTAAAATGTTTTTTTCACTCAAGCAGTATAAATTATATTGGCTAATGATACATGGTCTTGGCATCATTATACTACTGAGACCTTTAATGTGGTAACATTTGGCAGGTCTTGTGAGCAGCATGAGAAAATGTTGTGTTGCGCATGATGTTTCCTTCTAGTTTCTGTGGAAATTCGTCATTTCTATAGATGGACAGATTTCTAATAGTACACACCAAAAACTTTTTGTATGAACCTGCTAATCTGATTTAGTAAACTTAGAATGCAGGCTACAATTTTTACTGTAGTCCTCAGGCATTTGGGTTGTTGAATGTAAGACTACCACCATAACAAAGAAGACATCAAAACTACATATTTTCATAGGTAGAAAAGTGCAAACTGTATAGTTACTTGTGCAAATTAAATATGCAAATACCCAATGAAACTTTGTGTAGTCAGTCAGTCATTTTCACACTCACTAATTCCAATCTGGGGTCACGGGGATATACACCTATATATTCTCATTTCCTTGTTAATGGATTTCACAGCAAGGATTTATCTGAAAAGTGAAAATAAGTTCAAGGATGAAGTATGCTGTAGACTAGCATGATACTGCATGCGATATGTGTTGACAGTGAACCAAAGACAGATAGTAGAGAGCTGTTATGAAAATCTTATTTCCGCATACATTCACACATGCAGATTGGTCAATGGGAAGTTGTGTAAAGTATACATTATGAAAGCAGACAGCTGGAGTGGCAAACATGTTGTAGACTTTTGAAACTGTGACTATGCTAAGCATGTTGCATTTACCGCCACATTACTTGTACAGTAAATCATATGCTGTATTTGAATAAAGGCAACTTTACTCATCAGATACAATAACACTATACAGGCTCCTCAAGCCTTACTCCTTAAAATCCCACAAATTATTTTTAAGTCCTTCTACATTTATTGCACATGCATTTGATATAGCTGTAAATTTGTGAGACTGTGTGTATGTGCTTGTGTCCAAGTCATCTGAAGAAACAAACTGGATCTTTGACCTAGTATGAACTGGAATAAATTCATTTAGAGTGTTTTCCCTTGTATTGTACCTTCTAAACTCTCCATCTTTAAACATGACTATATTTGCGTCTTAATGTAGCAAAGTTACAAATGGTTGAACAATGTAATTTCTGAAAAAAAAAAAAAAAATTGCTACGTTGTAATTTTGGAATGGAATCAGAAACATCAGGGAAAGGTAAAATTGCTAGGTAGATTTAACACACAAGTGTAATATTCAGAGGTGTCTTATATTGGAAAGTCATTTATCAGCTTTGCTGAAAATCAGGCCATTAGCAAGAGAAAATGTCACCATCATGTTGTAAAATAATTGCATATACAAAGCAGTGCGAATTGAACTGTTTGGGTAAAGTTTCTACCAAAGCATTTACTCCAGTAACGGTGAACTCTTTCAGACAATTATTTTCTGGTTATACATAATGTATTTATTTTCTTTTAATCATATAATTTCAATTACATTGTCAAAAGCAGCATAAATTATTTATTGAGGAGAAAGAGGCATCCACTGCTATCAAAAAAAAAAAAAAAATCACTTGGGTCTTAATTTTTCCTGATGTGTAAGGTGCAGTGCTAATAGTGCATCACTGAAATGACTCTTTTGGGGTTTGACGCGTCTCCCTTTGTAAAACTGTCACTTTGAAAATCCTTTGGGGGGAGGGCTTGATATGAATGAATGCAGTGCTTCTAATTTATTTGTGAAAGCACCCGTTTAAGGTCACTTTTGTCCTGCAGGGATCTGTTTGTTTGTTTGTTTGATTTCAGTTAATGTAGCTTTAAAAATAATCAGTAAAATAACACCTTGATTCTGCATGTTCTTGGCAAATCAGAGAGGTGGATGCATGGAAAAGCTGCAACAGAAAAGATTTCCAGATTTAAAACGAAAGAGTATTAATTTTAACATTCAGCAATAAAGTCCCTTTACATGTTCATTACAGAAAACTACTATAGATTTTGCCAGATTATCATTAATTCTTGTAAAATAAATACTGAACCACCTCTTGAAAAAATAAACCTTTATTCATTACATTTTTAACATAACTGTTTGATCTCCTTTAATGTGTGTTTTGTTCAGCCTAAACCTGTTTCATAACTTTTTATTGAATTCTATAATGTTTGTGTGTTGTATGTAATTCTCTAAGTGCCATGCTTTGGATATTTTAATTTCTTTCTGATGCTTCATTTTTAGTCACAGGCCACCAAGACTTATCTTAGATTAATAGACGACTTCAGGTCTGTTCTCTGGGGTTCATCATGGAAGCAGTTTTCTAAACAAATAATAAGATATCTATCTGTTTTCTTTCCCACCTATCCAGTTTAAGGTCACAGGTGGCAGCAGTGCATCAAGTGAAGGAAAACCTGCCCAGGGCTGAATGTCAGTACATGATGGAGAACAGATTAATATAGTCACACAATCAATCATGTTGGGAAAGTTTAAAGTTGTCTGCTGAAGGAAAAATACACAGCCACCTCATTAAATTCTCCCATTTCTATTTAAAAAAAACAGTGCCTCTAATACTGTAAGCTATACAGTTAGACCATTCTCATCTGCTGTGAAAATATTATGACTGTACATGATACAAAATGTGCACGAGTGAAGATGAACTGAAATCCACGTGAAAACACCAGCAGTTTATGCAATGGGTGATTCAGGGCAGTGCCTGTGTCTCAGTCAGATGATTTATGCATTTTAGTTTATCTGCCCATGTCATCTTTGCTAAGAAAATGATAAGAACAGTAAGATTATTGCACTTTATGCCATAGCAAAAATCCATAAAAAGTTATTTACTTCTGAAACAGAACCCATTTAGCAAAACTAACCTTCAACACATAAATGTTACCTTGATGAAAAATACATTTGTGTCTGTATCAAGTAATGGTGACATCTTAAATTACATTGGTATTTTTTCCATCTACAAGGCAGGGATCAACATAAACTAGCCTTTATCATATATGATTGTGTTGCATATTGAATAACTGACAATATTTTAGGATTCTGGATTCCAGGTCACCTGGAAACACTACACAAAGCCTTTAAGAACATGGATGTTAGATACACAAAACACCACAGAGGAGGATCAACTGCTGTGCATTACCTGTGATTTCATGATTTGAAAAATGTGGAAAGTACTGATTTTTATTTACATGCAAATTAATAGGGTGCTAAGAAGGTAAGTAAAATAAATGAATACATGACTTTGAAATGGAGTAAACTGAAAATAGTCCTATTCTTTTTTTGACATGGTTGATGTAATAACCCATTCTTTCTCTTTTTCTGTTGTAAGTACTGTCAATGCATGGTAGCCCCAACAAAAGGGGGCAGAATGTACAGTACAACAGAAAAATCATGCATACAGTTTTAGGTGGGGGAAAACTTTTGTCTTCTTATCTCTTAAAGGATACATTTGGTATTTTTGAAGTAATTTTTTTCAAAATCAAGGTATAGGTTAATTTGCCACAAAAAGCTGTATTTTAAAAGAATGTTCTAATTAAAAAAGCTTATTCTTATAGTTTAAAATGGGTCTCAAGGGGAATGATTCCGAACAAGAAAATAAAAGCCTTAAAACTTACTGATAATGTCCAATTTTCAAGCCAACAGTACTATCAAGTATTGATCTGTGTCTTATCTGAGATTCAGTCTTTTTAAAAGAAGACTGGCTGTATGCTTTACCTCACTGCTCATCTCCTTCTGTGGCACCCTTTCAGCACAATGGAGATTTGTTCCAAGCACCAGTATATATATATATATATATATATATATATATATATATATATATATATATATATATATATATATATATATATATATATATATATATATATATATATATATATATATATACACAGTGGTGTGAAAAACTATTTGCCCCCTTCCTGATTTCTTATTCTTTTGCATGTTTGTCACACAAAATGTTTCTGATCATCAAACACATTAAACCATTAGTCAAATATAACACAAGTAAACACAAAATGCAGTTTTTAAATGATGGTTTTATTATTTAGGAGAAAAAATCCAAACCTACATGGCCTTGTGTGAAAAAGTAATTGCCCCCTTGTTAAAAAAAAACCTAACTGTGGTGTATCACACCTGAGTTTAATTTCCGTAGCCACCCCCAGGCCTGATTACTGCCACACCTGTTTCAATCAAGAAATCACTTAAATAGGAGTTGCCTGACACAGAGAAGTAGACCAAAAGCACCTCAAAAGCTAGACATCATGCCAAGATCCAAAGAAATTCAGGAACAAATGAGAACAGAAGTAATTGAGATCTATCAGTCTGGTAAAGGTTATAAAGCCATTTCTAAAGCTTTGGGACTCCAGCGAACCACAGTGAGAGCCATTATCCACAAATGGCAAAACATGGAACAGTGGTGAACCTTCCCAGGAGTGGCCGGCCGACCAAAATTACCCCAAAAGTGCAGAGACGACTCATCCGAGAGGTCACAAAAGACCCCAGGACAACATCTAAAGAACTGCAGGCCTCACTTGCCTCAATTAAGGTCAGTGTTCACGACTCCACCATAAGAAAGAGACTGGGCAAAAACGGCCTGCATGGCAGATTTCCAAGACGCAAACCACTGTTAAGCAAAAGAACATTAGGGCTTGTCTCAGTTTTGCTAAGAAACATCTCAATGATTGCCAAGACTTTTGGGAAAATACCTTGTGGACTGATGAGACAAAAGTTGAACTTTTTGGAAGGCAAATGTCCCGTTACATCTGGCGTAAAGGAACACAGCATTTCAGAAAAGAACATCATACCAACAGTAAAATATGGTGGTGGTAGTGTGATGGTCTGGGGTTGTTTTGCTGCTTCAGGACCTGGAAGGCTTGCTGTGATAGATGGAACCATGAATTCTACTGTCTACCAAAAATCCTGAAGGAGAATGTCCGCCATCTGTTCGTCAACTCAAGCTGAAGCGATCTTGGGTGCTGCAACAGGACAATGACCCAAAACACACCAGCAAATCCACCTCTGAATGGCTGAAGAAAAACAAAATAAAGACTTTGGAGTGGCCTAGTCAAAGTCCTGACCTGAATCCAATTGAGATGCTATGGCATGACCTTAAAAAGGCGGTTCATGCTAGAAAACCCTCAAATAAAGCTGAATTACAACAATTCTGCAAAGATGAGTGGGCCAAAATTCCTCCAGAGCGCTGTAAAAGACTCATTGCAAGTTATCGCAAACGCTTGATTGCAGTTATTGCTGCTAAGGGTGGCACAACCAGTTATTAGGTTTAGGGGGCAATTACTTTTTCACACAGGGCCATGTAGGTTTGGATTTTTTTTTTCTCCCTAAATAATAAAAACCATCATTTAAAAACTGCATTTTGTGTTTACTTGTGTTATATTTGACTAATGGTTAAATGTGTTTGATGATCAGAAACATTTTGTGTGACAAACATGCAAAAGAATAAGAAATCAGGAAGGGGGCAAATAGTTTTTCACACCACTGTATATATATAGACCACTAGACAACAATCTCCATAAAAATTGTCTCACCTATAAACACTCTTTCATTACAGGTGATAAGAAAGATCATAAACAAATCTGGAAAAATGCCAGCACTACATGAATTTCAGTCATCGACCATGGAAACCATGCCCAGAAGGGGCAATTATGGATACATAGATATTAGTGAAGCACTCCATATTAACATAGATAGCACCATCAGTGGTGATCTGTAAAGTTATAATAATAATATTAAAATAATTCAAACCTGATTGAAAGTTGCTATGAATAAGAATTCAGAAATACCTCATCATATTATGTATGTCGTATGTGCTTAGCAAAGGCCTACTGAGAAGAAAGTGTGAAGGTTACTAATTACTTTTATTCACTCAAAAATGTCCACAGTTGTTCTTTTATTTCCATGTTCCTCCTTCCACTTCATCTTTACCCATTACTATGTGGGGTCGATGTGTTTGATCAACCTTCTCCAGATAGCTTGGTCTTGTGCTTTTCCTTCACACCTTCTTTTACTTTATCTATTCACCTCTGCTTTGGCCACCCCTGTACTTCCATTCCCGTCACTTTTGCCTACATATTCACTGTCTCTCCTCATCACATGTTCATACCACTTCAATCTGCTTTCCTATACTTTCTTTGATATCTCTTCCACGTTTGTTGTACCTCTGATTATCTTATTTCTTATTCTGTCCTTTTTTCTATCGCTACACATCAATTTCAACATTTTCATTTCTGACACAACTAACTTCTTTTCCTGTATTCCCTTTACTGCCCATGTCTCAGCTCCTTGCATCATTGCTGGTCTTACCACTGTCTTAAAAACCTTACCTTTAACTTTTACCTTAATTTTTCAATCACACTATAATCCTGATACCTTCTTCCAATTGTTCCATCCCCACTGCACTCTACGGGTTATCTCTGCATTCAGTTTTCCATCTCAGGCTACCGCTGATCTTAGATATTTAAATGTATCCACTGTTTTCAATAGCTCTCCCTGCAGGCTAACATCTGAATTCTGATCATCATTACACCTCATATATTCTGTCTTCTTCCCATTTATCCTCATCCTTCTATCTTCCAAAACCTTTCTCAATTATTCCAGCTTTCTTTCCACTTCTTCTTTTCTGGTGCTGCACAACACAATGTCATCAGCAAAAAAGAATGCACTAAGGAGGTAGGTCTTTTATCTTATGACTCAACACATCCATAACCAAATCAATGAGGTAAGGACTTAAAAACGATCCCTGGTGCACAAAAGTGATTCAGCAGGTCAGGTCAGGTTTGGAAGCATGCACTGGTACAGCACATTGTCGCACCCATCACACTGAGCATGCACTATAAAATTTGATAACTGGTTTGTGCTGCTCCAGTCTGTTTCATCTTGTTTTGTCTCCATCGCATAATTGGCCTTTGTCATTTTTCTGAGTGATTTTGAGTGATTCTAAACATTGATTCACACTGCGACCATAGTAATAACATTCAGATGGCCTTCACTCTGTCAAAAATCTACAGCTCTGATGACAAATGCAATGTACTATAATCAGTTCACTTTATATTTATTTTCATAATAAAATGGAACGCTTATGCTCTTGCTTGACCAAGATGCACCCCTCTGCCACTCTGAATCTCACTCTGTAGGCTATGTAAACTATAATGACTCAAAATGTAATTAGTGAAAAGTAGACATGAGTGCAGCTGCAGACCTCTGTAGCTCCATGATTCAGCAGCTCTATTGAACAGCCAAATGGATTGCAAGTTTCTGTCACTTGGTTTGCTCGACTTGAGTCAGATAACTCCCCCTGAACCCTAATCCTGAGCATAGTGAAAGCAGGCGTATCACTTATATATAGTATAAAGCCACAACCTTCTCAATGGAGTAGAGCTCTAGTGGTCTGTACTTAGAGTCTATTGGAAAAGTGGTCTCTGCCACAATCACACCTCACCATGGGTTCACGATTTCAGTTAGGTAAAGTCATATATAAAATAACAGGGAATTGATTTACAGTGTTTTGTACCAATTTGGAGTAATTAGCACACAGCCTGCACCAGTTTCTATGTGGAAAAAGAAGAATGTGGCACAGAGTAGACAGGACGATCAGCGGGTGAAGTGCACAATCCTGTAAGGCGAACGCTCAAGCTTTTACAGACATAGTAGACTCAACAGTGAATGCAAGTGTGACATATACTGTATGCTTGTTGCTTATACACTACCAAGATTGCACCACCGCGGTAATCGAAAGGACCAATGCCACATGGAGTTTGATTGTATAAGACACATCATTTATGAAAAAAGTCAAAACACTGTATCTACCATATATGTAGAAAAATGTAATTAAGTGTGCATGTGCCATCTTCACTCGTGCACATTTTGTATCACGTACAGTCATAATATTTTCACAGCAGATGAGAATGGTCTAACTGTATTCACACCACACCTATTCCAGTTGTGACACACCTGGTGAAGTCATTCTCAACGTGTCCAGCATGATCATTATCAGAACTCTAATTTATTGACCACAGAAAAAAGTTCAACATGCAGAGTTTCAGGTTGAGTAAGATATCCCTCTGACAACCCTAGCCTTAACAGTAATTAAATAATTTCATCTTTACTGTGGGCATAGTGTACGAATGATTCATGAGAACAATGTATAAGGTATTCCTTTGAATGGGGGAGTTGAGAATAAATCAATTGACTGGATATATCATGAGTGATGTTTGTAGGTGTCACTTGAGAATATGTACAGTACTGTGAATTGCAATTTCACTCTGTTGTGGCAGATGTGTACTCAAATCAGATGATTTTATAGTATACTGACAGCTCTGCTATGATATCAGAGATGCAACAATCTTTTTGTGCAGAGCCTCAATTGTTTAGTGATGGGAGAATAAAATCATTGAAGACAACACAGAATTGGAGAGACAAAATGAGGCAAATACACAGCCAGAAGCAACAGTGAGGCATAGGCCAACTGCTGATTGGTGGTGCATTTGTGGAATGTGTCAAAACTCCACCCACAACGGCCACTGTGAGCAGACGAGCGAACAAGAAACATAACGTTAAGAATATGGGATAAAATGCATTACTTTCAGTTTCCTTTTGATGTCACAAGCATGGCTCAGAAATGCTGAAGATGTGTTTTCATAAAACTGAAACCTTTTCTGTTTCAAAGTTGACATATTTGGTCATTTTTAATTTTTTTATTTACACCTTTGGAAAAGTGCCAGTGAAAGTCTATTTTAAACTACAAGCATGGTCAGGTTATTATTTTAAGATTTATTAATAGTTCTTCACTTTTGAACACAATGTTATATGGCAAATTAATATACACAATGATTGCAAAAAAAAACCCAACATGCACTCCTAACTATTTTCAAGTACGGTTTGTAGGACCAAGATTGTCTGTTTAAAAAACAGCAAAAAACCAAACGCTTCTAAACTGAATGTCATTAAGACTTTTTAAGGATTATTATTTAGTAAGATTTGCTTTGTCTAAAATAGCATACACAGTGCATTTAATCTTCTTTATGATTGTTTATTTGAAAAGAGTTAACTGCTTGACAATGCTTGGAAAAAAAGCTGCTAAGAGTGTACATTGCACACTGTCTACCACTTTGTTTAGCTCTCTTCTTTAAAAATGACACATAATGTAAAACTTAAGGTTAAAAAAAAATTGTACCATGTTTACTTCTACCATGCTGTCAATACAGTATTTCATTTATTATAAGAGTTTGTATTAAGTTTGTATTAAATCAGAAGCTTGTGCTGGATAAGCGACCAGTCCACCTCATGTAAATTCCTACTCAATTAATGGACACATATAGGGTGGTCCAGATCTAATCATGCAATTTTCATTACGCTATAATTTATTAAGTTTATTACATAGAAAATCACCCAAAAAATCCCATACTATCGAGAAGTCTGCGAACTGACGACATGAAGAATCGTCTTCGCGCCAAACTGGAATCGTCCCCGCATAAATCAAAGCCATCCAGACTATTTGGATCTGCATAATTAGATCTGGACCACCCTGTACAATAACAAATACATTTTTAAAAATACATTTTGACGGCTAGGAAGCACTCTGCAAACCAAAAGTCTGGTGTCCTTAATAAATATTTAAAAATAGACTTGCTATTTCACTACACAACACAGCAAGAGTTTTATTGTTTAAGGTCCTGTGGTGACCCTATTTCTCCCTTTATGCTCTTTATTGTGTAGAAAGTAATAAAATATCTAAAATCTCATAAACTTACCACTCTGTGATCAGGTACTGTAATTGAGTACCTTCTCCTCCCTTCCCTTCTACATTTGTAACCTCAAGCAATTAGAAAACAGGCAAGAGTTAAGTTGCACATTTAATTATGTATTACTTCTAATATAATTTTATAATATAATAAAAAATATTAAGAAAGCAGTATACAATATGAATGTTGGAAAACCATACCCTACAGCCTAAGTAGCCGTGCATCTTGTATCCATAGGTGGCTCTCAGCTTATCTTCAGTCTAGCTTGCTTCGCTACCACATGGCCTTTGAATAGTGTTATTGAAGCAGGCCACATGCCTGTCTCAATATGGTTGCCAAGATAGAGTTACATGTATTATTACCAGATTGTAAGAGAGAGAGGTAAAGGCAAGGTAACAAACTTTACATCATTTGTACAACAAAACACAAACCAATGGAGCATCGTTGTACAGAATGGTCTCCAATTCAAAAACCAATCATAAACAGCCATACTTTAGAATGACGTCCTCAGGCCCTTCCTGACCAGTTACCAATCAAAGTACTCTGGTACAGCTCATCCCCTAGCTGCTTTGTTTAGCCAGTTTATGGCCTTCCTGTGGTGGATGGCTTATAGGCTCTAAATCCAAACACTGTCACCCTTGGCCAAGGTGGTTTGATGCTCCATCCCCCTCACTATCTGGGACCCCAGTAGCATTGTGCACAGCACAATGTTCTTCTTGAAGATGCTTCCATTGTTCTAGGTTACATAATTCCCACCCCATTCTGTAAACACAGGTTAACAGCCTTTAAGGTAATCTGAGTCCTCAAACTCCTTTTAGTGTTTCCTCTGTGTTCCCAGCTCAATGAGTAGATAGAGCAAACTCTGGCAATACAAACAAAATATATTCTAGTAAAGCATGTGAGGGATGGCCAGCAGCTCAACCCATCTAGGACGCCAAAAGGATGGAAGGATGGGGGAAGGCAGCTACTTTTGGACATTGCCTCCCCCAAAATGTTAGATGGCAGCTCCCCTGGAGTGTAGTGGTGCCCCGGATTCCCGCGGGGCATCCTGAGACTTGGAGTTCAGGTTCTCAGCCATGGGTACTACGAGGGGGAGCTTTCAAAGGATCTGGAGACTCATCCTTTCCCTATAGCCCAGACGTATGAGGTAGTCATGAAGACGGAAGCCCTGTAGTACTTCCAGGCTAAAGAAAAAAGCCATTTCTTCATTAGATCGTGAAGTGCTAGCCAGTCACATGGTCAGAGGAACAGAAGCTCTTCCAGGTCAAGGACTATATAAAGGACTGCAGAAGACCCAGCAAGCGAGCCAGAGTCGGGTGGAGGTGGATAAATCTTGCTGGGAGGTGTGGAGAAGTTAAATAGAGAATTATGTTTATTGTGAGATTTACTTGTGTTTAGTTGTGGCTGTGGTGCTTAAGGCACTGTCACTGAGAAGTAAGAATATTAAAATACTTTTTGGGACTTTTACTCGGTGTCCAGAGCTTCTGTCTGTTGGGGTTAACGGGGAAACAGCGACCCCTAGCGTTTTACAAGCATTTGCAACTATATGAAAATGAATAACAATATTAACTAAACAATAAACATTAAAGAATTTATCCTCTGTTGATATGTAAATAAATGTACAGTAACTGTAGAGCTACTAGGATAATTTAGTGCAAATTGGGGAAATTAAGGGAATACCCTTTCCAAAAATAATATTATACAGTACAGTTCTTACCCAAGGAAATTTATTGTGATGGATGATAAAAAATGTTACCTCATGTTTTCAATCATAATGGAGATCATAAAGATTTCGATATAATAGGGGTCTATGGTGACCATTGCTGGGCGACAGGAAACAATATCACAAAGACGATAACAAAATTTCACGCTACCTGTGTCACATACAGTAATCCGCACGTCATGTCATCCAATCGTATGCTTACAATGTCCCATATATATTGAATATATGTTTACTAAAACGCTGCTAAATAAACCAGAGAACAGTTTTTATAAATGAAAAAGGAACATGCTGAGACATGAATTCAGCCCAGTAACATCTTATTCATTGGTAACATTGTGCTTCCTGTGATATCAAAAAAAAAAGAAGTGCATTGAGTGACATGGAAAAGTAAAGGTTAAAAGTCAAAGTAAAAGGAGTGAAAGCATTATCAGGCCCCGAATATGCCTTGATCTTGTGCATATCTGAGATGTTTGAACAAGCAAAAGGTAAATGCACCCATGAGGTGTCACAGACTGCTGCTAGATAACCTGGGGTACTCCAGCTGTGGGTCACTGGTAAGCATTTGAATGTAATGACAGGAGGCAGGTCTACAATTCAAGTGATTGTTTGTGTCTAAGCTACTGTATGTTTCATTTGCTTTCATGTGAGCGTTTTCTGGAGATTGTTTATTTAACAACATTTTTGTAAAAATACATGTTTGGGACATTGTGAACATACAGCTGGATTATGCAGCTCAAGTAACTTGAGCGTTTATCGTGGACTTATTAATACTGTTTGCTGCTGTCGAGCGTTATTCACCATAGATCCCTGTTATATAAGAAGCTTTGTTATCTCTGTTCTGCATGAAAACAAGAGATAAACATTTTTCTCATTCATCACTAAAAACCACATGGGGAAAGAAATATCTAAGAAATATATTATATTTTTAGTGGAGTATTCCTTTAAGGAGACACCTGGCAAGGCACAACTAAAAGGAATATCTTTTCTGTAGCTTGTTATATATCATATTTCTCCAGAAACGAGAATTTTGGAGACACAGTGTTGGAAAATACAAGGTATCAGAGCAGTCTTCATCAAAGGGTAATTCAAATAGGCCTGAGCATTGAATGGGAAGATCTACTAGACTCAAGCAGTTTGTGAAAGAGTGTGGTGATGCCTTAGCATGGGGTCAATTCAATATTTACTTAGAGCAGAACTCTGCTGATATCTTGAGGGAGGTCAAAGAAATGGGGACAGAATGAAACAATTTGAAACTCCTAGTGGTGAAAGTGGTGGCCAGGCGTAACAACAACATTTACGTATATAGTACTGTGGAGGACTGCCGGCTTCCCATGCCGGTCCTCACCCCCAGGCCGCCAGGAGGAGCTCTCCCGACAGCAGGATCGTGCCCCGAGGTTCAGCAGGGCCTTATGTACTTTGTAGTGTTTATACACAGCCCTGCTGGATACCTTGGCAACCACCAGGAAACGCTGTGGGGGGGCTTATGGGCTCTGTGATGCCCTATAACCCGGGAGTACGTCACGGTCACGTGACGGGAAGGAACGACGTGCACCCGGGGTGAAGAACAGGACTGTTTGCCCTGACCCGGAAGGAAAAAGGAACTGTGGTCTAATTGGACAGGAACACCTCCGGGTCAGGGGCTATAAAAGGACGGTGCCTCAGTCCAGACACTGAGCTGTGCTGGGTGGGAGAGGAGCAAAGTGTCTGGGCGAGGAGAAGTGGTTATTGTGTTTATTATAGTTAGGAGCGTTGTGTGAGTTTATGAGTAGTGTGGAAGGTGCTTGGTGCACTGTAGAAAATAATAAAAAGTCTTGGACTTTTACCTGGTGTTTGGAGTCATACCTAAGGGTTCAAGGGAGCACTAGCGCCCCTACTGCCACAGTACGTTTTAATGCAAATGATGTAGCTCAAAGTGCTTTACAACATGGAAAAAGGAAAAAGAAAAATATAAAGATAAGAGTAGGCAATACTAAGTAGCAAAGAATTAAGTAAGATCAGATGGCCAGGAGGACAGAAAAAACAAAAAAAAAAAACAGTGCTGGAGAAAAAAGAAAACAAAATCTGCAGGGACTCTGAGACCACGAGACCGCCCAGCACCCATTGGGCATTCTACCTAACATAAATGATCTCAATCAGTCATCATGGTTTTCATGATTCACGTGGAAGACTTAGATGATGATGGTTATGTGGACATATGGCCTTCGATCCATTAGTGTAAGTGCTTTGGTCAGGCGATGGTGGCACAGATCACCACCACAGAAGACAGAAAAAGAACAGCAAAGAAAGTAGGGGTTAGTAAGGATTATGGATCCATGATAAAAATGATAATAAAATGCATATAATAAAATAATGAGTTTTTAGCAGTTTTTTAAAGTGCTCCACCATATTAGCCTGGCGAATTTCTATTGGTAAGCTGTTCCAGATTTTAGGTGCATAACAGCAGAAGGCTGCCTCACCACTTGTTTAGCTCTTGGAATGATAAGCAGACACTCATTTAAAGATCTGCGGTTACGATTTGGAGTGTAAGGTGAAAGACATTCTGAAATATAGGATGGAGCGAGATTATTGAAGGCTTTGTAAACAATAAGCAGTATTTTAAAGTCAGTTCTAAATGGCAGAGGTAACCAATGTAGTGACATCAAAAGTGGAGAGATGTGTTCAGAATTTTCTTTTCCCAGTTAAGGCTCTAGCAGCTGTATTCTGCACTAGTTGCAATCAATTGATGTCTTTTTTGGGTAGTCAACTAAGTTACAGTAATCTAGTCAACTAAAAACAAAAGCATGAACTAATATTTCAGCATCTTGCAAAGTTATAAGAGATCTAACTTTTGCTATATTTCTTAAGTGAAAAAATGCCGTCCTTGTGATCTGATTAATATGTGATTTAAAATTTCAGTCAGGGTCAATAAATTCTTTACCTCCATCTTGACTTTTAAGCCAATGGATGAACTTTATTTCTAATATCCTTATTATATCCATTTTTGCCAATCACTAAAATTTTGTTTTATCCTTATTTAGTTTGAGAAAATTACTATTCATTCATTCAGAAACACAAGCAAGACATCTCGTAGTGAATCAAGAGAGTTGGGGTCATCAGGTGCTATTGATAAATACAGTTGTGTATCATCAGCATAGCTGTGGTAGCTCATGTTAAGCCTGGACATAATCTGACTTAATGGAAGAGTGCAAATTGAAAGGAGTAGTGGACCCAGGATAAGTCCTTGTGGAGCACCATATGGAATATCAGGTGTATTTGAAGTATAATTACCACAACTAAGGAAGAATTTTCTACTTATTAAGTAAGACACAAAATTGTAGCCAGTAGATGCCTGGTGCACGTCATAGTAGCAACCCTAAGAACCATTGCTGTACATCAGCTGTAAGCGAAGTCATCAAGTTAAATAAAGGGGGGGGGCTAAAAAAGCAATAGCCGCCACAGTAGCCATTGTTAAACACCAAGGTGAGAGAAGTCTGCTGATGCCATGGAGAATGATTTCTGCAAAGTTTCAGATAGGTAGTGATAAGACTTTCAACAACTCTGGAAAGTAGCCAAGATTTGCTTCAGTTCCATTTGTGAAATGTTTGTTTCCCCAGCACCTCTGATCTACTGAACTCATCTAAACAGCCAATTATACTTTCGTTACTACTGTAAATTACTGACTATATCCACACTACTATGCTTTCATTTAAAAACAATGTTTTTAAATAAAAACAATTTCCGTCCACACAATCATTTCCATGTTTTACAATACAAAAGTATTTCCATTCATACAATAAAGAACGAAAATGCATATGATGTAATTGTCAGCCTACAAGAGGCATGTGTGCAACATTAATGTTTTAAACAGGGCACACACTGTGCGATTTTGGCATGATTTCATGCCCAATGTGCAGTCACCAACTGATTTTCTATGCTGAGCCAAATTTCTTTTCATCAACTGTTGTTTCATGTGCAGTATGAGTTTGGGTTGTGATGCCTTTTTGCCTGCTTAGGCTGTTACACAATCAGACGGATTTCTGTCATATTAATCGGATCAGTTTGAACACATATATGCCTGGTGACTCCTGTAGTCTGTGTAGTCGCTTGACCACAATTTATAAAAAACAAATAAAACATAATTTAAATGCATGCATGTAATAAACAACACAGCAAGTGCATTGGGAAGTATCTCTTCTATGCTTATTATGTTGAAATGTTTTCCTTCCATGAAGGGTGACCAATCAGGGAATGAGTCATTGAAATGAGCAGAATCCCATTAGGGAAAAGCACACCAACCAGAGTATGATAAAGTCTGTGTTTTTAGAAAACTTTTTCACTCAAACACATTGACATTCCGAGCTGGCGTGCTTAAAAGTCTCCAGCTCCAGAGAATGTATTCAGAAATATTAATTTTTGTGGATTGAAAACACCAGCATAGTGTGGACAAAAGGGGTAAAATGGAGACTTTTTAAACACAAACATACTAGTGTGGCTGAGGCCATAGTTCAATAAAAGTTACTATAGTTTAAGAGGTGAAATGTTAAATAATAGAAGGTGGAGTATATTAGTTACATTAGATAGATTTATAAAATTTACTGTTTTAAGTGCGTTTTTTAAAATTTTCTACATACTACAAAAATAATGGGGTATTGAAGTAGCACAGTGATTATGGGATCCTGGGTTTGAATTTTGCAGCCAGAGTCTGCACGTTCTCCCCAAGTCTATGTGGATTTCATTCAGACAGTCCAGCTGTTCTCACACATCAATGGAGACCATGTGTACTTGTGCAGGCCCTGCAATGGGCTGACACCCTGTCCAGGCTTGTTTCCTTCCTTGTGCCCAGTGCTGCCAGGATAGACTTTGTCCCACTAAAAACCCTGAATTGGATTAATGGGTTTGCGAATGAAAAATGTTTTGTTACAAAAAAAAAAAGTGTTTAAATTGGTTTTGATAATAAGACGCAAATTCAGCAGTTAGGGCACTCTAACCTTGCAATATGGTCTGCAGACATCAGGAAGACAAAATGCAAATACATACAGTATATATTTTCGATAAGATAATGTCATTTTAAACTATAAAAGATTAAACTGTCTCTTTATTGTCTGTCCCAATTCCCTAAGCACATTCATCTCAGAAAAAATTGGGCTAGAGAGCTTAGGCAGTCATTTGTGAAGAGCTTAATACTATCTTTGATTCTAAAATTGATGTTTTTCATTGGAGTGGAAAAATATTTCTGATAAAAAAAGAGATGAAAGGGGGGGATGTTGTTAAATGAGATAAATGTAATGCATTTTATTGACTCGCTGTTTTTGCACAATTAAAAGGCATCTGAAAACAATTCTCAATACAGTGATTGCTATCTTGAATTGTAAATGAAACAATAATCTTTATTTCAGTTATATGTTACTGATAAAAATGGCTTGTTCTCTTGATGTTAAAGATTTGCACTTCCTATCCTTGGAAACACCATAAAAACATTCTCAAGAGTATATTTATTTAAAATAGATGTTAAACTAGAGTACCATTTAAAACAGAGAACATACTCAGCAAACACAAAAGTGCAAATACAAGTTCCATTTTGGTTTACATACTGTGGCCACCAGGAGGTGCACCAGCCACCCAAACCCGACACATACAGACACCACGCGCAAGTCTTTGCAACACACAAGGCTTTATTTCAGTGGGAAACTCTTTTCTCCTGTTTCTCACCAGTATTAAGCACAGTCTACAGCACACAGCACTTTCTTTTCTTTTCTTTCTTCTTCTTGTACTTCTTCTTTCCTCTCTTTTCTGCCTCCACTCCTCCTCTGGCATGCTTCATCCTCTTCCTCACGACTCTGGCTCTTAGAATGAAGGGCAAGCAACTCTTTTTATGCTGCACCTGGGAGAACTCCAGGGAGCTTTTTAGCAAGGTCTGGAATCACTCCCGGGTGTGGTGGGCTCTACAGCGTCCCCTGGCAGCTGCCGTGGAACCCAACAAGGCTGCACCATACTCCAACTCCCATGGAACCTTGCAGGGATCTGAGGTGCTGCTGCAATTCAGAGGGCTGCCATCAAGCACTCCAGGGGAGGCGGTGCCCTGTGTACATCTGTCCCTCAGTCCTTCTACTACGACAGCCACCCAGCTGGGAAAGGGCCCCGGTCATCCGTCCCAATATATGTTGATAAAATGAACAAGCACTACACAACAGTTATGATAACTAGCCACAGCACCTGTTGAAGACAGGTAATAGTAAATACTTTTAAAAGAATTCTACTCCTTATCCTACATGTACCTACAGGTAATAGTAAATATTTAAAAATATTCTTTCCCTATGTGTATCTTAAGGGCCTTTCCTCTGTAGTTGCATGTGTGGATGTCTCTTCACTGGCACTGGCTCATGTGCAGATTCCCACAAGTACTTCTCAGACTCTACTAATATTTACAAAACACCTTTCTTGCCTCCTGTCCGGTTTTATTTTTTCCATGTTTGAAGGTGCCTCTCTCAGCGTGTCTCATATGCCGTTACTTCTCCTTGTGTGTCTTATATTCGCACTTCCTCTTTTGTTGTGTCACCAAAGCCAAACTGACAAATCAGATTGCTCAGAGGGACTGGACACTGTTATGCAAACAGCACTACTTTAACAGTAATTATGTTGAATTAGATGTCTTGCTCTATTTATCAGGTTTTGTGGCCGTAAGCAAATTGTGTACATAACAAATGCTGAAGGAAATGTTAAAGCAGTCAAATGGTCAATAAACGTTTTAATTCTGTAAGAATCAATACCATCAAGGTTTGCTCCAACCTAGAATATAAATGCCAAAACACTCCAAAAGATCAAATATTGTGTTTATTCTAAAAACATGCACAGAAAGAGTGATTTGAGGGAGAATACAAAATATGAATAGTAAAGACAAGATGAGCAATCTATTAGTTTCTACAGTTTTGAAACAAACAATGCAGTTTTGTTTTATTTTATTTAAAATTATTTGTTATCATTGTTTTATTTATATTTTAGGCTTCCATTTTGTACTTGTTTTTTGTTCACAGAAGCTGCCATTTTGTACAGTATTTTTGGTCAGTATTTGACAATATGGTGTTGTTAACAACTAACACTATCCCACTATAAGCAGCTTCTGTGATTCTAGATTCTAAATCAAATTCGTTGTGTATGTAGCTAGCAATAATCTTAATAGGACTTTGCTTGGTAATTTGTTTAATATATATTTGGTATTTTGCCCTTGTTTCTTTCCTGGTTTTGAAACAAATAAGTTTTAACTTAATTTTTCTTTCTCATCTTCCAAATCTAATATCTTTGTTTTCTAACACTTTCTGTCATTTAGCAGTGGCAGAACATAAACCTGGACCTCAGAAGGTATTTTGGAGAAATTAAGGAGGTTCAAAATGGCATTATGTTACTGCAGAAACAGGCAATGGTCTTGGAGTTCAGCCACATGCAGCCGACTCTTTATCTAACCCATCACCTCAGACCAGCTAAGCTCTAGACCAGTGTTTCCCAACCTCGGTCCTGGGGACCCCCTGTGGCTGCAGGTTTTTGTTCCAACCAGACTCCTAATCAGTGACAACACCTGATAGCACTGAGCTCATTTAATTAGCTGGTATTTTTTTTTTCTTTTATTCGACATTCAGAAAAGTGCAGTAGCATGATTTTTACATTTATAAGATATTTATAAATATTTCTGCTTTTGCTATAGATTTAAATGCTTAACTCTCTTTTGTTGATTTCATTATATTTTGCCCTTTCTCTGTGCAGTTTTTCCCTTCGTTGTATCTTATTAATGACAATTTACAATGAACAGATCAAGACACCCAGGCAAACAACACTGAATAATCAAAGGCTGCAGCTACTTTAGAGTCAGACCCACTAATTAGTAAATAATGGATTAATTAAACAATTAGAACACCTTGAAAAGTAGAATGAAAATCAAGATGGAAATACTGTTAAAATGAAAACAAATTACATTATTCCTATATAACTGCTTGGTACATTATAATATTTTTTTTTTTTAGCAAACTTAGTTTTCTAATTACTATATTGTTCCCTAAACACAGAACTTGGGAAATATCAGTTCACTTAATTAGCTCAGGAGTTCAATTAAAAATAGAAGTTGGTTGGAACAAAAACCTGCAGCCACAGGGGGTCCCCAGGACCGAGTTTGGGAAACACTAGACAATCATTTACACTGGACTCAAACAAGTTTTCTGGTGATCAGAACAGACATTGGGATGTTTGAATCAGTGCTGGTTAGTTTTCAACCAGAAGCCTCAAGCATATCCCACTGACACATCCAGACTTGTTTATATTATTTCCTTGCTGGATGATAGGGCTTCCACTCTTTGTGATGCAAATTACCCTTGTAGCTTCTTCTTAAAGGTTCTCTGAAGAAGTTAAAAATTTTATTAGAACATCCAGAAAGAAAATAGGGAAACAAAACATCAGTGAATATATAGTGAATTTTAAAACAATTACAGAAGATATGAATTGGGTAGAATCTACACTGCTATTTCTCTTCCACCTGGTCTCAATACTTCCAAAAGAGTTTGTAGGAGGAAAAAAGGATCAACCAGTCAGTTACAATGTGGGAAACACTCCAGAAGAGATCATTTTCACTCATACACAGATAATATCCAGTTATACCTTTCTTTTAGACCAAATGGAATTTTTCTGATTTTGTCTTTAATTAGTTGTGTTAGTGAGTTAAATGAGTTGATGGATATGAACTACTTGTCTTTAAACACAGATAAATCAGAGATGTTAATTATTGCAGGGAACAATGCTGATTTCAACAGTATTTTGAAATTATTTAACTCAGTTTGAATCACCATTAATTCTACTGAATCAGCATATGATCTAGGAGTTATCTAGGAATTACAGAGAAATTAATTCATGCATTTTTTTCTAGTAGGATTGACTACTGCAATGCCATGTTCACTGGATGTTCAAACTGTTCTTTATACAGCTCCCAGTTAATCCAAATTGCTGCTGCAAGAATTGTCAAAACAAGAAAATACCAACACATAACCCCAGTTCTTAAATCCTTACACTGACTCCCGGTTAAGTTTAGGGCAGATTTCAAAATTCTTCTTTTAACATATAAAGCCTTAAATGGCAAATGTCCGGCTTACTTATCTGAACTTATCATGAGTTACAAACCAGAGCACACATCAAGATCTCAAGATGCCGGTCAGCTTATGATTCCTGTGGGAGGTTGAGCTTTTACTTACAGGGCCCCTAAAACAGTGGAATGGTCTGCCTGTTACTATAAAAGGTGCCCCTTCAGTTTCAGCTTTCAAATACCCGGCTGAAGACACTATTTCAGGTTAGCATACCCTGACTAGAGCTGCTGATTAGCTGTGCATTACTGCATCTCTGTTGTTAGTCAATAGTATTAAAACATAAGTAATATGATAGCTATATTTGTTATTAACCCTCGCCTATTGTGTTTCTCTTCTTGGTACTCAAATGCGCTAATACCAAGTTGTTTGCCTGCCTAAAAAAGTCATCTCTGATGGAGGAGCACTGGAATCATTGGGTAGAGAGGGTCCTTTCATCGGATTGGCTGGCCCAGCACTGACTCAGCTGTGGAATGGCCAATAGGGGGAGGAAGCTTGATGGATGAGGTCTCCATGACTCTGAACAATTCTCAATCCTACTTTGTGATATCATTTACTCTTGCATTTTGCTCTGTACTTGTAATATTACTATTGTACTATTGTATTGTATCAAGGAATACTGTGTTGTATTTTGTGTATTAAATTGCATTTACCTGTTTTTTGACATCCAGTCTACACCCAACCTAACTGGAAAAGGGTCTCTCTCTGAATTGCCTTTCCCAGGGTTTCTAACATTTTTTCCACTACTGGAGCTTTTTCTTGTCTTCTTAGAGAGTCAAGGCTTTGGAGAGAGTCAAGGCTCTGGGTGCTGTCAAAAGACAGGGCAGCACTCCTTGTGTGATTCTGGGCTTTACAAAAAAAAACTGTATTGTATTGTATAATTAGAGGTAACACATAAGTTAAACAAGCACAAAATGGAGCACTGATCCAATAGATTAAAATTATAGTCAAACGTCACAGTGAATCAGATGACACATCATTACCAACAGAAGTGGGAAAGACTAATATTAGTATAATACTACATTGTAGTAAAATTGTGAAAGTATTTCTTTACTAGCTGATACTACTGTATTTACTTATCTGATGAAGATAGACAGCAGAAAAAATTTTAAAGTGGCGTGAAGGATAGAATAATTAAACATGCACTACGAAGATAGCTCAATGTTCCTTAAACGTTTTGAAGAATCGGCGCTCTAAGCTTACAGATGGCTTAACATCTAAAACAGAGCTGATTGTGTGGCGATTGGTTATTTGGAGAAAGAAAAGCAAGGACTGCAGGGACAGCCACGCCAATATATCTATACAATACTAATAAAAGGCAAAGCCCTCACTCATTCACTCACTCATCACTAATTCTCCAACTTCCCGTGTAGGTAGAAGGCTGAAATTTGGCAGGCTAATTCCTTAGAGCTAACTTACAAAAGTTGGGCAGGTTTCATTTCGAAATTCTACGCGTAATGGTCATAACTGGAACCTACTTTCGTATACTGTATACGGCCATAGCGGGCAGCTTGGTCGCCGTGTGAGGCGGAGTTACGTCTTGCGTCTCGCATCATCACGTCTCCCACGTAATTGAGTGCCTGCCCATATAAGGCTGTCCGTCAATGGCAATCCAATAGAAACACTCTGCCGCGAAGGACTGTGCTCATGGAAAGGAAGATGAAATGGTCAGGGTGGTGTTTGGCACAAACTCAGCGAAGCTGCGAGAGAAACTTTTAATTGCCGGGGTCTTAGCTAACATTAAATAAAGCCGTGGAAAGAGCTCCAAAGAACGCAGAACAAAAAAGCGTTACACAATTGAGAAGGCAGCAAAACAATATGAAGTGTGTGACACATACAAGCATATTCATAAGTGCAGCTACTGTGGAAACAAAGCACACGGTGGAAGAAGTCAATGTCCAGCTAAAGGAATACAGTGTAAAAAAAAAAAAAAAACTCGTGCATGCAGTGTGTGATGTCTCAAATAAAGAGGAAGACGAGCTGTTTGTTGATGCAATAAGAAAGGAATCGATAAATGAAACCTGTTATCTTTACAACGGTTAAAAAACACGGAATGTAACTTGAACACAATACATCCTCCAAATACAAACCTGATTGAAAGAAATAATGATGATCAAATCCTTGATGACAGCAACACTCATAACACTCACAAAACAATTACTGTATATTGACAGTCATGTTACGTTATTTTTAAAATGTTCCCTTTTCTTTTTAATAACTTCTTTAACACACTACTTCTCCACTCTGGAAGCGGGTATATATATATATATATATATATATATATATATATATATATATATATATATATAGACGATTGTCATTCGCATCAAACCGCTTGCAGGCTGAATGCAGCCGAGGTGGCATGCGTATCCCGCTAATGCCGGTTGCTGCGTATTCGATACGTTCCAAGGATTGAATTGAAAGTGCTTCTGCTCCCATCTAGCGGTCTTAGTGGAAACTACAACCACCTGATTGAAGCGTTGGCGTTTCCATGCACGTGGATTTTGGCTGCTTACTTGAAATTCTCCATATCTGAGGTAAATTGCGCTAAGATAAAAATACATATAAGCTTATAGTTTTCTTCTATTGCTGATATTTCAGAATAGACTACATGTGACGAAAATTCGGAAGTTAGACGCCGTTTGCTATGTCGCTTTTCGCTACATTCGCAATAATGGCTGCATATGAAAAATATTGTATTTAGATGCAATATCATAGAAATTGAATTCCTGTGCATAGATTTCAAATGCTTTGCATTTTATCCTAGTTTATTTCTAGAATTAATGTAAAAATAGCATACTGAGATATAAATGTGATTTCTGCCGTTCATTTTGAGGCAGAACAAAATGAACACATCAACTTTCTATGGGAAGCGAGCTGGTGGACTTCAAATCAGGGTTCCACCAGTTGAAAGTGATGACAGCTCTCTCAGTGACAATGAGGAGAGCGATGAAGTCTACATACCTACACCATTATCACAAGGTGATGTTTCTGAAAATGAAAGCAGCAGTAATGAGAGTACTGACAAAGAAAGCAACAGTAATGAAGACTCTGACAGCAATCATGAAGCACCTACTAGCACCAGTGCTACTAGTGCAAGAAGGCGACCAGCTGCTACTGCAAGGAGAACACAGCAAAAGGTAGTGTGGAAGACGGTGCAACAACAGAATTCTGCAAAAGACATTTCAATTTGGCAAGCTGCTCTTCCAGATGCTGATGAAATCAGACTGCCAATTCAGTACTCCTGAGACTTTTTTGATGCTGATCTTTTGGATAGTATTGCACAACAAAGTTATCTGTATTGCACACAAAAATCCAAATAGTGCCCTCAAATTGGATCAAAATGAATTGGAGCAGTTTACTGTAGTGTACATGAGTGTTGTACATTTACCAAGTCAAGAATGTACTGGTCCAGTGAATGTCGAGTAGCACAGGTGGCTGATGTGATATCCAGAGACAGATGGGAACAAATTAAAAAATTCATTCATTTCAATGACAACAGCAACATGCCAGGCAACAATGATGGAAATTACGATAAGCTTTTCAAAATCAGGCCAATTATTGATTCACTTCTCCCAAAATTTCAGGTTCTCCCACAAGATCAAATGTTGTCTATTGATGAGCAAATGGTGCCATTCAAAGGTAGAGCTAGTCTAAAGCAATATATCCCCAAGAAGTCAAACAAATGGGGATACAAAATCTTTGTGCTTTGTGACACAAAAGGACTGGTGCATTCATTTGATATATTTGCAGGGAAAATAGATCCTGTGCCTGGAGAACCTAACATTGGTGCAAGTGGAAACATTGTGCTGAAGCTTGCACAAGTTATTCGTGGTGCTCTCAATCACTTACTGTATTTTGACAACTGGTTTTCTTCCTTGGACTTGTTTGTTGCCCTTACAAACAAGGGAATACCAGCCCTTGGGACCGTGCAGCAAAGTCAGCCTGCAAGGGTGCAATTTCAGCGTAGACACCGATATGAAGAAGAAGGGAAGAGGGACATTTGAAGAGAAAAAGGTTGTTGTAGTCAATGTAGAAATAAGAGCAGTAAAATGGTTTGATAATAGAGGGTGATTGTTGCCAGCACTTTTGCCAGTGCCCAGCCTGTTTCTAATGTAGAAAGATGGGATAGAAAGTCGAAAAAGAAAGTGTCGATAGAATGTCCAAACATCATCAGCCTGTACAACAAGTTCATGAGTGGCGTTGATGCTCTTGATGCACTAATTGCATATTATCGCATCCACATAAGGTCAAAAAAGTACCATCATAGGTTCTTTTTTCATTTTGTTGATATGGTCATTGTAAACAGCTGGTTGTTGTATTGATGTGATTGTGATTCACTGGATGTTCCAAGAAAGAAGCAGAAGGATTTGCTTGCTTTTAGAACATCAATTGCACAGGCACTCTGCATGCAAGGCAAGGATATGTCAAGGAAGAAGAGGGGGCGGCCTTCATCTGATGTTGAAAGGGATTTCGAAAAGAAGAAACATCGAGGTCCAGCTAAGGCTATTCCAACAATGGAAGTCCGTTCAGATGCTGTGGGTCACTGGCCAGTGGTTGAAAGTGAACGGCAACGCTGCAAACGCCCAGATTGTAAGGGCCAGACTGTAATAAAATGTTCAAAGTGCAATGTTCACCTGTGCCTCAACAAGAACAACAACTGCTTTCGAGAATTCCATGAGTAAGACTGTTTCTCCTCATATGACTTGTTGTTAATTTCATGACATTCTACTGATTTTTGGAAAATTTTTGTAATTTGGATTGTTGACTGGAGGAACTGATCAATAACAGCATCAATAAAATAATCTACATACCTGAGAGTGGAAAATTTGTTTAATTACTATTATTCCCAATTATGCCTAATGTCGCTAATTTGCATCATACCTAAATTTATATCTAATATATGTGCTACATTCAAATTAACAATCTCCACTTAATTTAGCATCTATTTGACAGCAAAAACACAAATAATTTATTTTTTTATACAATTGAAAATAAATTCAGGCAACAAGGGGATATATATATATATATGTATATATATACCCGATCTACTACATACCCACATGCCGTGAGTCCAAGGTTCGATTCCCGAGAGGGGGTGCACTGAGTATGTACGAGAGCTTCCTGATTCATTTTACCCTCGCATCCCCTTGGTTTGAAGAAAGACAGATCACCAATTGAAGCTTTATGAATAATGGATACAAAGAGCATTCCTAAGACTGATCGGAGGCAAATTTCATTTCAAAAGACTACCCAACGGAAGCCTTGATAAAAGCGTGGTTTTGTGCAAACTGTCCAAATACGAACCTGACTGAAAGAAATTATAATCAAATCCTTGATGACAGCAACACTCATAATGGTCACAAAACTATTACATTGACAATCATGTTATGTTATTTTTAAAATGTTTCCTTTTCTTAGCACCAGCACAGCTGAGAAGCTTCGATGCATGTACTCCATATGAATATGCTTGTATGTATCACACACTATTTTTTTGCTGCCTTCTCAGTTGTGTAATTCAGTTTTTATTCAGCACTCTTTGGAACTGTTGCTTTTTGTCTGTGCACTGCGTCATTTCATGTGAACCGCTCGGTGTACATGCATCGAAGGTTCCCAGCTATGCTGGTGCCATCTCATGCGATGTCCACGGCTGTATTTAATGTTAGCTAAGACCCGGCACTTAAAAGTTTCTCTCGCAGTTTCGCTGAGTTTGTGTCAAACACCACCCTGACCATCTCATCTTCCTCTGCATAAGCACAGTCCTTCACCTGAATATTTAGCGGCAGTGTTTCTATTGGATTGCCGCTGACGGACAGCCTTATATGGGCAGTTACGGGCATCGAGCAGAAGTCTATTATAGTATATGGACGGAAAAATAGCTTCCAGGTATGACCATTACGTGTAGAATTTCAAAATGAAACCTGCTCAACTTTTGTAAGTAAGCTGTAAGGAATGAGCCTGCCAAATTTCAGCCTTCTACCTACACGGGAAGTTGGAGAATTAGTGATGAGTCAGTGAGTCAGTCAGTGAGTGAGTGAGTGAGTCAGTGAGAACTTTGCCTTTTGTTATTATAGATAATGTTTTTCATTTTTTTTCCTCGATGGATTCTGGCACCTGCAGCAACAGCTGCTCGCACTCCAAACGGGGTGTATATATATACTGTATATATATATATATGTGTGTGTGTGTGTGTATATGTAAATATGTGTATCTATACTAATAAAAGGCAAAGCCCTCACTGACTGACTGACTGACTCAGTCACTCACTCACTTACTCACTGACTCATCACTAATTCTCCAAGTTCCTGTGTAGGTAGAAGGCTGAAATTTAGCAGGCTCATTCCTTACAGCTTCCTTACAAAAGTTGGGCAGGTTTCATTTCGAAATTCTACGCATAATGGTCATAACTGGAAGCTATTTTTCTCCATTTACTGTAATGGAGTTGAACTCGAAAGCCATGGGGGGCGGAGTTTCGTGTGACATCATCACGCCTCCCACGTAATCATGTGAACTGACTGTCAACGCAGTGCGTAGAAAACCAGGAAGAGCTCCAAAAAGCGCTGAAGAAAACATGTATTATATAATTGAGAAGGCAGCGAAACAATAAGAAGCGAGCGAGTGACATATACAACCATATTCATGAGTGCTGCTACTTCGGAAACAAAGCAAGGTGTAAACCTAATGTTTAAATTAAGTTCATAGACAGGCTGCCGGTGGCGTTTGTCATGCCCACGGGTAATGCGGGATACAAATTTAATGAGAGGACGCAGGATATAAACGAGAGTTTTGGTCACTTTGTAACTAAGTTAAAATTGCACGTGAAGGGCTGTGCTTATGCAAATTCCAAGAGACTTTGTTTGTGGGGTATTGACGTCATCATCTCCCCTCCCATTCACCTCATTTCACTCTGAGCTGAGCTCCGCAGCTAACGCACGCAGTGTTACGGAAGCGACTTTGTGACGCTGCCACCAAATACTCACAGAAAAATCCTCAAGTTAATGCACACGCTATCTCTACAGTTTCTCCACACTGAATCCTCCAGGCACTACTTACAAAAGGTTACATTGACAATCGTGTTACGTTATTTTTAAAATGTTTCCTTTTCTTAGCACAAGCACAGCTGAGAAGCTTCAATGCATATGCTCCATAACACGTTAAAAATTCACGCATTTAATCACACTTTGCAATACAAGCAAAGGGGAACTTCTGTCAATGCATGATTTCCTGGTACACCGATTACATTGATCAGCGCTTTCCGATTCATTTTACCCTCGCACCCCCTTGGTTTGAGAAGAAGTATGAAAAAATATGAGGTTAACACAGAAAAACAGATCACCAATTGAAGCTTTATGAATAATCGATTCGCCATCAATAATTGTTTTGGTAAAGCCATACTCAGTGTAATCCTCCTTCCATTTTATAATTTTTCTGCCACTAGCCATGATTAAATGAACGGTAAAAAAGTAAGAGCGAAGCGAGGGTGATTTATTCAGGCAGGCAGGCGACGGATCAATAGCTCGAATTTGGATATAAGTAGGTTCTATTTAGTCGCCAGAAATATCTTTGTTAGGAATGGAAGTTGAATTTAGTCTTTAAATTTCTATGGTAAAGAAAAAGTTATGCAATGATGACTAAATTTACCTATATAAAGTCAAAAGTTTTATATATAAAGTCATTTCTGAATATATAAAGTCAAAACTTGAATATATAAAGTCATTCCGAAATATATAAAGTCAAAACCTGAGTATATAAAGACGGCGTTGGAATATTTCTGAATATATAAAGTAAGCGCTGGAATATACAGTATAAAGTCAAAGCTTGAATATATAAAGTCATCGCTGGAATATATAAAGTCAAAACTTGAATATATAAAGTCAGCGTCGGAATATATAAAGTCAGCGCTGGAATATATAAAGTCAAAACTTGAATATATAAAGTCAGCGTCGGAATATATAAAGTCAAAACTTGAATATATGAAAGTCAGCGTCGGTATATATAAAGTCAAAACTTGAATATATAAAGTCAGCGCAGGAATATATAAAGTCAAAACTTGAATATAAAAAGTCATTCCCAAATATATAAAGTTAAACTTTGAATATATAAAGTCAAAACCTGAGTATATAAAGTCAGCATTGGAATATTTAAAGTCAAAACTTGAATATATAAAGTCAGCATCGGAATATACAAAGTCAGCGCTGGAATATCCATCCATTTCCCAACCCGTTGAATCCGACCACAGGGTCACGGGGGTCTGCTGGAGCCAATCCCAGCCAACACTGGGCGCAAGGCAGGAACCAGTCCATTTTCAAAACATTAACCGAACAGTGTTTTTTTAATTTATTTTTCTGAATACGTTTTTGTTAACTTATTTCATTTTTGTTAATTTACTAAAAATGTGCCTGTGTCGTTTCAATCAATATATTTTGACTTTGACTTTATATATTCAGGAATGAGTTTATATACTCCGATGTTGACTTTATATAATCAGGAATGACTTTATAAATTCCGACGCTGACTTTATATATTGAGGTTTTGACTTTATATATTCCAGCGCTGACTTTATATATTCCGACGCTGACTTTATATATTCAAGTTTTGACTTTATATATTCCAGCGCTGACTTTATATATTCAAGTTTTGACTTTATATATTCAGAAAAAAGTTTTGACTTTATATATTCTGACGCCGACTTTATATATTCAGAAAATCAATGTATTTGCCTGTTTGGCACCCCATAGTGTGCATGTATATATATATATATATATATATGTTTGTGTATATATATATGTTTGTATATATATATGTACATATGTAGATATGTATGTATATATGTATATGTGTATATATGTTTATGTGTGTGTATATATATATATATATATATAATATATATATATATATATCTATACTAATAAAAGGCAAAGCCCTCACTGACTCACTCACTCACTGACTGACCGACTCATCACTAATTCTCCAACTTCAACGTGTAGGTAGAAGGCTGAAATTTGGCAGGCTTATTCCTTACAGCTTACTTACAAAAGTTAAGCAGGTTTCATTTCGAAATTCTACACGTAACGGTCATAACGGTCGATAACGGTCGACAACGTCCGCCATGTTGAACTTTCTTATTTATAGCCCCATCTTCATGAAATTTTGTAGGCGGCTTCCCTGCGCTAACCAAAACTGATGTACGTACTTATTTCGATGGTATGATGCCACTGTCGGCCGCCATATTGAACTTTCTAATGTCACTAATTTTCCAACTTCCCGTGTAGGTAGAAGGCTGACCCCATCTTCACGAAATTTGGTAGGTGGCTTCCCTGCGCTAACCAAAACCAATGTATGTACTGTGATGGATGTCCGGCAAGAGTTGCCAGCCATCACCAGAGGCCGCCAGAAGGCGCTTTCCCGACAGCATGGACGTGCCCCGAGTTCCAGCAGGGCCTCATGGACTTTGTAGTTTTTATACACAGCCTTGCTGGATACCTTGGGGACCACAAGGAGTCGCTGCAGTGAGGCTTGTAGACTCATATGTGCCCTATAACCTGGAAGTGCGTCCTGGTCACGTGAACGGGAGAAATGACGTACTTGGTTTAAGAAAAGAGAAGTTTTTACCTGACCCGGAAGTGATAGAAAGTCACATGGACTGAAGGACAAACACTTCTGGTTCAAGAACTATAAAGGACTATCACAGACAGATGAGCTGAGTTGGGAGGCAGGGTGGCTAAGCGTCTGGGAGAGGAGGATTGTTATTTGTGATTGTTTATTGTTATTGGGAATTGTGGAGAAGAGTGTGCTTTGTGCACTTATTATTATAATAAATAATAATTATTTGGACTTTTACCTGGTGTCTGACGTGTGGTCTGAGGGTACAAGGATGCGCCATGTTGAACTTTCTTATTTATGGCCCCATCTTCACGAAATTTGGTAGGTGGTTCCCCTGCGCTAACCAAAACCAATGTACGTACTTATTTCAGTGATATAATGCCACTGTCGGCCGCCATATTGAAGTTTCCAATGTCACTAATTCTCCATCTTCCCGTGTAGGTAGAAGGCTGAAATTTGGCAGGCTCATTCCTTACACATACTTAAAAGTTAAGCAAGTTTCATTTCAAAATTCTACGCGTAACGATCATAACGGTTGACAAAGTTCGCCATGTTGAACTTTCTTATTTATGGCCCCCACGAAATTTGGTAGGCGGCTTCCCTTCGTTAACCAAAACCAATGTACATACTTATTTCGGTGGTATGACGCTACTGTCAGCCGCCATATTAAACTTTCCAACGTCACTAATTTTCCAACTTCCCGTGTATGTAGAAGGCTGAAATTTGGTACTTATTTCGGTGGTATGATGCCACTGTCAGCCGCCATATTGAACTTTTCAACGGTCTTTGTTACTTATGGGCGCATCTTCAAGAAATTTGGTACGTGGGTTCCCATCGCTAACTGAATCCTACTTATGTACATATATACGTCCATAGCCTGCAGCTCAGTCACCGTGTGAGGCGTTGGGTCCCCATCCCAACGCCTCCCACATTGTTGGCTGCCTGCCTATATAAGGCCGTCCGTTGCTCCAGTCTCTACATTCCCTTCCTTGCTTCGCCATGGGATTCACGTCTCCCTGCTGATAACTACAGCCTTTTTATTTAATTCACGGCTTCTCCGCTGTTTTATTGTTCATTTATTACGATTATAGTTATTGTGTAGGTATTTTAGACTTACTTTACATTGTTCAGGTACCCATTTCCTTTATCATTGTAACCGTACCCCCATTAACATGTCTATCGAGGTGATCACCATCGATCAAAGAACTGTCACTTACTGAGTGGTTTCCATGCCCGGAGATGGCACCTACCTTTTCCATTCTCTTTGTTACATATTGCACGGCCATATCAGGCTCACTCTTGATATCCGGAGGAACATTGTGTCTTATGTATTGAATGACTGGGACAGGTTCAAGGTGTGGACTGATGACGGTACAGGAGATAATTATACTACACAGGAGTACTATAAGAGTGAATGCTTAAGCCCTTCACCTATGCATCTGCATGTGAGTTGATGGCTGCCGCTGAATTGTTCGGTTGTCGCTTTCAAGTGTACCGAAATGGCCAAATATTTTACACCTTTTAAAAACCGCCAATGCCTCTTAAACATCTTAGATTGACAGGTGACGATTTCAGTAGTGGACACTTTGAAGTTTATGAATGTTTAAACTCTCAAAAGCTGGATGTGAAGTTATCGATGAAACCGGTTGTATGCTTACAACGCTTGACAGATGCCAAATGTCTCTTCAACACAAGTCCTACAAATACTGTCGGAATTGAAACAAACCATGAAACTCAAACCGATTATGACAGCAGCAATCCAAGCTGTGAGATTTGAAACAAGATTACTTTTCACATGGCCAACTGTACGTTGCATGCTCAAGAGTAAGCTCAGCGCACAGCTTGGTCATATTACAACCGGAGGGTCGAACTCACAATGTGGTATACAAAGAGATCCTTAACAAATAATTATTGGTATATTTTCCCTCAGATTAAAAAGGTTTTCTTCTTAATAAAAATTTTGAGACAGTACTTCGTCTGTGAAGCTCGGGTATTTTGCTAGTATATATATATATATATATATATATATATATATATATATATATATATATATATATATATATATATATATATATATATATATATATAAAGTGGAACCTCGGTTCACAGCCATAACTTGTTCCAAAACTCTGGTCGTAAATACAATTAATCTGTTCCAGACCGAACTGTATGTAAATATATGTAAAGATTAAGCACAAATACTGAATAGTTAATTATGCCATAGAATGCACAGTGTAATAGTAAACTAAAGTAAAAACATTAAATAACACTGACAGAAAAACACCCAGGCTCTAGAATATCATTGCACTGTCTGTGTCACAAATGAGGAAATGTCAGGAAATGTACGAGATAAGCGACAACTGACTGTCAGTCAACTGCCGCCATGTGGAGCCTTTGTTTTTTTGTGTCGTTTTTGTCCTCTGGTGGTTATTTTGGCTTCGAATAAACATTTATTTTTCTCTATCTTTGTATTTCTGAGCAGTATGCAGGCTCTTCAATGAATCAGGAGCTACTAATTCCTGCTTTCTGTACAGTTGCCTTATATGTTTTTTCTGTCCTACTACTGTGAGGTACACGTTTGCCATGTGCTAATTGCTGCTCAGTAGAAAGCATTAAAATTCTTTGTTCCTACTTTGCTTGTCCTACATTCAGAATTCTCATTGATCCAATCATTTTAATGTTTGATTTTGGTTTTGACCCTGACAACCTTCTGGTTACGATTCCTAGTTCTCATCCAACATACTGTTTAATTCTGAATTTCTGGTCAACAGACTCTGCTATTTGATGGATTTATTTCTTTCTACTCTTAGGTGCTTAACTTTGCCATTCAAAAAAAAAAAAGAATTCATAAATAAATAAAAGATAAACATTAATAATGCATTAAGCTAAAAGAAAAAAATACTTTTTGGTTCATCCTTCTGAATCATGGCAATTGATAGAGTGTGTTTAGATTTGTCTGTCACTGTAATGATATTTCAATTTTCAATTCACAAAAAAGCAACTGGAAATCAAAACTTGAAACAGCATCCAAGGTATTCTTTCAGTCTGTAAGTATGCCGGTTAACTTGTATTCATTTCAAACTTTTATTTATTTGTTACATGACTTTGTTACTGTTTTTTTTTTTTTTGTTTCACTTGATGACATTTAGAATTTTCTCAGACTCCACCTTTGTTGATCGTTGCCATTGTGGTTGGTGGGCACGTGGCCTGTGCCTACATGGCATCTGATTTCATGACTGCGCCAGGTGGTGTGCTTCAGTTGTAATTTAAGAAATTGGGTTTTATTGCACAAGATATTACACTTTTTCATCTCTGGTTTTGAGTCTACACATTACTTTTAGTTTTCCTTTTATCACAATTTTTTCAACTCCCATTAACAAAATTGCAATATGTTTTTTTTGTAAGGTATCCTTTGTAGTTTCCCTCAGGTCATCACATGGTCCAATTATTAAACTGTCTATGAGAATGCAATCTGCAATTTTTCCACCCATTAGGCAGAATAGTTAGGTTAAATTTAATATGAGGATTTTTAGAGAAATCGAGCAGCTGCTAAAATCAATTAAATGGCATTACTACGAAAGTAGTAGTAGCAGTAGCTACTATTGTACTAAATACAGGGAAATTCTTATTTGTATAAATAACCAACATGTAGCACATCACAACTCTCTGGCCTCATAATAAATGTATATTAAAAAGGTCTATGTGCTAAACATTTATTCAGATGTAATTCAGTCCCCATCTTTTAATCCCTCTATTGTGTTTTACTATATAAATGTACTTAATGCTTACATTTTATTTCTTAAGTAAACTCTAAAATCTCTACATCATCACATTATTTTTATGAACATTTTTTGATTAATGTACAAAATTTGTAGATGGATCTAATTACTTGATGTGAATTCAAACCAAGAACTGCAGATCTTTCAAGGAGTAGTCTCACTGAGTCAGACATATAAAATAGATATTTGGAGAGAACTATGAGTGCATTTTGCTTATGAATGGGCAGGAATAATTAAGAGTGTTGCATTTTTAAACCAATCCAATGCCTCTTGAAGGCAGCATTCAAAGTAGTGGTGGTGATTTTGTACTGCAAAGATCAGAGATGCTCTCGTTAACCTCGTCTGATAGACAGCAAGCTTCTGTTTACATTAAACCATCTACAGTCTATAAGTCTCCTAAAAAACTCTATAAATTTGGGTCACATGTTCAGAGAGCACGTTGCACATTTTAAAAATAAACATAAACTGATGCAAGGATAAAACCTTTCTGTAACATCAAATTATATGTACACTGGCATTCGAAGATATCAATGGACCAGACTAGAGGTAGAAGTGCATGGTATATTGTTACATACACTGTATGCAGTCTCTGTTGTTCAGCAATATGACTACAGTGTCAGAGTTGATGTAAGGTTGAAAGAATTTTGTCAGTTATGTTCATGAAAAAATAAATTGCAAAATATGTGTTTAAAGTAAACAATGTGCTATACCCAGTCAAAAGGAGGTGAAAAGTACTGTCGTGGAGAGAGGTGATAAAGAAAAGCCACCGGAAATGCAGATTTTAATTTTCGAAACACCCAAATGAACAAATCTACCTAATGGCACCAATAAGGCACAGACAAGCATCCACCATCTGATGACACATCTCAACAAATGACTAAAGTAAGTTAAAATTACTGTCTATTTGGAAGTACAAACGTGCCCTGCCAGAATATAGACGCATAATTTTAACATGTAGCATAAAGCTAAACTGCAATGTTTATCTAAACTCTATTTGCTGTTGTTATGCCATGTAGTGGCAAAAGTCAAGATTCATAAAACATGAACTTAGTATGAAGATTGGTTTAACATTACGGCAAGTTTTGATTATCCAAAGTTCACTGTACACTTTTTTGGTTTTGGTGTTTTTGCGAATCTATATGGCAGAATAATGAAGTGAACAGAAAATCTTACTTTGCTTATGCATTTCAAAGTCACATTTCAATGTTCTTGAACAAATTATATCAGTTTTCACCTTGAACTGACTGATCAGTCAGTAATCTCACAAACACCCTTGAGCCATGTTATACCATCTGTATGAGATGGTATAATTAACATGCTACCCAGATATGGCTGAGATCAAAAGATTTTGGGCATGGATTTCTGATTTTCCAAATGCAATTGGCTCAATTAACCACACACATTAGAATATTACTGCAATCTAGATGGGAACAGGCCATTCAGCCCAACAAAGCACCGCAGTCCTATCAACTGAATTCTTTTAAAAAAACATCAAATCTAGTTGTAAGAGTCACTAAAATCCTACTGTCTATCACACTGCTTGGTAGCTTATTCTGTGTGTCTATGGTCCTCTTTGTAAAGAAAAACCTCCTAATATTTGTTTACCCTTAACAGGTTTCCAACTGTGTCCTCGTGTTCTTGATGAACTCATTTTAATATAACAATCCACTTTACTAATTCCCTTCATAATTGTAAACATTTCAATCATGTCTCCTCTTAATCTTTCTCAGCTTTAACTCAAAAGGCTCAGCTCTTTTAATCTTTCCTCATAATTCATCCCTTTGTAGTCCTGGAATCAGCCTAGTTGCTCTTCTCTGGACTTTTTCCAGCACTGCTATGTGCTTTTTGTAACCTGAAGACCAAAACTGCACTCAGTACTCCAGATGAGGTCTCTCAAGTGCATTATAAAGCCTGAGCATAACCTCCTTGAACTTGCACTCTACACATCATACTGTATAGTTGTATAGGTAGTTATAGCCCCCTTGACTTTAAAATCCCCCTGTAAACTTGATGTTTTAATATTACTAAAATGATGTGCATTGAAATTACTGTCTGCATTGGGCTGTCAATAACATACTCCTAAAATGAGGCCTCTTTCCCTAATGCTTTTCAGAGAAAGCCAGAAGTCCTCACTAAGATGGGGCTTATTGTTCAATTAACGAAGGCTTGCATTTAAATTATGTTTGGCATAAACAGTAACCTCCTTCTCTGTTCTGTCCACACTTCCTAAAAAATGTGCATCCCTCTAAATCAGTGTTTCCCAAACTCGGTCTTGGGGGCACACTGTGGCTACAGGTTTTTGTTCCAACCAGATTCTGTTTTAAATTGGACTCCTGGGCTAATTAAGTGAACTGATATTTCCCAAGTTCTGTGTTAAGGGAACAATTTAGAAGTTTGCTAAAAAAAAATATTAAAATGTACCAAGCAGTTATATAGGAATAATGTATTTTTTTCTTTTTAACAGTATTTTTATCTTGATTTTCATTCTACTTTTCTAGGTTTTTTAATTGTTTAATTAATTAATTTTTTACTAATTAGTGGTTCTGACTCTAAAGTAGTTGCAGCCTTTGAATATTCAGTGTTGTTTGCCTGGGTGTCTGATCTTCTCGCTTTAAATTGTCATTAATAAGATACAACGAAGGGGGAAAAATTGCACAGAGAAAGGGCAAAGTATAATGAAATCAACAAAAGAGAGTTAAGCATTATAGCAAAAGCAGAAATATTTCTAAATATCTTATAAATGTAAAAATCATGCTGCTAAGCTTTTCTGAATGTCAAATAAAAGAAAAAAAAATACCAGCTAATTAAATGAGATCAGTGCTATCAGGTGTTGTCACTGATTAGGAATCTGGTTGGAAGAAACAGCCAGGAGCGCCGCAGGGGACTGTTCAGCCTGTATACATCGGACTTCCAATACAACTCGGAGTCCTGCCACATACAAAAGTTCGGTGATGACACTGCTATCGTGGGCTGCATCAGGAGTGGGCATGAAGAGCAGTATAGGAACCTAATCAAGGACTTTGTTAAATGGTGTGACTCAAATCACCTGCACCTGAACATCAGCAAAGCCAAGGAGCTGGTGGTGGATTTTAGGAGGGCCAGGCCATACCTGGGAGTGCAGCTGGATGATAAATTGGACTGGACTGCCTATAATGATGCTCTGCAAGAGAGGACAGAGCCGACTATACTTCCTTAGAAGGCTGGCATCCTTCAACATCTGCAATAAGATGCTACCGATGTTCTATCAGACAGTTGTGGCAAACACTCTCTTCTACACGGTGGTATGCTGTAGAGGCAGCATAAAGAAGAGGGACACCTCATGCCTGGACAAACTGGTGAGGAAGGCTGGCTCTATTGTAGGTACGGAGCTGAATAGTTTGACATCTGTGGCAGAGCGACGGGTGCTGAGCAGGCTCCTGTCAATCATGAAGAATCCAATGCATCCACTGAACAGGATCATCACCAGACAGAGGAGCAGCTTCAGCAACAGATTGCTGTCACTGTCCTGCTCCAATGACAGACTGAGTGAGATCGTTCCTCGCCCACACTGTGCGACTTTTCAATTCTACCCGGATTTTTATCACTATTTAATTTAATATTGTTTTTATCAGTATGCTGCTGCTGGAGAATGTGAATTTCCCCTTGGGGATTAATAAAGTATCTATCTATCTATCTATCTATCTATCTATCTATCTATCTATCTATCTATCACTTGCTTTGTAAGTCACCTTGGATAAAGGAATCTACTAAAAAGTAACAATAATAGAATGGACCATTGTTTCATTAAAAGGTAGATGGTGGTATTTGCCACATTGTGATGGCTTGTGCAGTACTGCACAGCATAATGCAGGAACATGGATGACCTCAAAACAATTAATTCAAAGAGGTTTGGATGTTGTACAATGAATGTAAAGAGACTAGTATTGAAATTTTGACATTTATTTTCCAAAATGATTTTTTTTTTACATTAGATAAGAATGGTCTTAATGGCTTGTAGTTATGTGCATACAGCCTGCATCAATTCACGCTGTGTACTCTTGGTGGTCTGGTCACTTCTCGATGGTATATTGCAATTGTTCTCTCCACTCAGCTGCTTCCACTCTTATTTTTTTTTTCTTTTATTTGTGACTCACTTAGAAAGACCAGCAAAAGTTAAAAATTTTTGTGGTTCAAGACTTTAGTCTGTAATACCTCAAGCTCACTTTCACTTAGGTTTCATTTTCTGCCATTTGTTTCCTCTGTTGTTCTATGGTTTGTTGTAAAGGCATTACCCTGGAAGATGGGCAGATTTATATCATAATTACCTCATGAATAATCAACAAAAGAATTTTGCTCCTTAAATGGTTACTGACAGGCGGTGATGGGCAGTGGCTAATACGGTCTACTGAAGCTGATTTAATACTGATAAAGAAACTTGACGTAATACCTGGTGTGTGTATGGTTTTATAAATCTAATTTTTTTTTTTTGCGTACGCATTAATTTTGCCTTTCAAATTGAAGTAGGCAAGACAGCAGGAATGCCAACATTATGCTAATGGCACATTATGTTTTCATTGTGACGGATTAGCAAAGTGTCCTAAGGTACAGGGGAAATTAAAGTGAAGCATTCATATTGGTCTTGTTGGTGGGGTGAGCTATTGTAGTCAATACAGGATATGCAACATTATACACCTTTTGTGACAAAAAAATAAAGAATCTCAAATATCACCTTTTTGGATTCTTGAGGTTCAGAATATTTTATAATTTCATCTTTAATGAAACAGTTCAAAATATCCCTTATCCCAATTAAAACCTAAATTTAAATTTGTTCCCATGATCCTAGAATGTGGCTGTAGTGCTGGTGGTGGTAGTTTGGAGGGGGTGGGGGGTCATTGAGTCCTTTCAAGTAAGAACTGTACATTGTGGATTTCTGTTTTGCTTTACCATATGCTACTCATTAAAGCATTATGGGTTTTCCCAGGCTATAGTGCCATAATCAACGTCACCTGTGATGTTTAAATGAAAACAGAAACCCCAAATTGTGAGTCCAATGTGTAGGTTTTGTAATTGTTGGCCGTTTACTCAGGTGTCCTTATTTTGTGAGGTTAATCAGTGTTATTTTACACAGTTAACATTCTAAGTTCTATTTTTCAGTCCATTTTTTTATTTTATATATTGATTAAAGGACAGTTCTGAGTATTGAGTTCTGAACATTAATATCTTCATGTGGCTTATTCTAGATAAGAATCTAGTTTTGTCACATGGCCTGGCCAATAGAATGTCTGGTTTGCAATTTTATGTTAATGTTATATTCTGGGATATTATGGTTTAGTGTATATACCCATCCATTATCCAACCTGCTATATCCTAACTACAGGGTCATGGGGGTCTGCTGGAGCCAATCCCAGCCAACACAGGGCACAAGGCAGGAAACAAACCCCGGGCAGGGCGCCAGCCCACCGCAGTTAGTATATATATGTAATTAAAATTTTTTCCACAAATCTACAATCATACATTTCTCATAGTCTAGAGGTCCTGGTCCATCGGAGAAAGCCCAATTTATTTGCTAAACTTGGAAAGTGTGACTTTCATAAGACATCAGTATTATTCTTGGTGTGTCTTTAGTATTGATCAAACTAAATGATTGTTCCTGCCTTTTGCTGATGTTGCAGGGATAGGCTTGATTCCACTAAACCTGGACTAATTGATTTCAGTAATGGAAAGGCATATGTTAATAAATTGGGTTTTTAAAAAGCAAAATACATTATGTTTTCTTTAAACAAATAATTTAGTTAAACTCTATTTATAGGAATTTAGCTGCTATAAATACATCATACCATAATGATAATATCACTGGACACTATTAATGGATCTTTTCAAATCAATCACTTTGGAATTACTTTGTTTTAATAAGTGTTTGAACTAATCTTTGTCTTTATGTGTGTATATTGTATAATTTGTAAATTTTTAAATTTTATTTGACCTTTAAACTTGATACAAGACTCTGAACCTGCACTCAGTGAAAAGTGCTATGCAAAAATAAACTGAATTGAAATAAATTTCAATTTCAATTAATTCCAAAGTAAAGTTTCACCTATAAAGCTTGCCTTCTATACAGTACTAAAACAAATTAGTCAATACAATTAATTGTGTTAAAATTCAAAAAAAGTAATTTATCTTAAGAAACTTTGCATTTTAGGTTAACTAGAGACACTAAATTACTTCTTATATGAATGAAAGTGAGTGTAAAGCCACTGCAGCCCTCAACAATGCATGGCATAACACTGTGGCGAGTTTGGAGGCTTAGCTAAATATTTGTAACATTGAGTCTATTTAAAAGTAATAGTGATAACAGAATGTAAATACTTGTATTAGCAGAGAACATTCAGTTTTTTTATTTAACTTTTTAAATAACATTTCATGATATCATTAAATAAAAATGTAGCCCAAATTGGCTTGCGGTGGTTCAACAGCTTACATGGACAGCGGACACAACATTTTCAGAAGCAATTAAAACAGCAAATGTTAGATTTTATTGTAAAAACTGTTTAAGTGTATTAAGGGTTGTTATGTTCAGATTATATGGTCATCACGCTGCAAAAAAGACAAAGCAGCAGTTAAAACAGTTCACAGGAAAGCAACCAAGTGCATCCCAGAACTTAAGGACATGTCCAGTTCTGTCAGTCTTGGAGAATTAAAGCAGTTTAGTCTTGAGCAGAAGAAACTGCATAGAGACCCAGGTCTTCAAAATTCTCAAAGGCATTAATAAAGTGGATTAAGCCAAATTCTTTAAACGAAACAATGAATCATGTACTCGAGGACACTGGTGGAAATTAAAGGGGTGTGCATTTATTGCTAAAGTCAGGAAGAGTTTTGGGTATCTGAAAAAAACAAGTGAGTGAGGCAGCTGAAGCAGAAAGCCTGACAACCTGTAAGAAATATCTGGATGAGGCATGGGGACAGCTTAGCTATTAGCTAAACAAATGGGCGTGATGGGCTGAAAGATCTCCCGTCGTGTTTCAAGTTTCGTAGGTAACGCAACGCTTATGGAATGCAAATCCTATCGTCACTTTTTGTGTTAATACACATTTTTAGGTTTTATTTTTATATGTCGCCTGTGTTAGGATCTCTTGAAATTATTGTGAATACAAAGTACTGGGAGATGAAAATACGAAATGGAAGGCAGGGGATCGTTACCAAGATGGAGAATGATTGTGCTAGCAGAACCAAAATGCTAAACCTGAAACTAAAGTCAAAATCAATAAATTAATCAAAAAATCCTACTGCTAAAAACTACCTAAAACTGAAACTAACTATCACTATGATATTGCAAAAAAAAAAAATGAGAGTGTATCCACCAAGGGATTGTTAATTCAGTGCTTGCCGCCATACTTAGAGTGTCACTTCAGGTGATGTTACAAACCTGACCGAACCGGTCACATGAGGCTACACACTTAAATAATAAGGAAAAGACAAGTTTAAAAACATAGATTTAAATCAATGACGTAGAACCAAAAAGAATGTAAAAGAAAATATGTTAATTATCACAATCTGAAACCATCTGAATCAGTTCTCAAAGCTGATGGTTTTCTTTAAAATGAAAAAAACAGACAATATGAAGCCAAAAAAGGAAAACAAAACTCGAGATCAAACCAAAATGTTAATTAAAAATAGCTGTTTAAAATAAGTGTTTAGAGCCTTTCCCTAACAATTGCTAACATTGAAGAAGAACGGTTAGTTTTTACATGAATCCTAACATTTGGATTTTGCCACTGCCTTACATTAGATATGAAAAGTGTGGTGATTTCATGAGTAACAAAGATGTCTGATCAAATGATGAGTAAATGTAACTTTTCTAAACATTATGGTCATGGCCACAAAATTACAAATCAAATGGCACCCATTAGAAAAAAAGACAATTCACAATATCTTCATTGTTTTTACTTGATCAAGAAGATCAGCTAAGAATTCCAGCTTAGAAACCTTTTTTACCAAGATCCTGTAATGCACTTTCAAATTTCATTATGTATACCATTGTTTCTCTTAAGGATTTTACCTCATTTTTTAGCTTCACTTTTAAAGGATTACAGAAAATATGAAGGATAATTGATTTGAAATATTTGTTATGCTTTAAGGTGGTCTAAGACTGATCTTAAAACTATCCATTCATCCACCCATTATCCAACCCGCTATATCCTAACTACAGGGTCACGGGGGTCTGCTGGAGTCAATCCCAGCCAACGCATGGCGCAAGGCAAGAAACAAACCCCGGGCAGGGCGCCAGCCCACTGCAGGATCTTAAACTAGGATTTGTTTATTATTGTAATGAGGATGGGGATGAGTGGAACTCACTGAGCTCATTATTGGATTGGTCTATGCTTTCCACACAGAGAGACACACATACTCACAGATCCTATCCATTTAAGCACTGAATATCTCTTGCACAGCTTCTCGCTCCTCTGTTCTCCATGGCACTCACTAGCTATGGCAAGGACAATGCACAAGTATCTCCAGACATAACATTAGACTTAAGGTTACCTTAGTCCCTGAGAATATTGTAGACTCATAAAAGCTGACACACCTTCATGGTGTCATCATAAATAACCTAGACCTAAAAGCTGGCACACCTTGAACCCTGAGAATAACCTAGACAAACTTGGTTAAAACTAATTACTGACCAATCACTTTAATGTTCAACCTATTGGAGCATCCCACTCAGCCTGCTAAACCTTGTGAGAAAGATAGCGGACATCTCCTCATACTAGGTGCCCTGTATTTACTCTATTATTTCAATTACTCTAGATATAAAATAATCAAAAGCAAAGTAGTATTTATTAATACTTAAATAATAATAAAAAATAAGACATTATATATCATATAATAATCAAAACAATATATATTGAAATCTCATTTGGAGATAATATATATATATATATATATATATATATATACAGTATATAGCCTTAGAAAGCTTACTTTTAGATTCAGCAGTCGAGTTAATGCATGAGTTGCTTTCTTCGAGGTCCAAATGAAATGGTATGTCTTTCTCTGATGTACCCTGTCTTCACATTGCTTTTTAGTTCTTTAGATAGGCTGTTATTTACGTCAGAAATTCATGTGGGCTTCTAGATCTCGTGATATTACATACATAGGATTGGCTAGCTATGCTGATTATGGATGGTTCTGCCCAAAAGCTTTGATCCTTATACTTCTCTGTGCAATCTCTTGCAGTCTCCCATCCTTTTACTATTTAGTTGTAAATTGCCATTGTCATTTTAAACTAAGAGTACCATAAATTACTTAGATAGCAAGAAAAATGTACAGAAGCATTAATGTCATTAATTATTGGTCACAAGACAGAAAGAAAGCAAATCTAGTTAGATAAATTGTCTTTAAGCGTTCTGTAAATTGCCTTTGTAAATTGTGAATTGTTCTTTATAGTTCATCGCAATTTGTTTGAGGAAAACTAAAAACTCATAATAGAGACAGATTGAAGCTTATTGTTGTTTTTTTAACGGTATCTGCCTTTCCAAAATGAAGATTTTATCCCCTAAGTTCACTATTTCTCTATTAGTAATATAGCTTTCTATATTCTGTTTGCTTTGTGTTGCATTAACTTTTGAATTTACTATGACTCATTTATACTTCTACACATGACTTTTTAAAGGGTACCTATAGTACGTCCGCCTTAATGACTACAAATTAACAAACTGCACCTTCTAATCACCTTATTATCATATTTTCCTAAGAGTACCTCATTAAGCAGTGTACTGAAAAACTGGCTTCTTTCTTGACTTGACAGACAATTTAATGTTAATCCACCTCTTGCAGAGGTGAGTTTGTAATAAACTGAGTGCATGCTTAAACTGTGTTTCATCTCAATCTGGCCACTGCAGGCAAGGTGTTTATTTAATGCTTCCCAAGAAAACTGCCCAGCCCAACCACAGACCTGTCTTTATGGACCTTGCATAAACCATGCATGTTTAAAAAAACTTAATTTAAAATGAATTTCCTGGGCATTAACTGCAAGCATGACTTGGGCTCAGAATTCTATGTAAATACGGTTAAGGTCAAGTCAGATACAAGCTGACATGTAACAAACAATCTGCTTTACCGTGTTATGCCCAAATAACTCTCTGGACAGTATTCTGCTGCTGTCTAGTGGATGAAATATCAGCATGCTGCAGAAAATCATAAATATCTCTTTGAGTTCTGCCAATTTATGGTGACTCATTAATATTCATGATTGTGATCAAGCTTTCACCCAAAAACATAATGGCAAACGAAAAGCCGTAAAGCCAGTTTTAATAGTAAACTGAAACTGAATCTTTGCTCAATTCAAATGATAGCAATGACGATGTGACTTGATATTAACACAGACAGTGAAACTAACACGTTTTTGGTAGATTCTGAGCTGCCGAGTTTCAGTGATGTTTGTGTTTTGTGTCAGCTGCATTTAACTGCTGATAATCCTGCACCTCGTCATTGCCCTTTTACCCCCAGATGTGTATTGATCATAATTATCTGCATGATTTATGATTTGTCAATAAACACCTGCTGGAGAAATAAGTTGTTGAAACAAACCACCATGCTAAGCAGTATGGGACATGTCACAGTAAACCATTTGTTTGTTTGCTGCCAGCCTGTTACCGTGAGCGACATGTGGGTGTGATGATGCGGGTTTGCTCCATGCTCCCATCTTGCGTTCGGGAAGCCCTAAACCTGTCACCGTCGGTAATGTTACCGATGAGCTCGGCAGTGAAGCACAACAATGGAGCAAGGGGATGGTGCAAAAGTGCAACGTGCTTTTATTTAAAAACAGCAAACAAAAACAAAATGGCCAAATAAATAGTGCAGTGTTTCAAATCTTCAATATATAAATAATCTATTAAAAACAGAGGTGAAAAGTGGAGGTTAGAATCCATTAGAAAAAAATCTTTAAAACAACAAGGTTAAAATAACGGGTGGAAGTTGTCCTTTTAAAACAAAGTCCGGTGTATTCCTACTGCTGGTGACTCCCCTGTTTCTCCCTCCTGGCTATGCACCAGGGGAGCCACCCTTGCTGCAGCTGACCAGATCTGCCTGCTTCAGCTGATCGGTTTGCCTCACCGACCCCTGGCTTCAGTAGGCTTCACCAAACAGTGACTTGGGCTCCCTAGCGACCAGGGCGCTCACACTGGGGAATACACATCCCAAGTCCCGACTCCCACTGCCTTCCGTGGCCTTACGCGGCAAGTCATCCGCCTTCCGGTCACTCCCACTCTTTACAATAAACTCAGCGGGAGCGACCACTGCAACTGCTCCTCGGGTGTCAGCCAAACACCCAGGCTCCCTGCTTAGCAGCACACAAGCCTGTGCTCGCTTGTTCTCCTGCACCGGCTTTCTCCTCCTTCAACCTTTGTCTCTTTTTCTTTCACTTTCACTACCCTTTTCTTCTCTTTCTCTTAGCTGCCTCATGCTTCTATTTATGAAGAGGAAGTGGCAGCTGTGGCAAATCAGCAGCCCCGAGCACAATCACGGATGTGGATGATTTTTCACCTGTGCACTTAAGGCAAGAAACGGCCACATCACAAATCATCCCGGGAACAGCTTTAGCCACATAACCACCACGTCCCCTTGCTCAGCCGCGAGTGCGGTGATTATTTATTTAAAACTGGCCCTTTGACATAAGCTGTGGACCCGCTATACCACAATGGGTGTTTTGAGTCCTCTGGTGCTGCAGGAGACAGTGGATAAACTAGTAAACAAACCAATTGTTGCAGACACCCATTTTCGACAAAGTTATCAGTGAGTATTGTGTTTCACTCATTACGAAATAAGAAACATTTCACTAATAACAATGACTATGATGAAACCAATTAGTCAGCCCCGAAACTGTACAAACTGTGGGATTTGTTTCAGGCGATCATCAAAAATATGCAAAAGGTGAATGTTTCTGATTGTGGCATAAATATTGACAAAAGTCACATGATTTACAAGGCAAGGCTGTCGAGGATATAGTACATCACAACCAAATGAGTACCAGTCAGTATCAAGTTCTACCTGCATGTGGAACGTGATACTTTACACCAATAGAAGGACCAAGTGGGATGGCAGGAACAGTCAATACTCCATCGCTACATCAGCTATGCTGTCACTAGCAGACCCTTTGCTTGACCAAGGTTATTGTATAATGATGGACAGTTTTTGTACCTTGCCTAAACTGCTTGGGGTTTTACTGCAAAGGAAAACTGATGTATATAGCACTATACGACCAAACCGCCATGATATGCCTGATTACTACGGTTGTGTGAATGTGTTATGCTGCTGCATGGTGTAGTAGCTATGTGACAAAAAGGACAGGAAAGGCATCTGCCTTCTAAGCCCTGTTTACAATTCAGCGACTTTTATTGTTTGTTTGTCAGGAGAAATATGGAAGTCACTAACCCTTGCGCTGTAGTAGGCTACAATAACACAATGGGCAATGTTGATCGTGCAGGTCAAGCACTGACATTCTGCTCAGCCTTGTGCAAGCAGCAGAAAAAAGTACTATTAAAACATCTTTTGACATCTGTTTGAACAGTAGTTGTGTGTTGGTGACCATTTTAAAAACATCTCACACAGTACAGCACAGGACATTAGACATACCTTTCCTACTGTATTTATGTTTTAGTATTTAGATGTTTCTGTTACACAAAATAACATTTTTTGTTGTTGAAAAAAATTCAACACTTTTGCCTCGCTTTTCTGGGGGCAAACATAATAACATGGAGACTACTAAACAGCTTTAGTTCCTGGCAGCATTTTAATGCAGTGGGTACACTACTGCCTCATGCCTTCAAGAGAGACTTTGAACCCTGGCTCAGTCATCACCTTTGGGATTTATTTCCAGGTTTTTAGGTTTTAGCTTCTAATATCAAAGATATACGTGTTTGTTTAATTGTAAACTCCATATTGGCCCAATATGGGTATAGGGTGTGTATGATTGTGTCCTATAATGTGAAGATGCCTGTATAAGTCTTGTGCTTGTTGCTTGAAAGAGGCTGTTCACATTTGTCATGCATGTGCATCTATGGATCATCCTCTGGGCACTTCTGAAGTATGTACTACCAACCTGAGTCAAGAGGGGGTGCTGGTGCTAATCTTATCCTCTTTTATTCCCTCCACAGTGCCCAAGAAGACACCCAGTGAAAGCAATTGATTCTACTTTTTCTGATTTCTCTGCTACATATCCCCCAGTTACTGGAAGGCTTTGTCACTCATTAAGAGAACACACTTCAGAGGATGGAACTCCTTCCCACCGTGACTTTAAGAGGCTTTGTTAGCCAAGGAAGATTCCTAAAGACCCTCATTTTTTTGTTTGTTTCAATTAAAGAATGGGTTGGTGCCCCACCATTTCACCTTGTGACCTTCAGTTCCTTCCATTGTCAACTCCATCTCGTAATTAAATAAAGATGCTTAAAAAATGAATGCTGTTTCCGAGTTTTCAAAAAATATGTTACTAGTGCATGAAATTGAAAAATTAGTCATGTCGCAGGGTTGCAGGGGGTTCTGGAGCCTATCTCATCTAGCATAGGACGCAAGACAGGAAGAAACAATGGACGGCGCCAGTCCCTAGCAGGGCAAACACACCAGCACATACATGGGCCAATTTAGTGTTGCTCGTTCACCTCACCTGCATGACTTTGAACAGTGGGAGGGAACCTTTGTAGACACAGTGAGATCACACAAACTCCACGTATTGAATATCCAAGACATGTACTATAGTCATCTTACTGCAAGGCTACCACTGCGCCACTGTGCCACCCAAATTAAAAAACCGGCTAATGAAAATGATTGAAAACTTGAAGATCATATATACAAAATAGCAAATTATATTTTGTTAATCTATAAAGGTTATAAAAGCAACAAGAAATTTTGGGTAAAGAGAAGAATTTATTAATACATTCTAACTAATGATCATCTCATCTGGCACACTAGGCCTGCCTGAAGGGATCAATGCTATAAAATTTGTGGAACGCACACTGCATAAACACACTGAAGACAGGAACAACAGCTGCCAATGAAATGGGAGATATATTCTGATATTATGATGACGATAAAAAGAAAAGAAAACAATAAATAATTAGATGGCGCAGGAATATAGCCTTTACATAAGAAAAAGCAGCATTTGAGCACTTACTAGTGAGCTTTCTGAGCTATGACATTTCCTTCTCCTAGAACATATTTTTAATGTACTGTATAGATGCATAGAGGCTTAATGGTAGTCATGACAAAAAAACGCAAGTGCCTTTTTACATCTCATTACCATAGTTCCAAATTTAGTTTACAGTTTATTTTTTTGCTGACATTTTTTATTATAGGATTGCAATAGCTCTAAATGTAGACATTAACTGTATATGCTTCCTTCCATGTGTTTACTGGACTATGAAAACAGAACATGGCTGGTTTAAACTATCAGATTTAAATCAGCAAGCCTATTAGCCAGCCCTGCATTATAGCGACTTGAGTAAAGCAAATCCTTTCATTTTCAACTCTCAACCCACTAAAAGCCAGCATACTGTATATTATGCTGTCTCATTCTAATTTAGATTAATGCAACTGCTGCCTTTGAGCGTCTGTGGAGAATTATACCATCTGACTCATGGCTGTAGTAATTAATTGCTAGATCTATATATTACATTTGAAATATATAAACATAGAAAAGATGTTCAACTAATGTAGTAATATTGACTGTTTGAATGAACTAAACCCAGAAGAATATAAAATAGCCTTACAACTAAAAACAAAAACAAAATATACAGAGGATGAAAAATGGTACTTGGTATATTTTTAGATCATCTAAACTGCCTCACATATTATCTGTACTTTGGTATCAGTATTTCCTCTGTGTCTCAAATAGTAAATATTATTGTATAAAGCTCAAAAGTAGTTTGTGTGGATTTATTGCTGGAAATACATGAAATGGGTAGCACAGTGGTTGGTGCTGCTGCCTCACATCTCCTGGGTCTGATATCAAGTCCTGGCCCCATCACTTTATGTGGGCAGCCTGCACATTTTCTTGCACCTGCTTTGATTTTTCATGGATTCTGGTTGTCACTGTCACTGCTTATATCCCCTGTAAGACGCTAGGGGTTGCTGTTGCCCCTTCAAACCCAACAGAGAGATATACTGGACACAGGTTAAAATCACCAAGAAGATATTTTACTCTTTTTCTCCTTGTTATAGTGCCCAGAAGCACCTCCGCCACAATAAACAGGCAATACAACTCTATTAAGCACAATCAATAAACACAATTCTCTCCTCCACACCTCCCAGCAAGCTCTGTCCTACTTCTCCCTACTCTGGCTCGCCTGCTGAGTCTTCAGCAGTCCTTTAAATAGTCCCTGACCTGGAAGTGCTTCCATTCTTCCTCCCACGTGACTTGCCAGCAATTCCAGGTTGAATGGAGGACTTGAGTTTTCTTCAGCCCGGAAGTACTTTGGAGCTTCAGTCCTTGTGACTTGGGAGTACTTCCAGGGTATGCATGAGACACAACTGTATTACACCACATGACCCATAGTGCCCTTCAGGAATCTGGGGCACCGCTGCAGTCCAGGGGAGCTGCCATCTAGTCTCTTGGTTGGAGACAGTGCCCTACAAAAGCTGACATACCCTGCCTTCCTATTGCAGTGGCATCCCAGCCGGGTTGAGTTGCCGACAATTATACCCCCAATACCATAACAGTTTTCCCATATATTGTCTGTCAATCATTTTCTAACCCACTTAGTCCTAAATAGGGTTGCGGGGGTCTTCTGGAGCCTATACCATCTAGAATAGGATGCAAGGCAGGAACAGGGCAAACACACACAGATCACACACACTATGGTCAGTTTAGTATCACCAATCCACCTAACCTGCATGTCATTGGACTGCAGGATGAAACCAGAGCACCTGGAGGAAACCCACACAGACACGAAAGTACATGCAAACTCCATGCAGAACGTGAATCCTGGTCTCCATCCTGTAAGGCAGCAGCACTACCATTGTGCCATCATGCCACCCCCATATATTGCGACTGTTTAAGATATAAGAACTGAAAACCCTCTTCTGAAAAGCAGAATATAGAGAATACCATGTCCACTTTCCCCACTTGTATTTTCAGTTTTTCTTGAGTAAGTGATAATGTACCTTGAGACTGAAGTGAGCACAACATAGCACATGAAGGGCACAACCACTTCTTTGGTTTCAATGCCAAATCAGCTTGGTAATCTCAATGGTACATCAACTGGCTCAATCTACATTTTTCAATCATCAATCAGGTTATGGAGATCAGGGAGGTGCTTTCTTCTTTTGGAACGTTCTCCTTTTAAAATGCTCATCTTTTTGTGCTTCTTGTTTATTATTTTCTTGGTATTCTGCTATAGAATGCAGGATGCAAGTCTCATTGCACTAGAAAAACTTCAGGTCATGGTAGCCTCTTCAACACTTTCTTAAAAATGCGGTACTTCAGCATTATTTAATACCATTTTTGGGTGTTTTTTCTTCATTTGAAAGAGATGGTACTCACTGAGCCCCATACAAATAAATATCTTGACGTTAAGCATTATCATATCTGATCAGGGAAATCACATTATAAATAATGACCATAAGGTCATTTATAAAGCATCTGTAATTTTTGTTATCAACGGTTTTCTGAATCTAAGAATTCTCCTTCTGATAACATAGATTTTCATTCAAAGCTGAAGATTTCCTGACAGCTTGTTGAGTTCTAGATGCCCACTCCCAATGTTTCACAAGCGTAAGGAGGCCTTATCAGATATAAACTCTGGGAAAGTTCCAGAACTGCACAATATTTCTCTGAATTGTATTTAATATACTTTGTTCTCCTGGCTATAGTCTATTTAACCATTCCCCAGCTCCTATTTACATTCCACTGTTAAATGTGACATCTGAGATGAGAATGATCAGAATGATGTGTAGAATGTCAGTCACAGTGTGAGAGGAAGATAAATCCTGAGTTAAGAGAAATAACTGGTATAGAAGTGATAGGTGCTGTGCTGAGGACAACAGGCTATGCTGGTTTAGCCATGTGTATGGAAAGGCAAAAGGTAATTAGGTGAAGAGGTGCACCAGGATGGATGAAGGAGGAGGGGATTGGGCCCAGAAGGAGTCCAAAGAAGACATGGGTGGAGGTACAGTTTGATGGTAGCAAAAGAATGGACCTTACCCCAAAGGTTGCCGAGGGCCATAAAAAATGGAGGAAAAAGACTTGTAGGTCAACCAGCCTACCTGGGTAAACCAGGAAAATGGCCAAGAAACCTTTGATTATAACATGATGATATTATATATGGCATTTATTACATTGATGAACAAATTCAAACAGAGACCATTATAATGTGTGAGGTATATGCCATTTTCTTTGATGATCTTGGATTCAACTTCCTCTCTTTCTAACCCTTTACCTGTATTAACAGTTAATTGTGAAGGAATTGACTACATAATTTGGAGTTAGCTATGTATGGCACCAGTTAATTTTATGGGATTTGATCTAGACTTCATCAGTATGATCAAAACTCTGGTCCCCTGTGACCAAGCAATTCCAATATCTAGTTATCCTTCCTCTAAATTAAATGGAGTTTTACAGTAGAATCCCTGTTGTCCACTCTTGTCTTTGGTCTCTTGTTGTAGCAAGCTTTATTTTAACTTGGATGTGAATATAGAGTGCCAATAGCACTCTAGTGCAGACCAAAACAATTGTGTCAAGACCATTTGGAAAGTGTGGTCTTGGTGCGGTACCAAACAAACCCTGGGGTAATTTGCATGAGGTGTGAATGTTGTCTGACATGGAACATAACTACAGGATAAATTGTGTATTACGGGTAAAATTCTTTGTGCTGTGGTAGTGATGCTAAGAATCTTCTATTTGTAGCCACAGAATCTCATTCACAGCATAATAAGCCAAGGATTAATGTGAAGCATTATTAACATTAATGAGATATAAATGAATACGCACATAGGCACAAATGTAACAAAATTCACATGAAACAACTCACATTATTACCAATCAATCAGAGCTCACCTAGAGCCTGATTTAGATTTACAGTGTCTCTCATGCTTGGCAAAAAACAAACAGTTGTGCCGGGTAAGACTGACAATCAAACCCTCTGATTTTACACCACAAAAGTGATGCCACGTAGGTGGGGCTTCCTCTTATTGCATTTTGAGTGTGATGTGGATACAGAAGCACTGTAAGTTTGACATATGTAGTAAATGTTAGTGAAACATTCACAAATATTTAAGAGTTAAGAAAGTAGAGATGATTACTGAATCAGTACGCAATGTAGGTGTTGTTTTAAACACTGGCATGTCATTTGAAATGCACAATCCAAAACTATCCAAACATGTTTCTTCCATCTTAAAAATGTTTGAAGATTAAGATACAGGGAGGCCCATGAAAAAGTGGGCCGTCTCCACTGAGGCGACTCTCGTCTCGCCTGCCCCAGGAGTGAACATTGTCACAAGAATGACGAAAAGACCTTATAAAGGTTTGGGGACAGTTTGGAACAGAACTGATTATATGAAGGCTAAAGTAGGAAATGACGTCATCGGGGCTGGAACTGGAAGTGACATCGTCAAAAGGCGCCGAAACAGGAAGTGACGTCGTTGGAGGCGCCAGAACCCTGTAGGATTTCCCAAGAATGGTCTGCAAGGGATTAAGAGGGACAGTTAGTGCACGCCGCAGCGCTCTGGTTGGACGTGGAATTGCCATTATTCAGGTCCTTTAGTTGACTCCTACGCACATATGTGTGACAACCATGAACATGCTTAAACGGGCAAAGAGATGTATTGACTCACAAGGAGATCACTTTCAGCATCTTCTGTAAATGTGAGTACGAAATCTGATCATTTTTCTTTTCACCACGTAATGCAGTCATTTCGGTGGAGGCGGGAAATTTTTTTGTGGGCCACCCTGTATTTTCTAAATATGCAAGATACTGGGTAATTAACTCATGCATTTATTTCTAGTAGGACTGACTACTGCAATGCATTATTCACTGGCTGTTCAAATGCAAATGTTACAGTAGAGTCTCGCTTATCCAACATAAACGGGCCGGCAGAACGTCGGATAAGCGAAAATGTTGGATAATGGCAGGTGTTAAGAAAAAGCCTATTAAACGTCAAACTAATTTTACACATTATGAACCTAATAATCCTGTTTTACAACAAAACAACAGAATAAATTGACTGAAAAAAATGAACTTACAGTTACAGAATTGTCTGGAGTTAAATACAGTATGTACTGTACTTAAAAAGTTCAGTCCTGTGATGATTTAAAGACATTTTTGATCGTAGTCTGCTTTCCTGACGAGTGCCGTTTTTTCGCTGTCAAGTATCGCCATCTTTGCAGCATCATTATGTCGATTCCTGTAGCTGCTTCTTGTTGCTCAATGTAATTAATTGCAGTTTCTAGAGCCTTAACTCCGTCACTCATATAGTCAGCATCCGTATGAGCGTATACTGTTTACTACAGCATTGTGACTGCGTGTGTGTGTGTGTTTGTGCTGTGACGTGCGAGTCCCCGTCTTGCACCCGAAAACTCGAGGTTGAATCTCAGTACTTTTAGCAACACCAGCTTTATTCAGCTTGAAACAGCAACTGCGCGGTTATTTATTTTAGCGGGATCTGCCATTCTCCTATACACAGACTCAGCAGTTAGGCAGGGTTTGGGAGAAAGTAACACTGTGCCCTGCGCATTTATAATGTTCCTTGTATCACCCATCGATGGCATGTCTGCGATCTTTTCGGATTGGCCTTTATGGCGAACTGCTACAGCGCTGGGAGACTGCGATTGCTTTGGGACGCTCTTCCGCGTGTCGTCCAGTTGGGTGAAATCCCACAAGAGTTTAGAAACTCACTCACATCAGCCATGATTCTTTTCAAGGGTAAAGTGCAGGTTTTTTTGCTTTATTTATTTTTACTTTATATTATGTATTAATCATTTTTATATGAATAGTTTTGGGTTGTGGAACGAATCATCTGAGTTTCCATTATTTCTTATGGGGATATTTGCATTGATATACTGTACGAGAGCTTTGGACTGCGTGCACATTTCCAGAATGAATTATGCTTGCAAACCAAGGTACCACTGTAATTAGCTGCGGTAGAGTCAGAAGCAACAAAAAATAGACTACGTTCACGCTCGCAACTTGCACTTCTTGTTGCCGATTGATGCATTTTTTTTTTTTTTGCGGTGGGACGTCGGATAATACGGAATGTTGGATAAGCGAAGGTAGGATAAGCGAGACTCCACTGTAATTCAACAAGCTGCTGCAAAAACTACGGACAAATACTGTAACTGCAGTCCTCAAGTCCTTACACTGTCCTACAGTTAAGCTTTGGGCTGACTTCAATATCCTTTTTTTAACTTATAGAGTTTTAAATAGCTTGAGAGTTTGAAATGTGAAATGTAACTGAACTAACTGGAAAATTAAACAAAGTAACAAGTCATCCCTGGGTTTGGAACCAAGTAAACGGACTATGAGTGCGAGAAGCCTTTAAACTGTGTAGTCTCACTAAGCGGGAAGTACAATGCCCTCCATCCATTTGCTAACCCGCTGAAGCCAAATACAGGGTCACGGGGGTCTGCTGGAGCCAATCCCAGCCAACAAGGCAGGAACCAATCCTGGGCAGGGTGCCAACCTACCGTAGGACACAGACAAACACACCCACACACCAAGCACACACTAGGGCCAATTTAGAATCGCCAATGCACCTAACCTGCATGTCTTTGGACTGTGGGAGGAAACCGGAGCACCCGGAGGAAACCCACGCAGACACGGGGAGAACATGCAAACTCCACGCAGGGAAGACCCAGGAAGCGAACCCGGGTCTCCTAACTGCGAGGCAGCAGCGCTACCACTGCGCCACCATGCCGCCCGGGAAGTACAATGGATTAATATTATTACTTGAACCTTGGTCAGTAAAATGGTGGAGTGATTATACAGTATGTGTCGTTGAGTTACAGGATGTCTAGTCTGTTCTGTACATCTGCCCTGAGCTGTAATGTTCAAGCCTTTAATTTATTTACTCTTCGGAATACTTCAGTGTTTCAGTTATTTAGTAGAAGGCAAGGCAAGATCAGACATTCTTAGTAGTAAATCCTATTTGTGGAGTCGTTAACTACTAGCATCATTTCAAATTGTGTATACATAATTGTTCAGCGCAAATAAGATGTGCAATTTGTGGCAATATAAAAATGTATTTTTAGTTGTCATTTTCCTTCTACAGGATCTCATCTTCCAGAGGAGATGTGGAAATTCCTTTAAGCTGGTATCTGTGTTTTCAGTTGACCCTGGGGTCACAAGTACAATTCTTTGCTTCTAAGGATATTCTGGAGGCCATTCTGTTCTATAATTTTTTGCAGATTCTTGTTATGCGGAACAAGCATTTATACCTTTTTTTTTTTGCAGTATCTGAAATTTGAAACGTGTTTACAAACTCTAAATAAACTTGTTCTATTGCTAACATTGTGGATGAAGTGCACTGAAAGAGCAATGTCAATTCACTGTTGTTTATTTTCATATTCAGAATCAAGGTGCTTGATCATGTTGTCATAATTTTGTGGTTTTAATCTGAACATTCTAGTATGCTAAACAAAAACTATTCTTTATTGGTCTTCAAGTTGTTCTGGATGTTTTGCAGCAGGACAATTACTTACAAGAAGACCTGAGACCACCTTGTTATTGAGCAGTGTAGCTTTTATAGAGGTTGTACCAGAGGACAGAGTCAGGACGGTGTCTCAAATTGAGAAAACTGACAGACAAATAACACTGCTGGCTCCAGCCAGTCCATTTCCAGTCTACCATTTTTAAATCGCACCCCATAATTTCATCAGAATGATGGCATTCCTAATTCATTTTTTTACAATAACCTAATTTTTCTGCACTCTTCACAGTAAATGTTTATTTTTCTTCACCACATTCTGAGACACACTTAGTGTGAGCATTCGCAACCAGACTTGAATCACAACTCTCAAAAAACAAACAAAACAAAAAAAAAACACATTGTTGCTCAATATGAGCAGATCTCCATTTTCCACCAAAACTCAGCGGTCCTTTATCCTGGGGTGTAAGATGAAGGCTGCAGTTTCTCTGCTCTAATCTCAAACTATGTGACTCATATTAGTTATTATTCTGTTATACGTACTTTGTGGACGCTAGGTGTTGTGTCATCTGTTAAAATGTGTTCGTGGGGGACCTCTAGTGGCTAGATTGGGTATTGTTTTATACTGCTATTAGATAGATAGATAGATAGATAGATAGATAGATAGATAGATAGATAGATAGATAGATAGATACAGTACTTTATTAATCCCAAGGGGAAATTCACATAATCCAGCAGCAGTATACTGATACAAAGAAACAATATTAAATTAAATAGTAATAAAAATGAAAAAATGACTCCATCTTGACGCAGGCAGCACATGGAGAAGCAGGTGGCAGACATCTGTTTCCATCCGCTATTTATTCGCCCTTGTAAAGGCATAATCTGTAGGTATTTTGTTTCTTTATTAGTATATGCATTATTTTAAGTTTTAGTTGTTCCTTTTACTATTTTGCAAATGTTTAGTGTGTACGTAAATATATACAGCATGTATATGATTGTTCAGGCCTATTATTATGCATTTGAATATGAAGCGACAGGATGTCTTTGCACTAAAGAATCTGTTTTGTAATATTAATGTCATTTCATAAGGAAATAATAACAAGTAGTTTGTATTCAATTTAAAGGCATTTTTAAGGAAAAATATATATTAAGTTAACAAATTTTGATAAGTATTGCTTTTTTACTTTACAGTTTCATACCACTTTCATTAAATGCCTGAATATCATCAGTGCCTTGGGTGTTTGTTGAAGGGGTGTTTAGCTTGCTGCATAACTACGTACACAAACGCGTGGTGAGGGCAGAAGACTAGGGGTCGCTGTTGCCCCATTGAACCCACCTGACAGACGTCCCAGACACATGTCTAAAACACCAAGAAGATGTTAATAATAATATTCTTCCAATAAAGTGCACAAAGCACCGCACAATCCACAATTCTCAATCAATAATCAATAATAAGCACAGTAATTGCAATCCTCCACTCCCAGAAGCTCTGTCCTATACCACCCAACTCCGGCTCGATCTGCTGGGGTTTCCCACATTCCTTTTAAAGTCTCTGACCCGGAAGTATTCCGTCTCTGCGTCAAATGCCTTCTTCAGTTGTCCCGGAAGTACTGTGGGTTTCCGTCCTCCTGACTCCTAAGTACTTCCGCGTTAACTTGACCGTTATATCCCCCTGGTTCTTGGTGAGCTCCCCTTGGCAGCACCCACAGCACCCAACAGGGCTGAAGAACCAGACTCCATGTCCCATGCTGCCCTGCGGGAGTCCGGGGAACCATTTCCATCCAGGGGAGCTGCCATCTAGTGTCCCAGGGGATGTAGTGCCCTAAAAAGGCTCTTTCTTCCAGTTGAGGGACGACCCAGCCAGACTGAAACGCCGTCTGTCCATCACAACTTTCTATGTTTTCATTAATCAAATTACTATAAAAGAGCATAAAGTAACACTTCAGGTACTGCAAACATATATCCATTACTCATTTACTCTTATGTAACAAGGCCTTAACAAAGACTTCTTTTGGTCTTCATAACACTCTACCAAGATTCCTTGTTCCAACTGGTTGATCGTTCCAAGCCTTTAGGACGACTTGCCACAGATCCACTGCAAACGTTGGCTGTCTTTGGTGCCTCTTTCTGTGCAAATAATCTCAGACAGGCTGATGTTGAAAGCAGAGCCACACCATTTCTAGCAGGATTTCCTGGTTCTCTTTTCATTGCAGATAGTTTAAGATTTTGGCCATATGTTTTTTAGAGTTATTACCATTTTGCATACCCCTGATGGTATTGTATGATGTATCACAACCTACCTGTACTTCCCAGCAGTGAGAAGGCTATCGATTCTGATCAAATTAACAAGTAAGGAGACCTCCATTGTGCTTTACTGTTGTTTGCAAACATTAATCTATATACCATTCTCAAAGTCTTCAGCAGATGATCTGCTACCTTTTAGAGTCAAACATTTGTAATTTTAACTCATCAGTTCACAGCTTCTGCTGCCATTTTTGTTCATCCCAGTCCTTGTGTTTCCATGCGTGTGTGAGTCATTTAGCTTTATTTCTACCTCCAACAAAGGGCTTTTTGATTACAACTCCTCTAGGATAACCACTTCTACTAAGACGTCTCCAGACTGTAGATGTGTGTACCAGTGTCCTGCTGGTTTTTGCCAGTTCTGAGCTGATTTCAAAGGGAAGTACGCTTGATGTATTTCTCTTTTGCTTCACTGCATTTTCATGGCTATCCACTGCATTTCTGGTTCTAAACCTTAACTGTTTATTTGTGCTTCTGAAGAAGAACTGCAAACTGCAAATCTGCAAACACCTGCCTGCTGTGAATTTTTTTCTTGGGAGATAACTTGACCTTGTGTATTCTTGCTATGCTCATTTTTGCCATGGTGTAAGAGGTGCAGGTGAATCAGCCACGATTACTGCAACCCCAGCTTTAAATCAGGTTGTCCTTTGTCCAGTTTTAATCCTTCTACACTGCTGTTTCTATTAATCACTTTGGTTTCATACCATTTCATTGATCGTTAGCATCTGTTTATCGTATTTCATTAATCACTTAATCTTTGACACATTAATCCAAAAGACGTAAAATAGCCATCAAAGAGAAATATTTCTGTGAACAATCTAATGTACTAAAACTTTTGCAAAGTACTGTAAGTGGCTAAAATATTAAGAGCGCAGAGCTCCCAAATGCCATTAGGCTGAATTTCATTATTTGAAAAATGGAAAAAAAAAAACAAAAAAAAAAAAAACTAAAATAACTTCAACTGTCAGTTTCATTATGGACTTGAAGAACAATGCACTAACCAGACAAATGGTCTTCATCTCTGTGTCCAGAAATGGTTGAAGAGTATTTTTATTTTCTAAAGAGAAAGCGAGATTTGTATGAATTTAATACTTCACTTCTTTTAGTAAAAGAAAGGCAAATTTGTCTACAGTAACAACATTTTCTAAGTTGACCTAAAGTTTTATTGCTTAGAGCTGAATTCAGAGTGATTTAATAACAACATTTATTTATATAGCACATTTTAATACAAATAAAGTAGCTCAAAGTGCTCAAATAAGCAATATATGTTTAAACCTATTGGATATTAGTTCTTCACCACTGAACAGACAAAATCAGTACTCTTTTCCGAATGTTAAATCCAAAGAACTGTGTTCCAAACTCAAAATTTACTATAGATCATCCTTCAGGCTCTTCTGTGGTATTTGCTACCACTCCAGGTTGAGAGGGACATTGGCGCTAATCTTATCCTCTTTATTCTTTATCGGTTCCAAGGAGACAATCAGTATGGGCAACTGACTCCATCCCTTCTGCTCCTTCTACTCCATATCCCATGGTTCCTGGAAGGAGGTGCCACTCATTACGAGAACCCACCACAGGACAGAACTTTTTCCCACAGTGACTATAACAGGCTTTGTTAGCCAAGAAAGGTTCCCGAGTCAAGGACCCTGATTTTCGTTAGTTTGGACGCTTATGTTTTTTCCTTTGTCTCGATCAAACGGGGACACCCCACCATTTCAGCTTGTGGACCCGCAATTCCTTCCATCAACCACAACTGCTATTGCGAAATGATGAAGTACACCATACACAACTTCTGAAAAGTGAGCAGATTGTATCTTTTAATGCATCTTGCAGTCATCTTCCAGCTAATCTTAATTAACATTCAAAAACTGGGCAGCACCTCAATGTGTTTCCATATTCAAATTTTTTATTTGGTGAAACATTTTAAAATGATCAAATTTACATTTAACCTTTATGTCCAGCATACAATTATCAATAAATAAAATATGGTTTAAAATATAAAAAAATATCTAAATAACGTTAACCAAAAAAAAAAACAAAAACATTGACAAACTGGACTCCAGCATATTTTTCTACAAAAAAGAAAACAATAAATATAAAAAATAAATTACAACAAGCAGAATGTAAAGCATTAACATAATAAAGTGCAATGAATTAATGTTTTAAAATTGAAAAATGTAAAACAATTTGTAAAATGTTTCAAAAAATGACATAAAATGTATCATGGAAATTAACAAATCTAATTTGTTATATACTAAAACTTGGTTATATATAGTTCTGCTTTCTTCTTCGTAAAAGGACAGCTCTGTGTGAGAAGCTCCTCTATAAGGACTTCTTAGCAGAGCTGACACATTAAGCTGCCCAGGATGGTCTCCCATTTTTAGAGGGTGAGACATTTAGTTGATCTCCAAAGCAGATGAGCAGGACTTTGGACTAATCTATTCAAAAAGCCCAAAACAGGAAAGCACTGGCCAGAAAGAAGGAAGAATAAGAATAGGATATGCGCTGATTATAAGGTAAAAAATATATATATTCTATACATAAAATTAAGAAAACTGTACACATGATTCTTTTTTTTTTCCAAAATCTGGAAATTAAAACAAAGAATGAAGAAATCATACCAGATGAAGAGCTAGGCAATATAATATTAACGGTAATTTGATCATTTTTGTACAGTATGTATTTAGATGCTTTTGTGGATACTGTGATAAACCTCTTTTCTCTACTGAAGACCTTGAGCAGGACTTTCTCTTCAGTGCCTATTTGAATTCAACATCAAAATAAGGCCATGAACTTCATATTTTAATTATAGGAGCGCTGAGACATTTTAAAATGTGTCAAAATGCCAGCTTTAATATGGCAATAGAAATCTGAACAAAAAAACATTTTCTAACCAGTCCTGTCACTGTCTGTGTGGAATTTACATATCTTTCTTTATCAGTGTGGATTATTTCTTCTACAAGACACACACACACACACACACATACAGGTTAAGTTAGCTTGGGACTCGAGACTGGCCCAGTGCAGTTTCTCATGGGTGTGTATTTGGGTGCGCCCTGCCACCGACATTCAGCCTATCTTAGGTTGAGTCCCAGCTTTTGGCTCGGTGCCGCCAACTCCCAGTCCAATCTTGCTTTCTGCATTCTAAGAAATCCAATTATTTGACTATTTTCCAAAGCTAAGTCCACAAAACTAACACCGTTCAGCTACTGTAAATGTATGACATTAAACCTGATCCGTTTACCGTATATACTCGCGTATAAGTCAGGTCTTGAAACCCGAAAAATCGATCATAAAATCAGACCCCAACTTATACCTCCATTCAAAAATACAACACTTAACTTTTTTATTTTAAACATCTTCTTGCTTCCTCCAATCTCGCATCAGTTTCTCAAATGCATTGCATTTTGTTGCAGCAGCGCTGTTACCACTTTCTTTAGCTACTTCAATGACTTTTAATTTAAAACCAGCTTCATATTTTTCTTCTGATCGAACGCTCCATCGTAGATAAGGGATGCTTTTATGATAAAGGTGTATGAGGGTGTGAGATACAAAAAACACAAAACAATGCAAAGGTTGCTTTGGAATAGTTTGGGTATTACCGTGTGGTCACGTAGACACAATGCATAGAAAAAAAAGGTTTTGTGCTCCGTGGTTACTCTGTCAGGTGGGCATTAGCGTATTATAATCTCTTGGACCAATAGCATCAGTTTTCGGCATTTAACTTATACAACCAACATTATAAAGTACCTGAAATTATACGGTACAATCAAGCCCTGCCTTATCCGTAGGAGAACTTAAACGCAAGTATATACGGTAGATCAAAGTTGTAATGTGTTGGTTGGTACTTTAATGTATTCTCACTGATTAGATCCCAGTTGAATGTAAAATAATCTGCAAAACAAAGTGCATTACATACATTGTGGAAATTGGTGATTCAAAAGAGTCACAAATTTGCTGTTTTTGCAACTCTACACTTTTTTTAAATTCTTTCTTTCTTTCTTTATTTCTTTTTTAAATACATTTCTGTTGTTTGATTTGATTCACTTTTAGCTTCTTTTGTTTCTGTGCTAAATCCACACCCACAGTTTTTTAATGCACTGGACCGTTGGTTCATCTAAGATGCTGAACTACTGAATCCTCTTTTTTTCCCATGCACTCATACATTTGTGACTAAACTCAACTTTGAGCCTGTTAACTTGTTTTCTACAACCACACTTTTTTTAATATGACAATTACTTTTCATAGCTGCTTGCATTTAGCATGGTAAGATCTTGACTTTCTAGTCGTATGCAAGCTCAGTTTTCAAGAATTATTTTAGCATATTCAAATATAGAATGGCATTATGAATGAAATATCTTCATTACACAACCTTTGATGTACAGTATACTGGTATATTCATTAGGCCATATATTCTTCTCTAAAAATGGTAATATATGGAATATAATAAAAATACAGATACAGTATAACAGACCCTGTCACCAATACCATCCTCAACATGAAAACTTTGAGGAGAAGCTTCATTTCATTATGTTCCGCCAGCACAAAAAAAAAAAAAGATATTCTGGCAGATGAGTACATTTGAGGGGAACTGCATTTCTTAGCCTGTTTCTCATTCCACTTCGTACATCTCCATAAATATGGTAAATTGCAGTTTGTAGACAGAGTGATCATATTACACAGTATATAAATATCCACATACATATTCCATATTGAAAACACAGTAATCAAAGGAAGAAAATATGTTTTCACCTCCTTCGCAGAATTAAATATTATGTTTACTAGAAAAGTAGCTTGTTGACAGAGAAAGGGAAAAATCCTATAATGTACTACTGATTTTTGAAATCAGTAGCAAATAACAAAGAGGCAGTAATACTAGCTGATTATATACACACTGTTTTAAAAAACCTTACTTTAAAACATTTTGTACCATTGAAATTTCAAAATCTTAAAACATGATTTGTAACACTGCCATTATTTTTCTTTGCAATATGTATACCTTAATAGTGCTTTATATACAGCATAACAGCTATAGAATTGTAAAATCAAGCAATATCTCTTCACCTATCATGTGCAACAAATGTTTTATGTTTTTTTTTTTGTTTAATATATGATTGGGTTATTATTGCAAACTTAGGCATATTCTATTTTTGTAAATTTCAAGTTTTTGTTAAAAACGTTTTAAATAGTGGCACTGCAGTCCTGCTGCTAATTAGTGTGTTGGTAGCAACACAGCATAATCTGGAAAGAATAAATTAAAAAAGGGGCCTGAGTTTCTGTGCTTCCAGAAACAACAGAGCGGAAGTAAATTGGTATAAATCAAGCATAAATTGGAAAAACATGCTAGTAGAAAGGCATTGTGGCATTAAACAACACATCTGCCAGCCAAAGTGAGTATACAGGGATTCTGGAATTGAGGCAAAAAAGTGTAAGTTGGATTTTAACACTGGAAACATGGGACCTTGTTACATATAGAATGCTAAGGTGTTCAATACATAGCTCTTATTTGAAAGGATATTTCGAACATCCAAAGGTATTGTCAGTGAAACAGTCAATTGTGCTCTTCTGTGATTCAGACACCATCATCCCTGTACACCATCTTCATTTTTTCTTAGCTTATTGTTTCCAGAATTTCCTTGCTTTCGGCTCTTCCATTTAGAGACATGTGTCCTTGGTTAAGTGAGGGACTAGACTGCGTCTTTCTCAAGTAACTTTCATCTGTTTCACTGCAGAGAAGACTAGCTTCGATTTTTTCTAGGTCATCACTTTCCACCTTTAATTTGGCTTTCAGGAGATGGATATACGTGTCATATCGACTTCTCTGTGTGGATAAAAGACAGCAAAGTAGTATGAGAAAGGTAAACAGGATAAAAAAAATGAAACTGAACAAAATATACAAATACTAAGGGGCTTTGCCCCCTGCTCGCTTCGCTCGCCAACCCCTGTTCCTGCGCTACGCGCTAGCCTCTTTTCAGTTCTGTTGCTCACGTATGGGGATGCAGTTGTACAATTTAAACAGATTTTTATTTTCATGGGAATTGTTACATATGCATAATAGGAACTATTTTACATTACAGCAACTAATTAACCATACTAAAAAAGAGTAAAACGTAATAATTTGAAAATAAATTATGTTTCATGTTGCATAAGAGTTATTCATTACATAATACGATTTTATTTTGTTTGGCTTTGAAATTAACACACAGATACTTTCAAACTTACACTTTTACTGTAAAATTTCAGTAAAAATTATTTTTTGAATTAAATTTCCATCAATATCGCATTGAATTTTGATTGTGTGTTTGGACTTTCATCGTGACAATGCAACATGTAACTGCCCATGATTGAATTTTGTTTCTTTCTCTCTATTAAACTAAACGACTTTTTCGAATGTTTGGCTCTGAGATTTATTAATTGTCTTTGCAAAAGCTATTCTAACGAGCAACTGTTTTTTTTTTTAATAAAATGGCATATCAAGATCTCCTTTGTTGTGTAATGTTATCCATGGAAGATGTACTACATTACCTTTCTTGGATACATCCTTTTTTCTACAGTAATTTGTGTGGAGATTATTCTTTGGGATATGTAAGTTGATGTTTTCATCTTCTGCATGATCACCACCAACTGTTTTAGCATAGTCTATTGATATGCATTTAACCAATTTGCCGTGTAATTGGCCGACATTTTTGGCTTTAATTCATTTGACTTCATCGTTTCTCTGTGCTAGGATTGCCCTTGTACTCATTTTTTCTGTTGATAACCCTTCGTGATGAAATTCTACAATAAGATTAGGTCATAATACGTCTTCTTTAATTAGGAACTTAAAGTGAGGAAAACGTTAAACTTTATAAGAGCCAAGAGAGCAGAAAATCCATTTGTCAAAAGAATTCACATGAATGAGAGGTGAGATTACCGTGTGTGTGGTTGAAAATGGTTGAGAGTAGGGCATGACTTGAAAAAATTTCATGGCCAAGGTCTCAACTCATGGGATTTGAAAAAATCTTCCAAAAAGTTTCGTCACAGGATTTTTTATTATAATAATAAAATATGAAATTGTATATGGAAATCTTTCCTAATGAATACCATACTTTGTTGAATCATAATGAGCCAGATGTCACTGACACACCAAATATAGACAACAGCACCTAGATGTTTCACAAAAGGTTTTTTGGATACTTTATTGACAGCGATAATATTGCATGCATTGAAATTTGTAATATTTACCTATAACTGTTCCTAGTTGTACGTAAAATTGTCCCAAAACAATTTATAAGAACCGTCTGAAGCTGTTAAACACTTTGAGTGGGTTTTAAAAACTCAAACTAGAGAAAATATGAGTTGAATTAGCTGGAGTGGACATAGTGGGCAAGTATCAAGGAAGTTAATAATGAGGAATCCAACCAAGGTACACTTTTAAATAAAACATGCCTAACATGTATAAGGTTGATCATAACGACATCAAAAACAACAATTTTCTTTATCTTGCACTTTTTACACATTTTTTAAATTCAATTTTTTTTTTCTTTTCAAATCATATCATCAAACATAAGGGGCAACATTGTCCCAGAAGTACATCAAGAAGCATGGTAGTAATAAACTGAAAGTAGAATTTATCCATTTAACATTAACAAGATTAAAATAAGGAGGTTCATGGCACAGATTACTAGTTTATTGTGTAGATTGTCTTGTTTTTATAATGGTATACAGCAGTGGTTCCCAAACTCGATCGTGGGGACCCACTGTGGCTGCAGGTTTTTGTTCCAACCAACTTCCACTTTTCATTGGATTCTTAGCCTAATTAAGAGAATGATTATTTCCCAGTTTCTGTGTTTTCAAGTCAATGTAGAAATTACAAACTGTTTTTTATTAAAATGTAATAGGCAGTCATAATAATAATAATGATACATTTTGTTTATTTGTAGGTGCCTTTCTAAACACAAAAGGACACCAAACAATAGACAAAACACAGATTATAAAGAAAAGTAAAATACAAAAGTTAAAATCAAACAGAGGAATTGTAATCAAAGAGAAAAAGCAGTCTTAAACAAAGGAGTATTAAGTTTAGATTTGAAAAGTGAAAATGATTCAATATTTCTAAGCTCAGATGGTAGTGAGTTCCAAAGCTGGGGATTCTGTTTCCCATAGTGGTAAGACAGATGACGGGGACAGTCAAGTGGATGGAGGAAGAGGATCTAAAGGGAATGGCAACATGAAGGAGGTCAGACAGATATGGAGGGACAAGGTTGTGCATAGCCTTAAAAGTTAGTTGGAGAATTTTTAAATTGAATTCGGAACTGAACTGGAAGCCAATGAAGCTGTTGCAAAACGGGAGTGATATGGTGAATAGAGGGGGTTCTAGTAATGATGCGGGCAGCTGAATTCTGGAGTAGTTTAAGCTTATAAAAAGATTTGCGAGAAAGACCAAAAAAAGGGAATTGCAATAATCCAGACGAGAAGTGACAAGGCTATGAACATGGATAGCAGTAGTGTGGGGAGTGAGGGATGGGCGAATTCGATTATGTTACGCAAGTGGAAATATGCAGACCGGAAGATGTTATTGATGTGGGACTGAAAGGATAACGTACTGTCAAGGATGACACCCAGACTCTTAACCTGTGGGGAAGGGGAGACAGAGGAATTATCAATAACAAATGAAAAATGATCAGTTTTGGATAGTGTTGATTTTGTACCAATGAGGAGAACCTCAGTTTTGCCACTATTTAATTTAAGAAAATTTGAAGAAAACCAGGATCTGATTTCTGCTATGCAATCAATATGTGAAAAGGGTGGCAAGGAAGCAGTAGGTTTGATAGTGAGATAGAGCTGGGTGTCATCAGCATAACAGTGGAAGCTAATGTTATATTTATGAAAGATATTACCAAGAGGAAGGAGGCAAAAAATGAAAAGGAGGGGACCCAGGACACAGCGGTGAGTTGGGATGTGAAAGTTTTAAGCTGAACAAACTGAGTGCAGCCTGAGAGGTAGGATCTGAACCAATCTAGTGGAGTGTGGGTAATGCCAATTGAAGATAATCTATTGAGAAGAGTAGTGTGACAAATATTGTCAAAGGCTGCACTCAGATCAAGGAGGATGAGAATAGTAATTAAACCAGAATCAGCTGCCATAAGGAGGTCATTAGTAATTTTTATAAGTGCCGTTTCTGTAATGCGGAGGGGACGAAAACCAGACTGAAACTGTTCATACAGATTATTTTGAGATAAATGAGAATGAAGTTGAATATTTTCAACCTAATTTTCATTCTGCTTTTCCAGGTGTTCTGGTTATTTAATTGATTATTTACTAATTAGTGAGTCTGACCCTGAAGTCGTTGCTGCTTTCATCATTCCTGGTGTCTGCTGTGCTGGTTGTTAACTGTCAGTATTAGGGTTAAATGAAGGGAGCAAACTACACAGGAAAAAGGGAAAATAACAGGAAAACAACAAAAGATAGTTAGGTTAGATAGGTTAATGTCATGTACCTCCGAGCTACGTTGACTGTTCATAGAGGCATGTTTCTCGCGCAGGTGAATCGCCATATGCAGCGTGTGAAACGGTTTGCGAGGGGTATCCCATGGGATCCTTAAAACAATCCTTTAAAACTGAGGTTAAAGCACAATGAAGGAATCAGTCTTTAAAAACCAATAAGCCCTGTGCCTCTGTTTCATTACCGTCTCACCTGCTTCACCAATGCAGGCCCTGCAACAGTCGAGACGCTCTGTCAGCAGCTGACCTTCTCTGTGCCTGACCAGTTCACACAGAGGCAGCGCAAGAGAAAGCTGCGCCAGAGACAGACAGAGGCACACACACAGGCAGCTGGTGGGCGGCTCTCCGTAAGTTTCTCTTGCAAGCGGACACATAACCAGGCGGTGTGTATGCTTCGAGAACGAGGCTGGACGCGGCTTGCGACCGGGCACATGAGCAGGCAGTTTGTATGCTTCGAGTGCGACTGTGGACGCGACAGGACCATCTAGGAAAAATCATGTCGCGAATGTGATTCACTGTATGCAGTGTGTAAAACAGTTTGTTTGTCGCAGAGGTGAATCGGTGTATGCGCCGTGTAGAACAGTTTGCGAGGGGTGTCCCTGTGTCTTTCCAAAAGTGTTCAACCATCAATAAATAATTATGCGGCGTTTGTTATGCCGCAGGTTCACTATTGTGTTGTATTTTGCTCTCTCCAGAGTTCCATCTTTTCATTCACTTACTGTTGTATTTTCACACTAACCTGTTTTAGACAACCGTGTCTAACACAATGAAGTGAGCAGTCTTTAAAAAACGAGTTTTCGGTTACGACGCACGACCACGTGCAGCATAGCAAAGTGTTGTACACGCTACATACAGCAATTCGCATCCGCGACAAACATGCGTCTTCATAGATGCTCCTGCACTTTGTACACACCCCCCTCCCACCTTGCTACGCCGCACGGACGATTGTGTGTTGGTTCGTTCCGTGCATTGTTATAATGTTGCTTTTCTTGCTGATTTATTACATTACCGATTTTGCAAATGTTAAATTTTCTCCCTGTGCTTAAAAATGATTAAAAAACCGGCCTGATTATGCGGCGTATGGTACACCGCGGGTTGGCTAGTACTTTTTAAAAGGCTAACATTTTTGTCACAGTGATAAAATGGTAAAAAGATTATTGAATGAATCAACCGACCTCAAATATTAAGTAGTGCTCTTTAAGTCTGTACTCTTCTGCTTCCTTAGACTTGAGAGTTTTGTCAGCAGGGTGGGAGTTGTGCTCCTCCACTTCCTCCAAAATTTGTTTTAATTTGTTTTCATGGGACCTCAATTGTTCCTCCTGTAAAATAAGTTACAAAGCAACTTCAAAATCTGTATTCTCTCATTCGGTTAATGATATACACAAGGCTCTGGACTCAGTTAAAATAGTTGTAATATTCTTTTCCACTACAGAATAACATCTTTAGCTTAAAAGGAACTAATAAGAAGTCTCATGCTAATTTACCAATGAGTAAGTTATATAAAACACCGCTAAATAATCACCATGTCTAAACCACAGGTCCTATTTATTGGCTACTTAAAAAAATATGTCATGTCATGCCAGCTGAGCTTGTCTAGGATCCAACTTTACAAAGAAAATGTAACCTAATTAGGCGGCAGAGGATTTTATGCCGGTGCTTCCATCAGAATGATTAAGCCGCCCTGCCTGAATCTTTAGGTTTTTAGTAAAGCAGCTGTCTGGACAATGGCCAGCCAAAACAGAAGCAGAGGGCAGGTGCTTTATGTTGAAGATGCTGCTTGGTATGTGCCAAAAAATGGTTTATAGAACTATTAATGCACTGTTTGGTTCATTTATTTGCAAAGAAGTACTTAAAATTGATATATATTTACTGGCTACAGCTAAAAGATTCATCAACTCATATTTATATTCTGCAGTTCAGGAGCTGTATTTTTGTGGTCTGTTAGAACTTAAAAGGCTGTTCAACAGGTGTTGGAACTCAATGCAACTGTATAAATTATGTTTTACTGAGATGTCCTTTTACTAGTGTAATGTGCTAGTCTCTTCTTTATAGGACAGTGAGATCTAAATGATTACTGTTCCTTTTAATATTGATGAATATATATTGATATAACCTAAAATGTAATCTCATCCCATTATATTCAGACTGAACTTATGTTATGTTTTTCAAAGTGTCAATGCACATTGTAAAACATTAAGCCAGAAAGAGTTTTATAATAAATGCTCCATTCCAAAGTTTCATTCAGAACACCTCTCCAAACCAGACACAGTAAAATGTGAAAGAATAAGAAAAAGTAATCACTCAGAAATGGGAATATGGCTGGAAGGTCTGCACAAATTGAACATGCTCTGTTTGAGTATCTTCTATGAATACTTTAAAAAGTGGAGATGGCATTGATGAACTGTAACAACATACTAAAAGCATTCTGAGTTATTTCCTATACAGAAAATTAAATTTTCCAAAACGTAAGTAAAATAAGACATAATCTTCCCATCAATGTATACAAGTTACTTTGTTGCAACTGTCTGTGCACCACTCCCTTTATGATTACATATATTTTCAGATGGACAATATTGCTGAAAATGAAAATGGAAAGATTCTTATAAAGGTTATAAGAGGAAAACTTCCCTGCAGTATTGCAGCTGTCAAAAGAATACTGTACTACCCCTGAGGATTAGTGAAAGCAGAAAATAGGAATAGTTCTTCCTTCTCTCTTTTTCACAGAACCAATTTTGGATACCCTGACTTTAACGTGAACCAAGTGTGAGATCCTAAATGGAAGGATCTGAAATGCTAACCACTTATAGAACAATGGGACGCAAACAAAGGTTCAGAAGAACAGTTTCTCTCTGTCCGTCTGTGCCTTATTCTCTCATATAAATGAATTTATCTTTCTCTTTTGTGCATACATGGATGTATGATCAATCAAAATTAGTAAAGAGTTTCCACCTCAACATCCTGGAGGCCCACAACTCAGATAATGAAAGCAATACACCATCTCAGAAGATTGAATGAAACACTTGGTCAGTCACACACCCAAGAAAGCTGCCTCAGTGAGCACACAAGAAGCTGCTTACCAGTCACCACTGTCTGTCACAGTGAAAATTGGTTGACACAGTTCAGCCACAACTAGCTGCTCCCTAAGGGTTTGCTTCATCAATTAAAAAGCTAAGAATTTTTTGTTTTGTCTCATCATTGTTTATAGGCATTTCACTAGTTTTATGTAAGGATTTTCCAAATTAGCAAAATAGGGTAGTCAGCTAATAGTGTAGTATATACTAGGGTTGTGGAGTGTAAATGTCTTTTAGCCTTATTATGAGACTGCTTAGTGTCTTTATTATAAAGTTTTACTACACGTACAGATCAAACTACAGTAAGTACTAAAAGGAGTGAGATTCTCCCCTCTCACGGGTTGCAACCTCTTAACACATATAATGTGCGATTCGGCAGTAAGACCCAATAAAACTGCCAGTCTCCCCACTACATGCTTGAAGTGTCCTTCACTTGTAGCAATAACATTCAGTAACACTGCCAGTAGTACTCTACAAACCTTATTCTAATGATCAACTCCTATTTCAAAACAGGACTTCCACTTAGCTATTTTATAGCATTACTCTCTGCTGAAACCTTTTGCCAAGCCCAAAGTCCCCCAGACAATAGTAGGTAATTTCCTCCATATGGCAACCCAAAATAATCCACCATGTGACATGGAGCCATTCTGCACCGTTCATGCTCACTGGTAGCCCCAAAGCATTCCTAAACATTAATATTAGATATACTGTCAAAATACACATTTCCTTAGTTGATTATTTTGGAAGATTAGGAAAGTGAGTGAAGCTGTGAAATCATAAAGGAAGTAGTAGTGCAGGACCTTCTTTGCATAGCTAAGCATGCAGACATGGAATCAGTGCTATCCAAAGACTCAAACTATAGATGTTCACTACTGAACTGAAAACTACATACAGCCATGCCCTTCATTTTAGGATAATAATAATTTAATAAGATCAACTATCCTGGAAAATGAATTTCTATAATTTATTAATTTTAATGGTAGTAAATATTCAGCTGGTTGCACAAGTTAATGGCAAGTGATCTGACAACAACAGAAAAAACAATTAATGATAAAATGGTGTCCTTGCTGAGTGCCACATCCTAGAACAAAGAAATCAAAATGTTTACATTTATAGCTTATATGTACCGAGACTTCATAGTCACAGTATATTACCGTAAAACAACAGAAGTAGCAACCAACAAAGTAGTAGTATTTTAACAAAGTTTACTGTCCACTGTCACTCACAGAGCAGCCCAGTAAAGTGACAGTAAGTCTGCCTGTGCGAAATCAGAAGGGATTAGAACTGAATTCCATGAGGAAAATAGATCTTCAAAACAGGGGACCTATATGATGGACAGAGGAATTTCAAATGTTTTGCATGTCTGCCTTTTGTTTTGAAGACCGGTTGCTCCATCCTCAGCCCTTTGTTCATTATTCCGGCACAAGTATAACCAGCCTCTTGTTGACATTAACGGCCATAGCCTCAGCAGCACCATGAAATATTTTCCCGCATGTATCTCCACCTCTGACATCATTTTTGCAGAGACTCCCTCGTACCCAGTGCAGGATATAAACCTGCCTTTATGTGGCTTAAGGATATGCAAGGGGAGGGACTACCGACACATATATTAACAGTACATAAGCACAACAATAAAAAAAACGGCCCTTTGCATCTGTTACAATATAATAGTTTCAAGTTTCAATGATTTAATTTGCCACTGGCGAACTAAGTAGAGATGATAATCGCCAAACCTATTTTTGATTGCATTTGCGATCGTTTCAGTTGCAGTTTGGAGCCAAGGTGGCACCATGGATTAGGCCACTCGGACGTTGCTTCTAGGCTTCATTTGGCCTATGGGCCACCATTTGAATAGGCCTGCACTAGAGTTTGTTTTAATGAAGAATAACCTGGAAATAAGCAGTAAGCAGAAATGAGTATTTCCAATTTATTATCAGTGGCAACCTGTACATGTCACATATAATGTAAGAGCATTTCCTAGTTACATAAGATACATAAATGTTTTACTAAATGATAGTGCATAATCTAAGGGAGGTTCCTATAGCTCCCATAAGATGAATTGAATTGGCATATTCTAACTATTTCTAGCTTATCTGACTAAACATTATTCTCAGTTAGTAATCAGCCTTGCCATGTGTAAGGTGTAGAGGGCACATGATTTTAAACCATGCCTTTCGTTCCTTGTGTGCGTGTTTTGTGTGCCAAGTAACATGTAAGACAAAGTACTGAATTGAAAGTGTAGTGCCATATGTTTAAAGCGTACAAAAGAAGAAGTTAAGAATCTTTAAGTATAGAAAAGCTATGCCTTTTATTCTAATTGTCATTTTTTTTCTTTATTCTTGTGTGGATTGTTTGCTTTGAACTTTCACTAAATATTTTAAAACTAACTTTTAGACTCAGAGATTTCTTTTGGCACGCGTTTTACCCGTGCTTGAACTTGCCTTACACTCTTGCAGCTACATATAATAATTACTAGTATCATATCGGAAAGGACCTGCTGTAGTCCAGGAAAGGAGGAGCCCAATAAATTATAAAGTAAGAAAAACTCCAAAATCAGAAAGTAACAGAAATGTTGTTACATGTTAAACTATTAAAGGGATGTTACAGCAGACAGGGTTTTAACACTAGAATTACCAGAGCCTACGAAAAAACTCGTAATTCCGTCCCACCTTAAATTGCTTCTTAAATCCCTTCACACCTCTCCGCCAGTGTCCTTTGTCTTCTAAATGTGCTGATAAAGAGAAGCTAGGAGCTATTCCATCCCCCCACCAATTTAGAACGTGCACGAACTTCTCCAAGCCCATGCCTTGATTGAGTATCTGGGAGTGAAGTGGAGTTTTAGAGTGGAAATAATAGATTGATATTTGGAACACACGCATTTCATGTCTGTTCCGTTTCTACAGTAATCTGTGTACACACATTGTTAAAACAGAAACGTTTTTTTATATTCTAGTAGTAGATGACAAAATGTTGGCATAAACTATATAATGTATGAAGCCTGAAGTCCAAATAGCAAAGAAACATTTTCATAAAAGGTTTAAATATAACACAACAATTGCACTTTTATTCAAAAATATAACTGCAGAAACAAAAAGCCGCCTTAACATGCGACATTGACAGCAAGTTATTATAACTTCCTCCGTGGTGTAATAGAATCAGTTCTCGCCTTGGAATCTAAATGTCACGAGTTCGATTCTGCACTATTCCGTTTTGAGAAGTAAACTGCTCTTAGTCTTACTATTTTAGAATAAAAGCATACATTTGATTTCAGTCTGTAACAGCCGGTGCAATTTATGATCCTTGTGAAGGTTAGATTTTTTTTTTTTAAATTCACTTTTCATTCTCTCAGTCGCGTTCAGAATCAATCCATACAACCTCATTTGACACGGCTGTTTTCACAAAAGACGCGCTTTAGCTCTGCAGTGTACCACGATGCATATTAACGCCCCCCTCCCCATCCGGTTCTGACACACAAACGCTGGCGAAGCTGCCTTCTTCGTATCTCACCGTCACTTGATTTTCTTTTTATTCAGTTTTATTGAGTGTTCCTGCCAGTCCCCGCATGTTGCTGTATGCTGTTTCTTTTGTACTCCAGGACATGCAGAGGAAAGAATGGTAAAGAGCAGTAACTTCGGCGCTATATGCAATAATCAGACACTCCCCATCTGCCCGTGTCGTTCAAACACAGGAACACATGTTGGTGTTAAAGTATAACAAAAGTGCACTTTTATTCAAGTGCACTTTTTCCATCGCCTTTTTCTGTAAGAAGCAATGTACACACTTCTCTCTATGCTGTGGTTTCTATTACACACCTGAAAGAAAGAGACGATACATGTGAAAATATCATCGCACTAATCCAATATTATTTGAAAACGAACAGCGTCAGATCGGGTGTGAATTTATGCAGGAACTGGAAATTCCCTGATGCGGGACCTTCCCCCAGGGAAAAAAGTACAGTGGCAGGTGCTCATTCAGTGTAATAGGAACCATAGCACAGAGAGATGTGTACCATTCTCTCCTCTGCATGTCCTGGAGTACAAAAGAAACAGCATACAGCAACATGCGGGGACTGGCAGGAACACTCAATAAAACTGAATAAAAAGAAAATCAAGTGACGGTGAGATACGAAGAAGGCAGCTTCGCCAGCGTTTGTGTGTCAGAACCTTTTGGGGGGGTGCGTTAGTATGCATCATGGTACAACGCAGAGCTATAGCACGTTTGTATTCTGTTATACTTTTACCCCTATATATGTTCCTGTGTTTGAACGACACGGGCAGATGGGGAGTGTCTGATTATTGCATATAGCGCCGAAGTTACTGCTCTTTTTTTTGAATAAAAGCGCAATTGTTGTGTTATATTTGAACCTTGTATGAAAATGTTTCTTTGCTATTTGGACTTCAGGCTTCATACATTATATAGTTTATGCCAACATTTTTTCATCTACTACTAGAATATAAAAAACGTTTCTGTTTTAACAATGTGTTGACACAGATTACTTGAGAAACGGAACAGACATGAAATGCGTGTGTTCCAAACAACGATCTATTATTTCCACTCTAAAACTCCACTTCACTCCCAGATACTCAATCAAGGCATGGGCTTGGAGAAGTTCGTGCACGTTCTAAATTGGTGGGGGGATGGAATAGCCGGCTGCTCCTAGCTTCTCTTTATCAGCACATTTAGAAGACAAAGGACGCTGGCGGAGAGGTGTGAAGGGATTTAAGAAGCAATTTAAGGTGGGACGGAATTACGAGTTTTTTCGTAGGCTCTGGTAATTCTAGTGTTAAAGAAAGCTATTGTAATGCCATTAATTCCCATACTGGAAGATTTAATGGCATCACAAATGGAACAACTGACAAACCTAGTCAAGAAAAAAAAAAAAAACAAAGATTTTTCTAGCCTCTCATGGAAAAAAGCATAATAATCACTAAGCCAGGGGTAAAAATTCAAATGTGACCCTACAAAATTGCTGGAGTTCACAGAACTGCCATTCTAGATGAAGCAATAGTGAATGCTATGCTTAGATAGATTGCATATCATTATGATAATAAGTGTATCTACTTCTGTGTTGATTTTAGACAATTAAAATGGCTGCCAAAATAAACTCGGCCCCAACGCCCTGAAATAAAATAAGTAGCCTTGGAAAACAGGTGATAGATGACTGGAGAAACAGATTTAATTAATTTATAATACGCCAGAATGGATAAATATTTTCAACAGAAGATGTTGTAAGATTTGTTATATGTTAGAGGAATACAGCGGTTACATTTATGAGACTCAGAAATTTAATTTCAGAAATTGTGTTTTCTTCATGTGGATTTTTTTTCAGCAATTAACTGTTTAGTTCATTTTCTTTGTTTTTAAATCATACCTGGGAAAGTTTAGTAGTAGATGAAGGTAGAAGAGGTCTACAAAACTTTTTCATAGAACCAATGGCAGCTGGAAATGCTGGTGCAGAGAACAGAGCTGCAACTATATTTATTCTTAAAATCCACGACAGCATCTCCTCTTCACTCCTGAAAGGTTAAAAAGCTTAATTATTTAGTTTTGGCAGTTTTGTAATATTATAAAATGAACACATTACCGATAAATATTATTTATTATTATTTATTATTTATTTACATTATTTACAAGCAGAACTGATTACTGAAATGCACTACATTTAGGTAGCTCAATTCTGTGTCCTTTCATGGTATATTAATGATAAAATGCAGTCCCTAGGATCATAACAGAAATAAGGAAATATGATGCTATTTCTATTCTTATAAATTTCCCCTTGTAACAAATAAAACAGCTATCTATCTATCTATCTATCTATCTATCTATCTATCTATCTATCTATCTATCCTCATTTATTCCCAGTTAAAATCATGAAGTAGACGAACAGAAAACATACAGTATACAGTATATAAAAAGGTCTTACGGTGCTTGAAAGAGGAATACTCTCCAGTCTGCGGTTTTTAACTTGAGAACATTTGGTCTTTTGCTGTAATCTGTGGCTTTTGTTGCTAAGGCATGGTGTATGCGAATGGCATTCTTCAAATCAACTTCTGAAAGTTCTTTATCAGGCTTGTATTCATCCTATAAACAAGAAACAAGAAATCTTATCTGTACATATAATAACAAAAAATAACAGAAATCTAAAATACATAGTATAAAGAATTACAAAATATATTGTATGCAAACAAATACCTTAATGCAATTAGTGTTGGCTACCTTGATAATTTTTGTGTTAATGTCAAGGACTTGAGTAATTAAAAATAACGTCTTATGAAACAAAATAAGGGGAAAAAAAGAAAAAGATAAAATTTACCATTATTTCAAAATGGCTGATGTGATGAGAAGTATGCCTGTCCATAAAGATATAACCTTAACTATAAGTTACATCCAATTATGCAATACTGGTGCTACAAGATGTAAAAGCAAGGGATTGAATACCTCTAGCCTGTATAGCTCCTCTTGTCTTCTTAATGTTTTTCTAGTACCACATTAAAAATTATTTTAAGTATTACAGAGAACAAAATTTCAGTGTAGAATTTGTTGTTCAATAATATACTGGTCAAAACACTGAACCCACTTAGTCCAATTCATTGGTTGCAGGGAGCAGGAGTCTATAGTGAAAGCATAAGGAGCAGGGCAAGAAACAATGTTTGGATCAAGTATTTAAATAATTATCAAAACTGTATTTTATCCAAAAAAAAAACTTTTAAAGATTAACCAGAAAAGCTCAGTTCTAAATCATAGTGAATTTTCATTGTGCTTGAAAATTAACACAAAAACAGTAAATTACTCAAAAAAGGGAAAAGGCAGGTTGTTAGAAGTGCCGCTGACCTTGCCAATTGGCATTGTATAATTAAATTTTAATTATTTCATCAATCATACTCCTGTCCTTCCCATTTCTCTCACTAAACAGCTGCACCGCAAATGTTACAATTCTAAAATTTTATATAGAAAAAGAGATTGCTGTTTTTTTTTTATATTTCTGTTGCAAGTAACAGTATTGAACGCTTGTACCCAAACAAGAATTGCTGCCTCTCTCTTCCAGCTCACACTTGATATTTGTATATTCTTATAACCTCCAAAAATCTTTTCTTGTTACCACTTTTGGACATTGCTACTCAGGTATGAATTGCCATCTCCTGCAGAATTGTATTGGAATGAATTTGCATTGTTTTTGTAACTGTTGCTGCGGTCTATAACCTGCTTGACCTGGCTGCAATAAACAGCCATATTTGTATTGCAGTGTTTGGGAAAGAGAAAAAGCAGGAGACAGTTCATCCTGGATATGGCATTGGAGCTCCACTAGAACTTTATGATGGTCTAGGTGGGTACAGTGTCCAATGAGTAAGTGCTCCTCTTTCAAGTTCGTCACCACATTGGTCCCATCAGATGGGGTCAGTGTCAGGTAGGAAGATGCACATGCAAGAAAACAATGAAGAGCTGTATAAAGTGCCACCATTTTGTGTGCAGAAGCTGCTTCTAAGAAACCCCAAGAATCTGGGTGGGCTACTAATGTGAACTGTTTTGTAATTAACCACCATATCACTTGTGAAATGTTTTAGCATGGATATAAATTTTAAACCAAGTATAAAGGAAAAATATTGTTTTTTAGCATGTTTTCAGCTGAGTGAAGTGTCTTGTTTTCCTTTTCACAAATAAATACCAATGCTGTTTTACGCTGAGTAATAGCACAACAGTAGAAACAGTAAGCCAAACACAGAACAGCACTATATCTAGTAATCTCATGAAAAAATCAGGGAAACATGACAATTCACAAACAAAATAATCATGCAGGACACTGCAGAGCACCCGTATGTGTAAATTCACAGAACACACATACAAGTCTCACAGCAGGTGCAATTCCCACAATCATTGTGGCAATGCTACAACAAATATGCTGCAGTCGTACTGTGAAAGATAAAACAGATATATAAAGACACTGGCAGCTGTAAGGAAGACACTGGCAGCTGTAAGGAAGACACTGGCAGCTGTAAGGAAGACACTGGCAGCTGTAAAACCCAGCAAAACCAAAGGAAAAATATCATTAAATTGTCTAGCAGTTTCAAAACAGCAGATATCTTACCTGCTACTCTTCTTCCTTTTCTAAATGAAATGACTACCACAATGGGACAGGCTAATGCAAACATTCCAAGTACAACTAGGTGTCTCAAACACATGCCGTGCAATAAGTACAAATCATGATAACGTTAAAGCAGCATAACAATTAAAGGAATTACAAAGGTAGCAGGAAAGAAACAAATAGTAAATGTTGAGAGGTGTTAAAGCAGAGACTCATCTCATCCTAAGGCACCAGATGCCAATGTCCAGCTTACCTGGATTCTTGCAGTGAACCAGCTGTAAGAACACTAGAGTGTTTTTTGGGTGTGTCTGTCTTTTATTGGTATTGTATTATTGTCACTTTTCTATGTAGACATGCAAGTTAAGAATTTACATGTAATACAATAAAGTTAAACTTAAATCACTAGTAGGGACTAAAAAACTCTCCTTAGGACCAATGGCCATACAACTTTCAAGGTAATGCACCCAGCTACCAAAGCTATGAGGGAGTCAAGAATATATCAAGCATCCAGCAAAACTGAAATAGGAGAAGCAAAACACCTGGGAGAGAACACAAAGGTCACCAAGTGTAGAAATGTAGATTAAGGAATGCACCTTGAAAACACTACGTAAAGACACACAGTACATAACTGGCCCAGTAACTCTAACAGTCTTGTGGAGCTACTTTCTGGAACAAAATTGTAAATGCCTGGTGAATAAACACATGTTAATTAATCTGAAATATGGATTGCTTACGATGAATAATAATACATTTTATTTATATAGCGCTTTTCCCATAATCAAGAAGATGAAGAAATGAAGCGTATCTTTTATATGTTACATCTGAAGATCAGCATTATAAACTTTAAAACACAAAACTGAATAACTTACCTCTAGTGTGTTAAAACAAGTAAAAGAAACAGACAGGGAAGTGGACAATTCCGTGAAAGTAAACTTGTGTATGTATCTATCAAATCTGCACAGAAATTATATTTGGACCAACTGGTCTTATAAGCCATATACATAACAACATAAAAATCGTTCTATCTCTTGATTAATGTCTTTGGTCTGTTCCTTTGACCTGGGTGTAATAATTGAAGGCCATCTTAATTAAAATGATCTGGAATAATCACGTCCACAAAGACAGAATAAATTGAAGTTCTCTATCTGCTACAACAGAAATTATGCAGACAAAAAGTGTATTAAAAAACAGAATGCTTTGATTCTCTCTAAAACAATGTCAGCCTGGATGTCTGAGGGCTAGTTTATACTGGATAAAAAAGTAGAAAGTCTAAACCGACAGCTGGAAGCCCAACAGAACCACTGGACTAGTTCCCATCTATATATATAATTCACTAAGGCAAGACACCCATGGAAAACATGGGTAAGACACCTATGGCGCACGCAGGAAGGAGTCACGCCCACCAACGAGTTTTCGGTTACGACGCATGACCGCGTGGACCATAGCAAACTGTTTTACACGCTACATACAGCAATTTGCATCCGCAACAAACATGCATCTTCTTAGATGCTCCTGCAGGAACACGGAAAGTCTATGTGAGTCACAGGTGCATCTGGACTGTGCAAAGACGACAACAACTTAAGTGACGAGTTTGAATGTTGGCACATGAGCGATGGCGGTCCGGCAGTTTTCAGTCACGGACAATTGTGTGTTGGTTCGTTCCGTGCATTGTTACAATGTTGCTTTTCTTGCTGATTTATTACATTACCAATTTTTCCAATGTTAATTTTCTCCCTGTGCTTAAAAATCATAAAAAAATTGGCCTGATTATGCGGCGGGTTGGCTAGTTGATAATAAACTTCCATGACTTTATCTGGACAAGACAAAAGATATAAACATCTATTAGGTTATGATACATCAGGAAAAAGATCTGTGAGGAATCCTGTGCCCAATTGGGTGCCAAAACTAATTCTTATCTATTTACTAAAAACATCTTAGTATTTAGTGTTGTGCTGGATGGCTGGGGGTCCTCCACAGTCGGGACGCCTGGAGGGACTGGGACAGTAGCAATACCTTACTTGGGCCACGAGAGGGCAGCCGCCCTGGTCTGCGTGGGGGCCACAGGAGCAAAGCTTGGAAGCTCATCCCGGTTGGGGCCCGTGGTAACCACCAGGGGGAACCCAGATAATTATGGAGCCCTGGAAGGCACACCAGGAAGTGCTGCCGAAAGAAGAATCCATGTACGCCCAGATTGCTTCTGGGTACAAGAGAAGCACTTCTGCCACACCAGGAAGCGCTGCTGGGAGAAGATCAGGAAACACCTAGAGCACATCCGGGGAATGTATAAAAGAGGCCGCCTCACTCCATTCAGGGCTGGAGTCGGGTGGAAGTGGACAGAGCTTGGAAGAGAGGAGTTGGAGGCGGCTGAAGAGAGAGAAAGACGTCTAAAGGACTGTTTTAGTGGTGATTACTGCACTGTTTGTGGTGCTGGGAAAGGGGTTGTAAATAAAGGTGTATGATTTGAGACATTCTGGATCTGCCAGTCTGTGTCCAGGTCCAAGAACACCACAGTGTATTCAAACACTAGGCTCACCAAGATGCAACTCTTACAGGAATGCATGCATATGTCTAACCTTCTAGTTACCTAGTTTATACTAAGACTGTAGTTGCAGTAGAACTAATATGCTCACATACAGTGTTTCCTTAACGAAGGGTGACTGAGGACCATGTAGTGTGTAGGAGAAAAATAATTTGAAAAAAGATTTGTTCCTTGTATAAAGCCTCCACTTAAGGTATAACAAGAGAGTTTGAATATTCATTAAAACTATTGTCCGTAGGTTCTTTATTAATAGTCATCAATCAGATTTTTCCATTCATTTAAATGGATTAACTGTGAGGCTAATATGGCACTAATTAATCAGACAGTATCACACAAATTAAAAATAACCTCTGCAAAGTTAGGCTAATATGCACAGTACAATCCATAAGGCTATCAAGTGAAAATGGAAGAATTTGTTTGAGGTTCTGTTCCTCAAAGTTTATGTCAGTTGTTGAACTCAGTTAAAAGATGTTCCATATTTAAAGATGTTACCCATCTTGCATGTCTTGAGTTGCATGGCAGTTTATAAATATAATCTGGGGCTGGAAATGAAAAAGGGTGATAGTGAAGCACTTTTTTTTTTAATATTGTGTCTTTCAGAGATACATGTAACAAGCTCTTGAGACTGCTTTATTAACACAGTATGGCTGTCAACCATACCATAGCTAACCAGTCCTTAATGGCCTCACATAAACCATTATTTAAATGAGTAATTAGAGTGGCATGATTTAGTGATGCTTTGAGTAAATGTGTCTAAAATAAACACTATATACAGTAGCCGAAGTCAAGAGCATTACATACTACTTGAAATTTATTTAGACATTCCATTAAAGAACTGGTGCTACAGTTATGACCCTCTAGCATCACTATTGAACAGTCTAAGGGTCTGTCTGTTAAAAATAAAACTACAACATGCACTGGAGGGAAAAGTAAGCTGATAGCATATCAAGAACTAACTAGTACCGGGTCATACAAATACAATATCCTCCTGAGATTACATCAAAGTGTGGTTCTACTCAGGCAGCAACAAAGGATACAGTAGTAGTGAAGTGGGGCCAGAGATCCTCTTAGTGTAATAATATGGCAATACTGTGGGTCACTTACTCTCTATTGGTTAGCAGTGTTGTGAGGGATTAGCTGGCAATAAAATGCGAATATTGCTGCTAAATCTATTTGTTAGTAGTGCTGAGAAGATAAACCCAGATCATGGTGTGACACTAACAAGTTTTAGAACTAAACCTAATATGAAGGTTGCTAATAAAGTCAGGACTAATGTTTTGTAATGTTTGTGTACTGTTTTATCTTTGATTATATCTTTTTGAAGGTTATTGTCATTTGTTTTCAAGGCACCAAATAATGATGTCACAGGAGCATGATCTCTTGGCACATGGGGTGTAGTGGGCATTGGTCAAGGTGGTCAACTGGATCACTAGAAAGTCAGACATAAAAGTTTGGTCTGATTGTCCATTCTTCTGGTCTTTTTGGAGAAGCCAGTGTCTATCATTTTAGGATATGATTAAATAAATATTTTTTTTACCTAAATGCTTTTTTCAACTGTGTCTGAGTTCTCTAGCCATTTGTTGCGTTTTCACTTTAATGAGCACTATAATGTTTTACTATTTATTTAGGAGGTATTTAAAATAGGAATACACACACATGTGCAAAGTCAGCGGGTGAACCAGGCTCTTGACACATCTTTTATTTAGGATTTTTTAGGATTTTGTGCTGTTTTCAGCATCTTCTCAACTTGTCATTGCTAATATCCAGATGTAACCGCAACATGTCTGAGCCTGCTGAATATTTTTATTTTGCCAACTGAGTTTCTCCCATGTAATACTCCGCAAGGATTCTCCTTGTTTCCCCAAAAACTCTGTATAGTCAGAGTGGGCACTTGTGTTGGCTCCCAAATAATATAACTGTGCTGAGAAAAGCAAAAAAAGCAGCAGTTTTAAACAAACAGGAATGAGGAGCCAGGAAACAAACATTTACGCCAGCTACATAAAGTATGTGCCCATGTGTTTTTATATTCAATGCAGTGTCTACCAAGTACAATGAAATACATGTTTACACAGTGGAAGCAATTGTTGATATATATATATATATCGGAATGCCTGACACATTATATTCCAAATCGTAACCTTAGATCTTCAAATGAGTGTCTCCTTATAATTCCAAAAGCTAAACTTAAAAGAAGTGGTGAGGTGGCCTTCTGCTGTTATGCACCTAAAATCTGGAATAGCCTGCCAATAGGAATTCGCCAGGCAAATACAGTAGAGCACTTTAAAACACTGCTGAAAACACATTACTTTAACATGGCCTTCTCATAACTTCAATTTAACTTAATACTGATACTCTGTATGTTCAATTCATCACAATAACTATTCATAGTAGCTCTAAAATCCGTACTGACCCCAACTCTCTCTTCTGTTTCTTTTTCCGGTTTCTTTGTGGTGGCGGCCTGTGCCACCTCCACCTACTCAAAGCATCATGATGCACCAACATTGATGGACTGAAAGCCAGAAGTCTACGTGACCATCATCATCAGGTCCTTCCATGAAAACCCTAAATACAAAGAGGACTGTTTGACTTATGTTTGGTAGATTGCCCAGAGGGGACTGGGCGGTCTCGTGGTCTGGAACCCCTACAGATTTTATTTTTTTTCTCCAGCTTTTGGAGTTTTTTTTTTTTCTGTCCACCCTGGCCATCGGACCTTACTTATTCTATGTTAATTAATGTTGACTTATGTTTATTTTTCTATTCATTTTGTAAAGCACTTTGAGCTACATTTTTTTGTATGAATATGTGCTCTATAAATAAATGTTGATTGATTGATGGGCAATATGGTGACATCAGGGAAGCATAGCAAAATAAATAAAACTATGAAAAACAGCAAGAAACGGTCTAAAGAAAAATTAACCAAACAACAACAAAAAATAAGGCTTATGGCAAAATTATTTGAGTGTTCTAACCTGGCTTCTTTTAAATCTCCTGGTTCCAGAAGACAAGTTTTTTTTTTTTTCGTTTGCATAAACCTACTAAGTGTACTTCTTCCCAACTTAAACAAGGTTTAAGCCACATCCTTTAATTTATTTAATTCTAGGATTGACATCATGTTCCAATTTTCCCTTCTCCAACTTTAGCCCTTGGAATGTGCTATATAGTTTTTTTTAATTTCTGCTTGATTGACATTAATTATTGCCCATTACTTTTGCATTTGGTTGCATGTGCAACTCTTTAAGTTCAGTGCGAGGAGTTAGTGCATTAAAAGTGTCATATTCTAGTTATTAGAGAACTTGGTCAGTGGATCCTCACACAACAGACACATCAGTTCTAAATACAGTGTAATCCTAAAGACTGGTGTTTCAGGTTTACACTAATAAATCAGCTTCAGTTATAAACATTTTGCATGATAAACTAAAGCAGTCCTTACCTTCTGAAGGTATAGTATGGTTCCTTTTAGGACAGCATAAAATTTCTTCCATCCTCTTCTTCCCCTGGGAGCTATTAAAGAAATAGCAAAATACATAAGGGTTTAGAGCAAATGCACATATAAAGTATAAACTTTCAGAGAACAAATATTAGACATGGAAGTGAATGGTTAAATGATGCTTATGTAAATATAAATAAAATATAACAAATATGGTTAAATGATGCTTATATAAATACAACAGATGTTCAAGAAGTTTCAGCACCTTTATATTTTCGTTGGAAACAGTGAAGGTGGGAGGAGTAGTAATTTTGTATTAAAAGGTTGGTACGACGCTGTAAAAATTGCATCGCAAACGAAGGTGACTATATAGACAACTGATGTAATTTGTTGTTGTCTTAATAAATGGAGTTAAAGAAAAGTGCGGAAACTTTTTGAATGTCCCTCGTATAAATAAAATATAAAAATTATGGTTAAATGATGCTTATGTAAATATAAATAAAATATAACAAATACAAATCAAATAATTATTCTTAAATAATTCTTCTTAACCCTGGGTATTACTAAAAACGCATTCCTCTTGATGTTTGATTTATGACGATTGCTGTTAACTAAATCTAACTTTCAAAAGCTGAATTACAGTGTTACAAGTCCAGTTACTAGTAAGTAAAAAAAAAATATAAAAAAAAATATATTAACACAGTTGCAGATGATAAAAGGTTTGTATTACATCTGAACATAAAAGGCATATTGTGCTAAGAAGAAAAATAAATGATGGAGTTCAAAATATCACATGCAGATCAAGCCACAAAAGCAGTCACACACAGTGTCAAACAACAGGCTTTGAACTAAGTGAATTTGTCATAATCCGATTCCTATCCTGCATTTTAATTCCAAGTACAGGTAAGTTTGTATTTGCATAAATTCAGCCTTGCATCTATCATTATGCTGTGATACTGCAAACTGCTTATGGACCAATAAATAAAAAAGACAAAACAATGCATTTTGTAAGCCTATGGAATTCTAAAATGAAAGGGCAAGTTGGGAGACAAAATGATTCTAAAACTTTTGGGATTTATGTTTGAAGAATAACAAATAAAACATAAAAATTAAAATAAAAAGCAGCCCAATTCTAACAAAGTATGTTTATGTTTTTTTTCCCCTACAAAAATAAAAGAAAAGAAAATAAATGTCACATTTTTCATATGACTGCTAAAAACAAATATACTTCAGAACTGCTTTATTAAGTTATATCATTTAAAGTAGATTTAAATTATTTCAGGCTGACTAATATAGTATGAATCTCTTAAAATGTCTAACTTATTATAATGATAACACACTATTTTGTTTCAGATAAAGCGAAACATACTTCTTTTCCCATCCATTTCAGCATGGCTTTTTCGAGTCAAGACTCCATGTTTGTATGTAGCTGCATTAAATGCCTGAGGGATATCAAGGAAAGGGTTGCTGCTATCCACTATTCTCGTAACTTTCTTGAGTCCACTTTCACATTTGTCATCGACGAGCTCTGACAAAGACTTCCGTAATTCATCTTCATCTCTTCAAACAAAGAGAGAGAGAGAGATAAGGAGGAAGAGAAGGATACAGTATTTACTTTGAATGTTTCATATACATACAGTACAATCTCTTTTAAACTGTTTTATATCTATTAATGAGTCTTTCAATATCAAGGCGATACGTATAAAGATAAATAGTAAAGCTTTAAATACATTACATGAACTCATGCAACAAACATTCTGGAGGATAAACAACAAATTAACTGACATCTCTGTACTTAACAAAGGGTTCTGCGCAAATGTGCATCTGCTTGGAATTTCTAGTAATCTGTACTATGATTGTAGTTTGCTTAAAAGAAATGTATTTGAAAAAATCTTGCTTCTGTACAAAAATGCAATAAGAATTAAATAATTTTTCTTTGCAAGTTGTACTGTGGTTTTTGGAAATTAAAAGCAAAATTGATTAACCTAATTATTATGTTGAAGAATTCATGATTATCTTGTTGAGAACAATTATTAAGTATTTTATTTATGTTAAATAATTCACTTTTGATGTATTTTTATATTCTTGTATTTATTTATTATTAAACCTTAAATTAAAAAAGGTGAAATCCAAAGAAATCCATGTCCATTTAAATGATGTCAAATAAAATGTAAAAGATTAATAGAAAGGAGAACTTTTATGCTCTGGCAACTTTGCATAGTACAAAAAAGGCTATTTGAATAGGGAACCTGTACAGCTAAATATTGTTTCTAGAAATGCACATATTTTTATAAATTAGATCAAAGTTACTTACATTGCCCATTCCAGCTTTTCATTCTTTATTGAGTTATAGAGAGTCTGGAAGAAAAAAAAAAACATTCTAAAAAATATAAGAGTGTTTTTTTTTTTTGTTCGTTCAATTTTTCAATTCCAATGATCCTAGCTCCATAGTGATATTAGGACTGAACAATACAATTTTTTCAGCTGTCATATTTTCCATATAAAGCATCGCATACAGCTTTACAGTACCCAAGGGAGCAGGATGTAGACTGTGCATGATAAGTGTACACATTTCAGGACAGATTCAGGATGTAAGGGGAGATTTCAATTAACTGAACATGCCGTCTTTGTGATACAGAAGAATACCAGAATACCTGAAGAAAACCCAAGGAGACAGGGGAAGAACATGAAATCTTCAAACAATTCACACAATTACAATTGTCCCTTCTTTTTATCAAATCAGTAAAGTGGTTGTGCACTATTTTCCAATACACAAAAAGACATGTTTCTAATGCATGACCAAACCATTAAGTGAATCTTTTATGGATGCATACAGCTACAGTATAATATTTTATATACACTTTAAAAAAAAACAAAGTTAATTACAGACATTAGTCTAAAACAGGGGTGGGCAATGTCAGTCCTGGAGAGCTGCAGTGGCTACAGGTTTTCAATCCAACCCAATTGCTTAATTATAAACCAATCCTTTCCAATCTCAAACCTTATTTAATTTTATGGCTTGTTAGCCTACAATGTAAGGCTCTTATATTGTAGATTTTTTCCTTCCCACGGATATCATCAAAATGATTTGAAGCCTAAAACGGATAATTTTCAGTCTGTCACATTTTCTATTAATTGTATTATTAAATTCAACAGTGCATGATGAATACACAGATATGTAAATCAAAACAAGCTAGATGGAGAACTGCTGACTGCTTTGTCACTTACATCTTATTGCTAATAAGGAGCCATTAAAACAGTGAATGCAGCTGTTTAAGATTGAAATAAGCAATTAAGGGTGGGGAACCTTAACAAACAAGACCACTGAAATATAGCATCAAAATGTCACTTAAGCAATAAGTTCTTCATCAGCAGTAATTGACTTCTCATTAAGAAACTGAGTTGGGACAAAAACATGCAGTCACTGCGGCTCTCCAGGACCGACATTGCCTACCGCGGTCTAAAATATTGTAGGTCGGCTGTACATACTTTTAAAATATTTGCAGTAATTTTCATGTGACAGCATGATTTTTTTTTTATCTAGTAGCTTACTAATGTCAAATATCCAACATACTACACATGTGAACATCACTCTTTAAAATAATGAATTTTTCAGAATCCTGGGATCAATTCCTAGCATGGGCCCTGTCTGTGTAAAGTTTACACATTTTCATTGCACCAGGAATGTTTTTTTTTTTCTTTGGGCAGTCTGATTTCCCTCACACTTCAGAGATGTGCAGGTTAGATTAAGAAGTGATTCTACAGTAAGTTCACTCTGTATGAGTGAGCGTGTCAATGTGTGCACAACTGGGCCAGATGTCCCTACCTCATGTCCAGTTCTACCAGAATAAACTGTGACCTCCTACAATGCCTTATTAAAATAATGAGTCAGAAAAAGATAGAGTGAGTGGACTTGAGAGTAATAAAAATAATGTTTTTTTGCTATTTCTAAATTATGACATCCACATTCAAAACTTGATTACCAGAAACTAGAATTGGACAACAATGCAAACTTTATTTTTCTTTTGATGTATTGGGGGTACATACATTAATAAATAAAAAGCAACTGTGCCAGTAGATTGGTTTTAAAGTCACTGTCCATTAATATTTACATTACATCAACAGTGTCAAATGAATTTTCAGTTTAGAACAGAATATATGTGACAGCTAAATTTGCTTTTACACATTAAAGTAAGTAGTGAACAAAAAGAAATAAACTTTAATTGGACAAAGCATGTATGCGTAGTGAATATATGAAAGATTGGCCTAAAGCACACAAGGCATTGTCTTCAAGCTATTATCACCTATAAATGGTATATCAAAAGGACCAAAACTGACACCTTACTGACCCATAAGCTGACTATATTTTATACTTGTTTTGAAGTTTAAAAGGTCAAGTATTCCAATAAGGCTTCTAGAAAGAAATGGGTTATGCCACAACTCAGTGAACAGCATGTACGTATAGCCTTAATGAAATAAAAGAAATTTCACATTACAACCTCATAACTTTTTGCCTATCACTAAACATTTCTAATACTTTTATTGCTCTGTCTTTCCTGCCTTCAGGCTTTAAGAAAATAAGCATCATATTGCTCCCCTGAAAAATAAGGTTATTACTGCACTTACATCTCTAGCTATAAAGTTACCAGAAATGATCCATCCATCCATCCTCCAACCCACTGAATCTGAACAAAGGGGTCTGCTGGAGCCAATCCCAGCCAACACAGGGCACGAACCAATCCTGGGCAGGGTGCCAACCCACCACAGGACACACACAAACACCAAGCACACACTAGGGCCAATTTAGAACTGCCAATCCACCTAACCTGTATGTCTTTGGACTGTGGGAGGAAACCGGAGCAAACCCATGCAGACACGGGGAGAACATGCAAACTCCACGCAGGGAGGACCCAGGAAGCGAACCCGGGTCTCCTAACCGCGAGGCAGCAGCGCCACCGTGCCGTCCACCAGAAAAGATGCTATGGTAATTTGTTAACAATGAAATTTCAGGTACATTTAAGAAACAGCATCATTTTGACAAAACATTTTGCATCTGAGCACCTTGTTAGGAAAGACACATGTGCACCATATTTTGTTACTATTATTAGCTTATTTGGATGACACCTTTATCCAACTTGAAATACAATTGGTTACATTTCATTTATATTTGCAGTTGGAGTACATGCAGGTGAAGTGACTTGCTCATGGTCACACAGTGTCAGTAGCACAACCTTAGAGTTTGAAGTTCAAAGTCTAAAACCATAAGCCCGTATACCACTGACTAAACCTCTGTCCTTGTTACAATTCCTAATAATACCATGCAATGTGGTTAATTGATTTCAACTGTTTAAATCAAACTTGCCCCCTTTCTTTATACAAAAAATACAGTTTTTAAAAAAAAATGCAGTTAAACTCTTTGCTTAAATGAAGAAAAATATTATCTGCATGACACCCCAATCTTCTACCATACTTTACGTAACTGTCTACCATCAACATGTTTTCTGTTAGTTATTTGAGTAAAATAAACACGTACAGCTGTATCAAGACAAAAGCATGGGAACATGAACAGAATGAGCAAACTTCACATGCTTGGGTTTGAACCTAGGACTCTGAAGGTGTGAACGCAGCATAATGCCACATAAGGATAAAATCCAGCAGTAATATAATTGATTACAAAGGGTTAATTACACACTGTTAATACACATGAGCTGCAGGTGGAAAAATTAATTTAAAACATTCATATATTTATTTAAACTTTTGTTTTTAGTTGACTAGGTTACTGTAGTGCACTCCTAACAGGAATACTTATGGAAGACATTAATCAACTGCAGTTAGTTCAGAATGCAGCAGCAAGAATTATAACCAAAAAAAGACATTTTGAGAATATCTAAATCTCTTTAGCACTGTCACATTGATTACCCATGCCGATTAGAATTTATTAAAATACTATTAATGGTATATAAAACTCTAAATAATCGTGCTTCTTCCTATAATTTGGGCTACCTGTCCCCCTAAATCCGCAGTTGTTACCTTAGTTCCTGTAATGGCAGTCTTAATTATTATTCCAAAGGAGTAAGCATAAAAAAGTAGTGAGGAAGCCCTTCACTGTTATGCACCAAAAATTTGAAATATTTTATCAAAAACGATATACCAAATTAATACTGTGGAACATTTAAAAACTTCTAAAAACCCACTTTTTAATTGTGCCTTTTTTAGCTGCATATTAGTTCTGCTTCTAATAGATAACACATGCATAGAATTATCATATTCTTCATGGATGTGCAACCATTATTAACCTTTATGTTTCTCTGTTTTCTTTTCCGTTTTTCCTATGGTGGCGTATTTTCACCACCACCTGATCAAACTACTATGCAAGCGCCTGTGATGTTGGAACATAAGCAAATACTCCAACTGTCCACAAGACCCACTGGATCAAATCCCCTAAAGCAAAAAAGGAACTACTTAAGTACATTTATGCTAGGTAGAATGCCCAGTGGTATCTGGGTGGTCTTTTGGCCTTGGAACCCAGGAATATTTTGGTTTTTATTTTCAGCATCTTTTCCTTGGAGTTTTTCTATTTGATTTTATCCTCCCTTGCCATCTGACCATAGTATTAGACTCATCTTAGAAATATGAGAAAAAAATAATGTATAAAGGACTCTACTTTATCTATTACTTGTACATCTATGTTATGTAAGAGCATATTGATTTATTACCTGTTATTTTTGTATTCATTCTTATTTTTATCTATTTCTAATTTGTTTTTATTTTCCTGTAACTTTTTCTTTGACATATTGTAAAGCACTTCAAGCTACAACTTTTGTATTAAAACATGCTGTAGAAATGTTGTTTTTGTTATTGTGTTAGATACTTTCAATTATTGTCAGTACATAAATAGTGTTTCCTTGTTTTTTCTTCATCACAAATATCAATAAAACATTGCATCATTCACATTTAGGACGAATAACTGTATCTCTCCATGGAAGTGCTTAAAGGAACTACCTAACAACTCTGTAACCAACAAAACTTGCAACGGCTTGATTTAAAATATCTAGAGAGGAGAGAAGGGAAAACGTACCAAAAATTCCAAAACAGTAGATAGTTTAAAAATATAATGAGGTTTCAAAAGCCATTGTACTCTGCTTTCATTTTTATTTTCCAACATGAAATTTACTTTAAGCTTATTTTAATTATCTTTATATATAGATCACTAAGGGCACACACAACAGTGAGCGCAACCAAGACAGAGAGCACACGCAAGACAGAGAGCCACACCCACCAACTCACAGAGCCCCGCCCACCAACTCTAAGACCATGGGATACGCACAACCGAGCCCCACCCACCATCTCTAATCCTACATCCACATCCACTGTCGCTCTCGATCAAACAGCAATAATTAGCAAACAAACAAAGATAACTGGCAGTAACAGTGCAAAATTCACAATTGGTATGCCAGTTTGAAAAGATAAGTTTTGAGGGTAGTTTTAAAATGTGTTATTGAATCGAGCTGATGTATATGAGATAGAAGAGAATTCCCGAGTTGAGGAGCACTATGAGAGACGCTCGAGCTCCCATAGCACAGAGTTTGATGTGTGGTACAGAAAGTATAGCTGCAGATGAGAATCAGAGTGAGCGAGACGAGTGTCAGTCTGTAGGAGATCAGTGAGGTTGTGGAGAGCTTTAAATGTTAAGAGCGGTATTTAGTATTGTATTCTGTAATTAACAGGGAGCCAGTGAAGTTGAGAGAGAATAGGTGTAGTATGTTCAGTGGATAAAGAACAGCAGGTTATTATCCTAGCAGCAGAATTTTGAATAAATTGTAAGCGATGGATACGTTTTTGTGGGATGACTGATAGAATACCATTACAGTAATCTATACGTGAGGTGACTCGGGCATTAACCAATACTTTAGTACTGTGTTGCGTAAGAACAGGACGAAGTCTAGAAATATTTTGGAGATGGAAGAAAGCAGTCCGAGGAATGTTACTTATACGGCAGGAACTATTTAATAATTGCCATTATTAGTGTATAAATGGATATAAATAATTGCACGTAAATGATTCGTCAAAATCTGTTGTATGTAAACGATACTGTTTAAAACATTAATGTTTTTTCATCAGAAAACCCAGTTTCCACATCTACCTGTATTAGTTTAAATGGCACTTTTACCACTCGCAATAGGGCAGACACGCTGACTTATTGTGTCGACTGGGCAACACAGTGAATGCAGCATCTATCTATATATGTCTGTTTTCTGTAGCCTGCTACAGGAAGGTATTCTCTTGACCATTGGCATTGGTTTCGCTCCTTGCTATTTTCATTATACTGCGACGGTGGTTTCCTAAGCCTTTGTTATACTGAATTCCTTTCTCACCGTTTTCTGTTCCTATTCTTACACTTCCGTATGCTACGGCGGGCTTCGGCTAGTAGTAGTAATTTTAAAAGCTTAACTAAGAAGATACAAATGTAATAATTAATAATTTGCAACATATATTTTAGTAAATGCTTATGTGTGATTATACTGTATAAAGAAACTCATGATGGTGCTGTTTGCCACTTTTATAGGACTGTTTTAGAAAATCAGGATTTTGTTTGAAATATTACAACTGATTTTACACATGTTCTCTATTGTTCCTTGACAGAGTTACACCATCTGAATGCATTAAAAATAAATAAACGAAGCCATCCACACCAAACATTGCATGCAAAGATGAACTGCCTTCATGTGACTTTAACTTTAAGGATATGACGTAAATTAAATTTGGTCTCTTACTGCTTCGTTATTTATTTTCTTAAGTAAATGTCATACTCTATATGTTCTTAATTACTTGATATTAATATTTGCATTTTCTCAAAATAAAAAGATCTCTGTTTTATGTAATCAATCGTTTAAACATATTCTTACAGCTACTGAAAGAAATGATAAAAATAATACAAGACTTCTTATCATACCTTCAATAAATCCTTTGGAAAATCATGGCCATCATTCAAACCATCCAAGTTTGTAATAAATTGCTGACAGGACATTTTCTTCCCTATATTCTGCAATATAAAAAGGCATACATTCAGATAAGAGTACTGTGTGTTATTAAACTGTGTCAAATGGTATGGATTTTTACATGATTATACAATATAAGAATGCAACATATATGGAATGCGCCATCTTGTTAATGAAGTGCTACCTAAAAATGACAAAAATGAACCTTGTCAAAATGACATACGTTAGATAATAAGGGAATCTGGAATCTGTCAAGTAAACTAAAACAAACGGCATTAATGCAAAATATGAAGCATTTTAACTTCCAAGCTGTCCAATTTAAACTTTTTAATTATTATGTACAATATTATTTAACCAAATTATAAAAATTACTTACCATATAATTAAGGCTCACTTATACCATAATGCTACATATATTTTGAATGTGCAACAACAAAGCTGTGTGAAATAGACGTCCTGAGCACTAATTAAATCTTGATTTTGCCTGTCCTGAACGCTGCTTTACAAAAAAATTTACCTGATATATAACGCCTATTAAGGTGGACACCTCAGCACAAAGTACATCCTTTACTACAACAGCACAGATATAATTTTGCATGTTCAATTCAGATAAAGCGACTTCCTCACATTCTCATGGCAAATCAGGCCTGAACTTTGGCATGTTCAGAACTAAAATCTAAATCGCTAATCCGACATTTCTATAAATCTTATTAAATGTAAAAATGTACAATATATTAAATAAGAAAACTGCAAGTGATTTTCTTTTCCAGGGAGGAGGTAACTCAAAGCCTCTACTGTAAACATTCTCTGATTCTGAAAAGTCTTGGTTGCATACCCTTCTTAATACCGGTAGCAGCAAACTAGCACATAATTGGTTAAGATCAGCACTTCTCTGCACAGTCTATGATACATTTGTCACCCTCTGCTTCTGCTCTTACCTGAATTTGTTTTAAAGAAGCGTTATGCTCCGTCTTCATTGACCACTTTTGGTTACAATACAACACAAAATTACTCATCCAGTGCTTACAAATCTTCCCCTTCAATGTTAGAGCTACCTGCTAGAAGATGGGTCAGCTCGGAAGGGGTCTCCAAGACATTTCTCATCTGTTACATTCACTACGTCTATACCTACATTTACATTTTTGCCTAAGCAGTCCAACATCCCTACTTTTTTAAAAACAACTCTACATACCACATCAGCATTTTATTTCACTTTATCACATACTTATATGTAACAAATGGTCACACTTGCTATCTGTAGACTACTTGCTACAGCATTAAATACTTCATGAAGTAGCTATCAACAAGCATATGCACCGAGGTAGTTCATTTTAATATTTTAACTGCATACTCTATATGGCCATGTACATATTTTTCAGAGTTGAATGCCGCTTTGCTTTTTAAACAAGAATTTCACTTTCAGACTGTTCATCTCCATGCCAATTTTATTTTATATTTCATGGTCTTCGATTGAATATTGCTTCTCAGATTTTGATTAGTACTATGAAAACGCTCTGATGAGTAAGGCCCTGAAGGCATCTCTGGTAACTGGAATCATCACTAAAACAAATAGAAAGAATCTCAGAACAGATCCCTGATGAAACCCATATTCACAATAAACTTTTAGTATTTATAGCAGAAACCCTAAAACTATTTATGCTTCTTTATATATTTGCATTCTTGAAGAATTTAAACATTCTCTCAAACCTAACACTCTCATCTTAGTAGCCCTGTGTGACAACTGTTCCATTCTAGTTGGCTACGAAAGTTATAAATATTTTCTTATTAGTACTTATTAGTTGTTAGATCATTATTACTTTGAGTCCCAGGATAGCACAAGATAAAAAGAAGAGTGTATGTGTGAACGGAGACGTAAAACTGTTCCTAATGAACTGTTTCACATCAAATCCAGACATCAAGATCACAATCTGAGACCTCATTTGCTTAAACACGTCATCCCAGGTGCTAAAAATGATCATTCTCATTTTATCCACACCAAGCAGTTCATGAGTTCCCACCTCAATTTAGTTATCTTTTTATTTTCCAGTGTCTTGTTGTTAAATACATTAGGTATTTGAAAGTTTATATTTTAATTATTTAAGTATAAGCATAGAATGTATACTACCACTGTACTACAGAAATTTAGATAAAGTAATAACCATTGCATCTTGATCAAAATGTTAAAATGCTAATGGGACCTGCTAGCTGCAGCCTTAATAATAACAGAATTGCTATTCATCCATTTTTGAGCTTACTTTTTCCAACTCATTAGACAGACTCTAGAATCAGCCTTAAAAAGGTAATGTGGTCAAACAAAAGAGTGTTTTGCTTTTTTGCAAAATGGTAGACCTACATCTGTGTTTTTGGCAAAAAAACTTGTTTTCCTCTGACTCACCACAAGATGGAGCTCACCACATAGAAAAATCACTGCTGTACCAAAACTTGTGAGTCATTCGTCTGAGAAATTGATGCCAAAGTAAATATTTAATGTACTTTTGCCTTGCAAGAGGAGGATTTTATATTAATTTTCCCACATAAAATTATTCGATTTTTGCTTTTACAGCCACACAGGCAAACCAGATACAAATTCATGGATGTTCTAAAAATTACAGGCAAAGACTCTGTTGAATACAGACTGTACAATTTAGTATATTGATGTGTGCATATCAGCTAATATTACTTATGAAGCAAAATATTTTTTTACTCATACTCATGAAATTTGGACATCTGAAGATGTGAGATTAAAGTGATTTTTGATCTAAACTATTTAGACACGAAAACACTTAATATCAAATTTCATGCATTTTACTAATACCTAGTATTAAACTTAAAAATCCTTATTATATGCAGATAATGAATGTTATGACTGAACCAGAATAAATATTTGATATGGGGACTCTGTACAAGGCTCAAACTCTGTATATCACAGTCATTATGTGACAGGTGAATCTATTGTTATACTGTTGTATTGTTAGTGTAATTGTATGAATAATAATTACTTTTTGGAGGTGCTGGAATCAACTTTGTAACTTTTTCATGAACTTGGAAAAGTAAAAGTGAACTTATAAAAACTTAACAGATCAATGGTTAATGTTCAGAACAAATGAACTTCTAAACCCACAAGCAAAAAAACAGACAGTTGGTGAATGAATAAATGTAAAATCATATGTGTACACTTACACCTAAAAAACGTTCTACAGCTCTCAGAAAAAATGTCCACTAAATTATCTTTTTTAAATATCCTGGCAATCATATTCACACTCTAACCTGCTTAATCTAACTCAGTGTTGGAGTGGAGTGAAGGGTAGCTGCAGCCTGTCCTGGTGGCACTGGATGGGGCATCTGTCCATCATAGGACCCCTTTTTTGAATATAATTTACTGGAGGAAAATGTCCTATGGTATTTTGAAAAACATGCTCACGATCTATATTCATTTATTTTCATATTCCATTCATTTGACTTTCTCTTGTATCTATTCATGTTTACTATGGGCTTAAAGGATTCATTTGCTGTTTTTTAAGTTGAAATAATCTCTTCACAAACATGGCATATATGTATTTGCCGCACAAAACTGTTGTAAAGTTGTTTTCTATAAATTAAAAAAATACCTTGCTGCACTGGCACTTCACAATGGAGGCTAATAGGGGGGATGATGTGCCACTGGAAAATAAAAGCTTAAAAACGTATTTAATACATTCAAAACAGTTGTTGAGTATTGATCAATGTTGGTGATAAAAACAACATTATGTGATTCAGGGATTTCAAAAGAAGACTGCATGCCACTTCAGCGTTTGTCTTTTTGCACAATAATCACTCACCACCCAGGCATAGTTTCCTCTTGAAAGACCAAATCACATAAAACTTTTCATGCCACGTAGTTGGTTTTGTTTGGATTTACTTCCATATTTATACGAGAACTCTTAGGTGAATAGAAAACGTATCCTTACCACAAGAAGAATAGTACATGAGTCTCTTTTGTTGTAACAAACATGCATTGGAAACGTAGAAGGCTCGTTTTCTTACATCAAAACCTTTGCCGCTTCATCAGTAAATTTTTAGGCTTTTATTTTCCAGTGATGCCCCGAGCCCCATTTGTGTCCATTGTAAATAAAGCGCCAGGACAGGCAAGATATTTTCTTTTAAAATATAGAATAAACTTAACTTTAGATCACAATTTCGTGTGGCAAGTATTTGTGAAGAAATAATGAAAGAAATAAAATATAGAATTTATCCTTTAATGAAAACCTATAACAAGTGTGGTGCAGGTCAGGTTTTGTTGATTTGCACTGCAGTTCAAAGCCATGTTGCTGCATTTTACTCAAACAGTTTTGCTGTTAATGAAAGAGAATATATTTGTAATTACAAACAGTTGAGCATATTACACTCCTGTAGGAGTTTGACACCAACATGGTGCTGGAAGAGTTCTTTTCACCATTAGTTGTACCAGTAAAAATGCCTCTTGAGTATGGCTTGTGGTCAGTGATGACTACTTCGGTGTCTGCACCAAGCCTTTCTGACTACTTGAGAAACTTTGGTTGCGGGGAACATACAAAGGGCTTTGTTTAAAAATTTAAAGATAAGAGCCGAAAGATTCCTCCAAATAACAAAGCTGCACAGAAGATGCGACTTACTACGTAAAGGATTAGCTTGAGAACTCTGACCTGCAAACTGGCCTCAAGATGTATCAGTTCATATAAAGCTGTTGGAAAAGTATAGCCCTGTTGAATCATTTCTGGATTCCAGTTAAAGCTGGCAATTCCTAGTCTTTATTCTTAGGTGGCCAGAACACTACCTCCTGTTATTATGTATGGAGAACTGGAATATGCCATCTAAAACATCATTGTCTCTTAAAGGTTTGGGTAATGTGTACAGTACCTAGAGCACCTGAATCCTCTGAAGCCTGGATTTGTAATTTATGAGCAATAAAAAACACAGCCAAAAAGCTACTGAAGCTTTGTGATATGAAACAGCCACTAACACAAAGATTTGCTACATTTTGTGTGTGAGCTTTTTTTTTACAATAATTTACTAAATTATCAGAACTTCCACAATTAAAACATAAAAGCCCAAACATTTTGCATTGTCTTTCAGTCATGTTAATAATTGAGTTGTGGGTTTTCATTTCATTCTCTGAGTTCTTACATTCTGCTTGCAATTTTTAACCGTATATTCCTTTTGATCTTTTTTCTCTTTATCAAGCAGGTCCCTAATTTAGGTACAATGTTTATAATTTTGTCAAGACTACCATGATGTTTTTTATTTCCACAGAAAATCCATTCCTATAATCTGACACTAAAGCTGCTTCATTCAAGCCCAAGTCCATAGTTATTATTTTAAAATGTATTATGTAGTCTCCTATTGGATACTAAGGTTATTTTGTAACGTAGCCATTACAGAAATAAACAGGTTGCATTTTGCGACACTCATGTTGGATGGTCCGAATTTGTATCATGCTTGCATACGACAGAGACACTGTCCAAAAGTGTTAGTAAACACTTAGTAAGTTAGTAAACTGTAGTTTACTAAAAAGGAGTAGCAGAGCTCGGTTAAGGTCTTTCTTTTAAGGCTTTTCAAAACAAAAGTATGACATATAAATAATGTTGTAAAACACACAAGTCACCAGGACAAAGTTAATTTACATTGTAAACAGATTCCTTTTCCATACTAATACTGCACCAGTGCCACATGTGTAACATTTATTATTAGTTACTGTTGTTTATGTAAATATGTGATGGTGTAGCTTTGCCCTAATTTGAAAATCAATTACGGAAGTTTTGTCTTTATTGATGGAGATAACATCGAAAAGACTGAGAAGACCATGAGTACAGTATTACCAAAATGGATAAATAACCGTCAAAACTAAGGTAATGTGCTTTTTTGTTTGGGTAGACAGAACCGTTGAAATAGGCACAGTGAAAGCAGGATCCCAAGGAGAAACTAACACTGTGAGGATGGATATTTCTTGAAAGTGAAAATCAATGAGAGATGCCTAGGAGATCTGAAATGGTTTTAGAGAACTTTTATGCATTTTTGAACATGTACTTATGGCTTCTAATTGAGTTATCTGGTTTGATGTATTTTATATTTGAGAGTGGGGATGCTACAACACGGGTATTTGTTTAGTTGTCCAACTGATGATATTTTTTCCAGCTTGTTAATGGAGACATATTCATGATATGTAGAAACCCCAGAGGGTCTGGACAATCTTTTGGTATTGAAACTTGTGGAGGTTTATTTTCTCCTGTATCACACAACTGGAGTTTTTCATTTTCTTCTCTTTAATGGCTCTCTGACCATGGTTTAGGATTTTTTGTTTCTCTACTGTTTTATATACTTTTATAAATAGCTATTCTTTACCTTTTACTTTTGTTTGTAATTTTGTTTAGCCATTCTTATTTTGAAGCACTTTGAGCTTCTTTTATTTATGAAAATAAATGCAGTTGCTCGTTTCCATATACTTGGTTGTCTTAAACTAATTGTTGTGTGAGCTGAGATCTGTATTGTGTATGGTGACTCATTTTAGGTGAAGCGCTGATCACAGGTCCTCTTCACTTATTTATTCCTTTTCTTTGCCGATATCAGCATAATAGTGGCAGGTCTAATTGTAACACTTCAGTTCAACACAGTGGTATGATATGTTTGTAGCCTCAGCTTGCACTAACCTCAACAAGTCACTCCCCAAAAGATTGTTAAACATTTTTACTCTTTGCAAGCAGTACTTGTTTTATAATGCAGCCATGATAAAAGTACTAATGCAAATCTAAAATAAAACTAACAGTGTAAAGAAAACAAAAAACAAATGGCAAAAATAACTCAACTAGTTGACATGTGGTATCACAATATCCATTTTCTTCCCCATAGAAGCAGGAATGGGAGTATTGTCATTGACTGTTTCCTTTTGACATACTTTGGTTAGTAGCTTTTGTGATTTTGCCTATGCTTCTACATGCAAATTTCTCATATTTTAAGTACCTTTTTATGTACCTGTCCATTTTTCCTTTTACCTTTTTTATATCATCTTTCTTTGTTTTGCTTTAATGTAATTTATCATCCTTTTCAAGTCAGTTTTAATGCTTGTTAAAGCATGTTCTTTCCTCTGCTTTGTATTCATTGTCACCCATTAAATGTAGGTGATATAGGGCACATTTACATGTTATTAGTAAAATTATTTTAGTTATGTTCTAGTCAATATAAATATTAGTTTCTTTCACCATCCTTAGATAAAAAATTAGATGTATTAAAACTTACTCAATTATTATACTCTACACCAGGCATGTCAAACACGCGGCCCATGGGCCGCATGCGGCCCTCAACAGAAATCTGTGCGGCCTGCATGACAGATCCTACTTAGCACTAAACTTGTACAAAATGATTACTTTTGTTTGTGATTGAATCATTCTGCATCTTCGTTGTTACTTATTGACTTTCCTTTCTTCCCGCTTCTGACAAAAGCGCATTTTCCCATGGCATTACGGTACCGGAAACGTCATCTGCTAGTATAGTTGCAGCTGCGGTGTCAGCTCCTCAATATACTAGGCATGATGGGGGTTAACAATCAAGCACCTCGCTGAAAAGTGAACAAGGTATTAATTTCTCTGTGTTATATGTAAAACAAAGGTTACGTATGTTTGTTAAGTTATTTACATGCTTTTTATTTTGTACTTTGCCTTTTATAGCTCTTACGGTGTGTTTATGGAACAAGGTCACGGAAACAATAATAAAATTCATAAACCATCAGTCTGAGAGTTGACCATCACTCAGCCAGGGTCGCTACACTCTTAAAGACAGGGTGAGAAGCTCAGTCATCCAAGACGAACTGCTCCTCTGCATCGAGAGGATTCAGATGAGGTGGCTCAGGCATCGGATCAGGATGCCTCCTGGACGCCTCCCTGGTGAGGGGAAGACCCAGGACAAGCTGAAGGGACTATGTCTCTCGACTGCCCAGGAAACGCCTCGGGATTCCCCCGGGAGAGCTAGTAGAAGTGGCTGGGGAGAGGGAAGTCTGGGCATCTCTGCTCAAGCTGTTGCCCCCGCAACCCAATCTCGGATAAACAGAAGAGGATGGATGTTTTTTTGCTCTAGTTTTATGTAATTTTGTGCTAGTATTGTAATGAACAGTTAGTGCAGACTACAGCTGAAGATCTGAAGTGGATGCGAGAAGTTGATGAGTTGCTTATTAACAATTTTTTGTGATTTTGAGTTTGTAAAATTAGTGTAGGTCAGGGGGCTTTTTGCATATCGGCTTATTTTACAATATAAACTTTGAAGTAAACTTAGTAAAGTAAAATTAGATTTTTGGAGTATTTGCTTTCCAACTTGAATTACTGAGTGATGAATTCAGTGAGCATTTTCGTGATTTCAGTTCACACAAACAGGGCTTTGTGCAGTTAACGTCACCATACTTTTACAACGTTGAGAATACGCCTGAGAATATCCAAATTGAATTGATTGAACTGCAGTCAGATTCTATTCAGAAGGGAAAATATAATGAAGTTGGTGTGCCAGGCTTGTATGTTTACCTGCCACCCTCGTATGTGCAGGTCCATAAGTTGGCATTGAGAGTACTTACCTTTATGACAATTGTTTTCATTAATGAAAGCTACCAAAACCCCATATCGCTCAAGACTTACTGTCGAGCACCTGTCATCCTTCATAAAAGTTGCAGCTGCACAAGATTTCAAGCCTGATATTGACAAACTGGTTACTAACAAGAGATGCCAAGTGTCAAAAGAAATAAGTCTCAGACTGTATGACTTCTATATAAGCATGAATATAATATAATAATATAAGGACTTAGCTAAGAAGCTAAGACTCTAATTGTACACTGTTGTACGAAGATTGTATGGAAATAAATTGCTTTTCTTTAAACTTTAAGTGTTAAATTTTTTAAAGTTTTCAGCACTGGAAAGAAAGCTACAGTAACTTTGTATAATTGCATTTGTTACAGTGCGGCCCGCTGACGCACATATAGCAGTCAAAGCGGCCCACCAATGGTAGTGAGTTTGACATGCCTTCTCTACACTACCCTGACAAAAATACTTTCATGTTTATCTGAATAACCTTAAAAAATGCCATATACATAGACATATCTAAATAATAGAACTGGACCTTATCCTACAATCAAAAATACTAAAAATAAAAAAATGAGTGCTATAATGTAGATGAATAGAGCATTTGGAGGATTAAAACAATTATAACATCATCAATGAAATAATGCAAATAGACGAGTGAGTGATACACTTGATACAGTAAAGTAAAACATGCAACTGAGAGAAGAACTTACCACCTAAACATAGTTAAAGAAGTAATAGTCCAGAAGCAATTGAGGCAAAGAAAGGATAGAAAGCATTAACTGAATATGCATTCTGCATTATAGTTTTATTTTATTGATTTTTGGTGTTGAGTGTAATATGTTTGAAAAAGTCTGTTTAGGCCATCTGTTTGTCTGTTTCTCCTATGTATACTAATCAGTCTTTTGTATCCTAATCCATTTGCTCTCATGTGCTGTCATGGAGAGGCCAGCAGCAACCAATATAAAGAACATACTTGCTTGAGCAGATTACTACTCCAAAATATAGTGCATACAGATATATCCATGCTCAGTACTAAACAATATGGAAATATGTCACTGCTTAAGGAGGACCACCCAAATGAAATCTATGCAAACATCAAAATTCAAAATAGAAAATTCTGCAGTGTAAGATAGAACGTAAGACCAAAAGCATGGTTAGTCAACTAACTGAACTGACAATGAAACCTACACTGATTATACACCAAAAGTGATAGATAACATGAAGTGAAAAAAAAAATATACTGCAAAAGCAGACTTCATACTTACATGTCCATGAAGGTCTGTGTTGAGCAGCATTAATGCACATGTTAACGTATGAATGCCATCTGTAACAATAAAGTAAAAACAAACATGATGTGACAGAAAACAAGGCAATTTATTACAGCACACACACAAATGTCTTTCTGCATGCCTGCACTTTATATAATTTGAAAACATCGGTATCTTAACAGACATTGCCAAAAGCAATATACAATAAAAGATGATATTGTTTTGACTATAAATGCTTGAATTGCTAACCCGTGTAAACCTTGCTAAAGAAGAACTCAACAAGGCCATACAGCTTTATGACTCAAAACTTAAAAATGAAAAAAAGGTATGCTATAATCTATACTGCACTAATATACAGTAAATGTAATTGAGAGCAGAAAATTTAAAAAAAATCATGAAAAATATTCATGCCATGAAAATCTCCAAAAATAATTAAAAGTCCAGTAAAATGTCACAATGTATTATAAAAATTAGAATACAAAAGTATAATTCAAACAAACTTACAAATTTCCATCTCACAGACTGTGTAGTTCAAACTACACGACAAAACTAATACAGTGGTACTAATGGATGTAGTATGCAATTATAATTTAGTTTACACTTATGCTTTGGAGGATAATGAGAAAATACAGTATGAATATTTTAGTGGTGAAGCCTTTTGGCTAATTGGAAACAAATGCCGATCTACCTGAGAAAGAAACACATTCAGCATGAAAAGAATCTACCCAAAAGACTTTGTTAAACACAACACTGAAAAGAGAAGCTATAAGACACAAAATCAACATCCCTACCACTGGTCTTTTGAACCTTGTTTAGATGAATTGTGTTGTGTTAGCATTCTTTAGGACGACACTGCATATCATACAAAAGCATTAGGCATACACGTGTGAAAGATGTGCAGGATATCTTGCTGCAGACACCAATAACATAACATTTAAAATTTATTTTCAGTTTTACCTGTGATCACAATTCAGTGTATAATATCTACACAATAAAGAGATTATATGCAGTTATTCTTGTAAATGTCTAAAAAAATGTGGCAAGGCGCATCATCAAATGCCCTTGCTTCCCTTCCCAGCTGCAAAGTGACTATGCTAGAAGGTTAACATGTGCTACTATGAACCAGTATGCATTCTCTAAGTGGGTAATATCATGCATGCTGCTTATTAAGATTTTAAATAGCAGTACAGTTCAGTTTAACCTAAAAACAAAGACAAAGAATATCTGTGCATTGTTCTAACCTTTTGCTATTTACAAGAGAAACATGTACAAACCATTATACCACCAGTATGTAACTAAATTACTAGATATTTTTACTGCTTTGAGACAGTCAGTAAAAAAATATTATTTTAATATGAACTGGGAAATGCACACTCTAATCCAGGTTAACTTTGAACTCTAAGATCCTATGAAATTTATCCAATAGCTACAATACGAGAAGTATGAATTTATGATATAAAGTTTACACCCGACCAGGAAATAAATTCCCAAGGGTAAATATTTTTGACTAAAAATTTCACTAATTAAACAACGGGGAGCAACTTTGCATACCTATGTCAAGTCCCACAAATGCCTCCTAGGTGCATTTCCCCTAATAAAACACAAATACAATAATTAAATAAAGTTCCTCAATGGGGCGAAAAATTTCTGAAATGAAATATAGCTGATAGTATTTCCCAGTACAAACATGGAATCTGTGCAAAATTTAGCAGAGCCAGGTTCACCTGTTTGTATTTGCATACTAGACACAACTTTAGATATTGTACTCTGAATGCAAGCCCTTCTCCTATCATCTACCTTATCTGTGATTGTTTCTGGAAAGGAACAGCCAATGGTTCAATAGAAACTGCAAAAAGTAATGGTGATAATAGGCAGCCCTGTCTGGTTCCATATTCTAGTTTAAAAGAGTAGAATTTATACTGTCTTTACTAACAGAGGCTTTGGGCTAGACTATAGTAATTTTATCCAAACACATCTGCATAGTGCAGTAAACAGATATCAGCTCACAACTCTATCAAAAGCTTTCTCTGCATACAGAAGTAAGGGACCTTGCTAAAGGTTTGACAGTCAATGTCGTTGGGATTGTTGCTAAAAAATACAGGCAAAAATGTGGCAAGCACTCTGAAAATTCACACAAATTGGCAGTGAGATGATGTCAAATCTAAAATAAAATTATCATTCAAATGTATAAATGATTGAAGAATGAAAGGCTAGACTTACGACACCTCACATTTGTAGGTTTATAAAAGCTAACATTGCACATTAAAGTAAGAACGTGTCCCATGATCTGTTAATACTCCAATTGAGTGCATATTGTGGACACTAGAGGGTGCTCCAGCTCCCCCAAAACCAGCATAACAGACACAAGGAACAAAGACCTGTTTTTACTGCGGGTTAACTCTCTCCTCAGCATTTCCCACCATCACAGACACAAGTACAATAGCACAATTATAATTATTCTTTTATTTTCTCTCTCTCTCTCTCTTGGTCTCTGCCTCTTCCACTGCCTCTAGCAATCTCCCTCCACCTTCCACCCAACTCTGGCTCTCCTTGTGGCTGGCAAGTTCACTTATATTGGCTCACCCGGAAGTGCTTCTACTCTTCTGCCAACGTGGTCTGGCAGAAGAGTAGAAGCACTTCCGGGTAAGGTGGAAAACCAATGCCATGCAGCTCCTCAGTCTTTGCGGCACACAACGTTCCCAAAAAGGCTGAGGTAAAACACTCCAAATCCCATGATGCCCCACTACTGCAGCCAAGGGGAGCGTCCATCTAACATTCAGGGGAAGGCAGTGCTCTAAAGAAGCTGCCCTCCACCTTCCTTCTGTCTCTTGGGGGTCCCATCCGGGTTAGGCTTCCGTCTGTCACTTACAGTATACTAACCAGAATTATTTTTTTTCTTTACCATAATAATAAAGCATCCTTCAGGGTCCTATAATATATCAGTAGCTACGAAGGGAATTGCTTTATGAATCAAACTGTTCACTTCTTTGGTCTCACCATAGTTAATGTGTGTAACTCAAATCTCTTTTCATCTGAGAATGATTCCTTCTCTTCTAAATAATGTGGTATCAGAATACAAAGAATCCCAAAACTATTAGTATCATTTATGAAAAATATGAGGCTCATTTGTAAGAATCAGAACAGATTATTTTCAAAAATATAATATTTGGAAGTTTCTCTTCCAAGTTACCAGAGTCAAGCAGCTTTTTAGATGGAAAGGTATAGCATTAATTTAAACGTGTAGTTAAAGAAAAAAACAAAGATCAACAAACTTAGTTTTAAAGTTTAGTGAAAGTTCAAACACTCAAAAGCTACAGAAAATTTAGAAATTACAGTTATGGAGTGCAGGTGTTTCTAACTATTTTTCAATTTCCAAAGTTTCATTGCAGCAATTTCCCACATTACATCCTCATAAATTGTTTATAGGTAGTTTGAAATAGAGATCTTGGGCAGTACAGTCAAAATTTCTTGTGACAATTCTTAAAAAAATTAACACATAAATTTGTTTTTTAGAAGAGCCATGAACATAAAGATGGCCCAATGTAAATGAACCCTTTGGAGTTCCCATTAAGCATTGTAGTTAAGCATATTCAGAAACAGATGGGAGGTTTGCCAGTAATTTTTATAATTTCTGTCTCTGGGCCCTGCAAAAGTCAAATTAATTAAAATATGGAATTTTATCTTTTGAGTTATTGATCAGGTATAATAGATATATATATATAAAATATTGATTCTTCATATTAACACAAATCAATACAGATAAGCAGCTGTGAATAAGAGCTCACTTCAGCATCATAAAGAATCAGACTAGCAAAAATACGGCTGGTTGACGACAAAAGAGAAAACAGCAAGAACACCAATTAACTGCATCCCTACTATGAATTTCGTCTGGATTTCGAGCAAAGCAAGCCAGCTTAAATCTTTGTTTTTAATGATCACATAGCATCTATTCCTGAAGCACAAGATGAAAGGCAAACATGCCCACATTATTTGGGCTACAGTGCTTTCTTGTGTAAATTGAATTTTAATGATATTCTGAAAAGTGGTGTAAGATATAGTTCCCCACAAGTCCACCTCTTAAAGGAGGGTCTCAGGATGGCCACCCTAGTTTTCCTGCCCAAGGGATGAGCTTGCAAAAAGTTAACTATGCAAAAGAAGTTGATAATAAAGATTGGTACAAAAGGATTCTTTCTCAGTTGCAGGTTGTTTTCACTGACCACATGACACAGTCATGTCTATATTCTTTCATCTGCCTAGATGCTGCAATGTACTAGAACTGTACATTACATGCAGTAGTTTGGTGTTGTTTCTAAAATTGCTATTGTGTTAGTGGCCGCCATCGCTGAGAAACAGCCTCCCAAACTGTTGTCTGTGCAGTTAGACTGTCTGCTGATTTAGGACACTTGATGACATTGATCTGCATTACCTTGAGCTTATTCATTACCTGGAGAGGCTGCATAGTGTCAAGGACACTTGAGAAATCAAACAACACAATCCTAACCTGGTGCCATCATTATTCTGTTGGGAATACCTGTAGAGCAAGCGGTCAGCAGTATCATCTCGCCCCTAGTAGGTACACGGAACGGGAGTCAAGGTGGTCTGTCACATCTGTTTCATAACAAGCATCTCAGAGGCCTTCATGAAGTATGAAGTGAGAGCCACTGGTCTGTAATTCTTAGATTCAGGGCACCACTTATTTTAGGCGCTTGAATCATCCAGGGTTTATACTGCAGGTATGACACTTTCTGCAGGTTTACAGAAACAGTTATTGGGAAATCAAAGACCTCATAGGGTTTCTGCCATTTTCTTTGAGCATTCAGTGACTTATGCCATCAGATTTTTTTACCATTTTTACACTGATTTAACAGTGGAAATCCTTCTTCAAACAATTTTTCACTGTTACTTTCATTACTACATTAAACTTCATTTAGAAAATACTTCTTACAAAAGGGATGACTGCTCTTTCAACAGAGAGGTGACTACAGAAAAAGTAAAAAATTCAGGGAAGAAGAGGAAGCCCAGACTACTGTAGAAAATTTAAAAAAGACACAAGTGACTAGTCCATATCTTGTGACATATCCACTGGTTTTAACTGTACTAATGACATTTATATACCCAATGTGTCCCAAAAGTCCAGAATCACAAACATCGCATATAAAAGACTCACTAAATTAGTCCTGTGTCTCACTGTATCACTCACTTACTCTGTTGGATATATACGTGCAGTCACTTCTTCTGTCTTCTCCTTTTCCTGGTTGAATGTTGTACGTGACAGGAACCGGTGTGGCGGATGGGACGCCTCCACGCTGAGAGGGCCGGGGGAGCAAGTGTGGTCAGAATGTTACCTCCCCCTGCAACACTAGATGGCAGCCCCCCTGGGTTGCAGCAGTGCCTCAGACTCCCGCAGGGCTTCATGGGAGTTGGAGTTTGGTGCAACCCTGTTGGGATCTGTGAGTGCCACCAGGGGGTGCTACAACTGCTGCTGAGCCCTGGAGAGCAGCTCTTCCGCTACACCTGGACACATGGAGCACTTCCGGGTACCTTATATAAGGGGTCAGCAGACATCACTCAGAGACCCAGAGTCGGGAGGAGGAGGACGACAAAGCTTGCCAAATAGAGAGTGAAGGAGAAAGAAAGACAAAGAGAAGGACAAAAAGGGAAAAGGACTGAGCAATAGTTCTGATGGTTTGTGCACTGTTTGTGCTGTAGGGAAGAAAATAAACGTGTTTTGGGACTTCTGCGTGTCCTGTGTCTGTCTGTAGCCGGGCTAATTCCACACAGGTTATAACATTCCATTGCAGATGGTGAACTTTTAGCAGAATCTCTTGCGGCCTTGCCAGTGACACTAGGTAGCCACCAGCAGGGAGAGCTAATTCCCTTCAGCTAAGACACCACAAGCAACTGACTGATAAGAGTGTTGATGTGTGCATTATTAGGCTTTGTGATATGCTGCAACCCTGTCTACAGAGAGCACTGCCAGGATAAGCTCCATACTCCCATGGCCCTGAAATCGGATTAAGTGGGTTAGTTTAGTTATGATTTCTGCAACATCTAAAATACAATGGAAATTTCATAAGCTGTCTTTAATGGGTATGAAAACATGGACAATTTTACTTGTTCATATACAGGTACAAGCACTAATCTTTGTGTTAATGTTGCTGTCATGAAGCATAAAACAAGATGCTGGCACAGGTAGAGGTAATATACTCATTTCTTGCAAATATACAAATCAAAGCACTCTACGTAACTGCTAACAGGCATAGGTTTGAAAAAACTTAGGATGTGTGTGTACCAATTCCCCTGACATGACCTGATTAAAATTTATATAAAGATTAGGATGCATGGCATTTACCTAAAGGAAAGAGTCTGTTTAGATAACTGAAGAGGGAGAAGGGTGGGTCTCTAACAAGAAGATATGCAACACTCCAGAACAAAAAGCATATGTGGGAGTTGAGAAATGGTAAAATTGTATCTCTGGATTTAAAAGAACAAGTTGAAGTAAAAGTAAGAGGATACTTGTTTTTTCATTGAAAAAAAAATCAAACAGGAAGATAACTGGTTTTATGTCCCCTAAAGAGTACACCTTGTGAACACAGAACAAAAGCAGAAAGCAAGTCAGAAAAGAGCGGTAACTCAAAGAAAAAAAAACAGATGGGTGAACAAGAGAGTGAGACTCCCCATTCTGAGGAGATCAACCACACATAGCCTTCCATGACCTAATTGTCTAGCCTGGAAAAATGAGAGCACCAAATTGCAATCATCGGTAGTTGGCCAGAATGTATTGCCACTATACCGCTAAATAAGGAACTGGGATGACAAAGCATGGACAGAATCCACAGAAGTGTAAAATTAGAAGTCCATTGTTCTAAAATAATAAGGGGTTAAGAAGAAGCACTGAAGGGGTTCTTATCAAATTAGAAGCATTTTCTCAAAAATCTGCAAGATTCATTCATTAGACACAGTAAAACCTCAACTGTCTAGCCACTGACCTTTTATGTCCCCTTTTAAGTAACTGATACATAATTACTGAGTGAATATCTAGTTTTAATAAAATAGACTTTGTAAACAGATTTTAATCTTAAAATGAAAATATAACTTCTTCACTTCTTTTGTTACTCTATAACTGCATGTTTTACATCAATATTAGGAAATTAACTGTTTTACCTGATAGCATTTTATTTAAAGAATAATATGCCATCTACATAACAAAATAAAAAGAAATGATTTATTTTAAGCACACAGGTCTACATATCAAATCAACTGAAATTTTTAATTTTAATTAAACAGGCAGAAATATTTTTTAAATATTATACAGCAAAGTCAAGTGTTGGTTGAGTATTGAGTAAAGTTTGGGAGCATCAATGTCAGCGGAACAAACAGTGAATAAAAGGTCAGTCATATGACAAACCCAATTAACATTTACAGATAATGTAAATGCATTTTAAGATATCTGGAAATGCACTTAAAATACCCTTAAAAAAATTACAGGCATCTATTTCAAGATATCTTAGATGTGTTTGAAGATATGCGATTTCACAATATCTTTAAATGATACTGTGCACTCTTCACTTTCCAAATACAATTTAAGGTATTTTGAAATAAGTCATTGCACATCCTTTGATATTTCAAATACATTTCTAGGTATCTTAAAATAAGAATGCAGTCATTTTGAAATATTTGAAATGCTACTCAAGATATCTCAAAATGACTTCTCCAAAGCTGACTGTCTTTTCAACAAGACTTCCCATCTAGCTTGAAATATCTTGAAATGCATAAGAAGGTATCTTGAAATGCATCAAATATGCGAAAATGGACAGGAAAGTTTTTTTTAAATGTAATCAAGATATCTTCATATGTTTATATCACACTTCAGATACCTAAAATAACATTTTTAAATATCTCAAATTCAGTTATTAAAATAGATCGCTGCTAAATTTCAGATTTCTTAAAATATATTTCAAATACATTTTAAGGTATCCTTATTAAGAAAATAACTTAGTTTAAGAAATATGAATATCCTTTACTATCTAAAGTGCAATTTTATATGTTCCAAAGTAGCTCCCTGTCCATTTTCAGAAATCAGACATCTAGCTGGAATATTCTCCAGCAGACCCCGCAACCTAGTTCAAGACAAAGAGGGTTAGGAAATGACCGACTGACTGACAATTCAAGATATTGCAAAACAACTTCCTGCTCATTTTGAGATATCTCAAAAGCACTTCAAGATATCTTAAAAAAAGTTATCTATTGCTCGTGACAAATGAAACATGGCAGTTAGAAAGATGACCTGTTTCTTGTTCCTGATATCTCACTGATGTGTCAGTAATTCCTGCCAGTGCATGTTTTACATTTCTAAGAAATGAATTGATTTTAGATCGGAGTGGATTAGAGGTATTCCGTCTCTCAGCATTTTTCCTTTTTTATAAAACTTTAATAAAAGACATACTTAATGATGGATGCACAGAAAAATAAATGAAAGCATAATAATGAGCTAGTTGCTGGCTATCCCGCTATTTTTCTCTCCTTGTTAATTGCCTGCTGGTGAGAATAAAAGACCCTTAAGAACTTCACATTTAAAAAAAAAACATGTCAATTAAAATAAATCTCAAATTTTCGAAGCTGAAAAGACTACTGATCACTAGCAGCAATGCCAGTAGTAAGCAGCTTTTTGAACTTCAGAGAGGAAGTAAAAGGCACACTGTAATTAATTACAGAAACTACAGAGCTAAAGAGAGCCTTGCAATTAAAGGAAAAGATCAATTAACATAAGGATTGACATCAGATTAAGAAATTGGTTATTACAAATGCCTGCAGCCACTACAATCTTTCAGCACAAGGACTAGCCCCCATGGAATGGAGCTATTCATTTTGATTTACTGAAATTGGTAATATTCTGTTATGAAAGCATAGAATTCCTAATGGAATACTATAGTGAAATGTATGCACTCATTCTTTTCTTTGTTATGAAAATCTAAGCTTTCAAATACATTCAGAACATAAGATTTTGAAAGCCCACAGCTGGTATATGATGGCTCAGTATAGGTTGGTCCAGATCTAATTATGCAATTTTCATTATGCTATAACTTATTAAGTTTATTACATAGAAAATCACCCGAAAAATCCTGGACCATCGAGAAGTGTGTGAACTGATGACATGAAGAATTGTCTTCACACCGAACTGGAATCGTCCCTGCATAAATCAAAGTCATCCAGACGATCTGGATCTGCATGATTAGATCTGAACCACCCTGTACTTGGTACCTTTCACTTGATAGGTTTTGAAAATCTTGATTTAAAAATCAATGTAATGAAGAGTTTGTGCTAATACTGGTTTAACTAAAGGCATTTTCACACCTAGTTCATCTGGACCAGTTTTTTTAACCTCTGATTTGATTTCCCTGAAGGTTCAATTTGTTTAGGAAGATGTAAACATGCTGAAACAATAGTACCGAAACCCTTTGGAAAGGGCAGTTTAGTTGCACTATTAAGTGAACCCTGGATTGGTTCAAGTAAGGACTGAATGTGATCTGGCATAGGACTGATTTAACTAAACAAAATACTGTGCATTATGCATGACATTTTGCGTGCTGTTGTAGTCACGTTGAGCGTCTGTTAATGTTAATTGGGGCATATAATTCATAGAATAATGAGTCAAGGATTAACATTGAGCATTAAATTGAGGTTACTGGAGAGTAAATATGCAACATTACATAGCTACCTAATAAGTCTACTGTCAGAAAACTGAAGAACATCAGAGTATGTCATTAGCAGAGCTTGTTTTTAGGATATGAATTTAGAAGCACATCATTATCCAGCTAATAATTAAGGAAAATGCAGCAGTGTGCAAAAACCTACTATGATATGAAATCCCAGTTAAAAATATTTCTGCCCAAAGAAAAAAGTCCATGGGATGTTTATTTTTATGTTTAGTTCACGTGAAAGTTTATGGTTTGAAAAACAACCAAAGTAACTAGAAATTGAAACAAGGTAACAAAACATCCCCTGGTTTGGAACACAGAAACTATGAATGGGAAAACGCCATTAGATTCCGTGATACTAGTGATGTGCAATGAACGAACAAACTATTTTTTTTGTACTTATCTTGATCTCTGAACAAATATACAGGTTAAATGACATTAAAGAACGAATAGTTTATACAGCATTCCGTGAAAGTTCAGAGCTATCATCTTAACGTCACTTAAATTGCTGCTGTCTTGGGGAAATAGCCTTTTAGTAAACTGTTTCAGCAAAACAGTCATGATGGCAACTAGCCAATGACTGACTTGGTAGATGACACCAAGCATCTCCCATTGATCGGTTCAGTCTTACTGAGTGACTATGACCGACTCAGTACACTAAACTGATTGAATGATCCCTAAAAAGTTTGTTCATGAACTGTGGACACGAGACTCGCAGTACAGTACAGTGAAATATTTCACTGAAATAAACAGTTCATGCAATGAACCAAAGAACGAACAGCTGAACTGGCTCACCAACAGGATCAGTTTGTGTATTGAACTGAGGAACAAACTGCAGACAACTGTCTCGCAGTTCACTAGACTTAACTAGTTTACAGAAAGAATCATTTCATATGCTGAGCTACAAACAAGAGGCTCGCAGTACACTGAATCGCACTTCAGTTCACTGATGATATACACTCACCTAAAGGATTATTAGGAACACCTGTTCAATTTCTCATTAATGCAATTATCTAATCAACCAATCACATGGCAGTTGCTTCAATGCATTTAAGGGTGTGGTCCTGGTCGAGACAATCTCCTGAACTCCAAACTGAATGTCAGAATGGGAAAGAAAGGTGATTTAAGCAATTTTGAGCATGGCATGGTTGTTGGTGCCAGACGGGCCGGTCTGAGTATTTCACAATCTGCTCAGTTACTGAGATTTTCATGCACAACCATTTGTAGGGTTTACAAAGAATGGTGTGAAAAGGGAAAAACATACAGTATGCAGCAGTCCTGTGGGCGAAAATGCCTTGTTGATGCTAGAGGTCAGAGGAGATGTTTTATTGGCACACTTTAGGCCCCTTAGTGCCAATTGGGCATCGTTTAAATGCCACGGGCTACCTGAGCATTGTTTCTGATCATGTCCATCCTTTCATGACCACCATGTACCCATCCTCTGATGGCTACTTCCAGCAGGATAATGCACCATGTCACAAAGCTCGAATCATTTCAAATTGGTTTCTTGAACATGACAATGAGTTCACTGTATTAAAATGGCCCCCACAGTCACCAGATCTCAACCCAATAGAGCATCTTTGGGATGTGGTGGAACGGGAGCTTTGTGCCCTGGATGTGCATCCCACAAATCTCCATCAACTGCAAGATGCTATCCTATCAATATGGGTCAACATTTCTAAAGAATGTTTTCAGCACCTTGTTGAATCAATGCCACGTAGAATTAAGGCAGTTCTGAAGGCGAAAGGGGGTCAAACACCGTATTAGTATGGTGTTCCTAATAATTCTTTAGGTAAGTGTATGTACGGGACATTGCATCAAAAAGGAATGGATATAAAAGAAGGAAATTGCAGGAGATTAATCCAAAACTGAAAATAATTTTATTTAGTCAAATTTCAATGTTCTCACAGTTTTATCATAATGTGTGCACTATTCTAAGGTTCTATTTGTACAATTGTTTAATTCCTTGTTTGACAGTTTTATATTTAATTGAAATACTTTTGGATAGGAAAACCGTCATTATATCACAAAGACAGAACACAGTCATGTATTACACTTTTCAGCAGACTTAAGTTGAGAGCCCAGTCATTTTTAAATGTCATTGCTATTTGCAAAACTTAATTCTCTAACACAAATTAAGTATTATCCAAATATAAAGATAAATTAGCTTTTATATGTACTGTTTAATTGTATTTAAGTAGATAACTAGGGATGTGAAGAACCATTAGGATTCATATGCAAATAAAGCAGTGTGCTATTTGACTACAGAAAAAAAGTATAACTGAGATATCACCTAAAAGTACTATATACAAAAAATAACTTGTCTCATAAAGAACTTTACAAAATTTGATATTTCACCTGAAAAATATGCATTAGTGAACATTATTCATTTTTTTGAAAGGAAACCCAAAGTTTATGAATATCATAAGATACTGTGAGTATTACTTAAAAGTTGATATCCTGAAATCAATAGCCTTGGGCTACTTTGGGCAAAGGATGACTAATTGGTAGTTATCCCCAACTGTCATTTTTACATAGTGACTAACAACAACACAGACTAAACCACTACGTCAGAATGAATACGGGAAGGTTAATCACTTTACATAACCTAACAATTTTTTGTATCCCTGGCAATATAAAGAATGCAAATACTTTACACTTATTCTTTGCTTTGAAGCTTGTTAAAACATGCCAGGTGTGTGTCTTAAGTTCATTTCAAAAGAGGTTTGCCATAAGGTGTTTTTTTTCTTTAAGCAATTGATTTTTTTAAGGTCAATTTAATGAAAAACTGTTCCATTTTTAATTTTGAAACTAATTAAATATAAGTCCTGAGTAGAATTTACAGACTTACACAAAACAGATAATTTAAGTGCTGTGGAAAGACTGAAGGAGCTGAATCTTTAAAGCTTTCACAAATGAATAAAAGTATAACAAATAACTATGGATGCTGGCTGTTACTTTAAATGAGCTCATTAATATTTATTATCAAAAAGAGGATAGAAAAAAAGCTGTGACTGTAAGTTTCTGTTTACCACTGTAACTTAAGTACTGATTTGATTCTTTAAACCAAGTCAAAACCTTTTCTTCTGTTATCTGAATTGGACAAACTACAAAGTTAAATGTAAATAATGATTTTTGTTTGTGAAATTCAATCTGTTTTGTGTATTTTTGATTACTGCCAACAGCACAGGCATTTATTGAATAACTTCCTGAATATATATACCCAAATATGATTGATAAATAGAGATGGGTTAGTACTTTCATATTCAGCTAAGAGTTGAATTTGCCAGTTCCATAATGTAATTTCCTTCTCCTAAGTAAATCTGGATCTTAAAAATCCCAGAAGACATTTTCAAATGTTTTTGAAGATATAAATCTCCCCCTAAATCATAGTGGAATGCAAGCTAAAACTACAGCTTTGTTGATGCAGAGGCCATGTCAGACCTTTTTCCATCTCAAATCAGATCTTATAAACATATTGACATAAGAATGATAAAAGTACTAGCCATGGTAATAGAATAATTTAAAAAATATTTACTATCTCTTGTTTTGCAGTTACCTTCAGTGCCTTTCCTCTGTATTTTAGTATATGTGAACATTGCTTCACCGGTACACATTCTCTCAAGCATAGTCTCATAAAGCCTTGCTTCTCAGACTCTCATTATTTTTGAGGCACCTTTCTTGCCTTCTACCCAGCTTTATCCTTGCCATCTTTGAAGGTGACACTCCCAGTGTGCCCTGTACGTCTTTACTCCTCCTTGTGCATCTCACACTAACACTTACTCTTATGAGTATGAGTTATTAGCCAAAATGACCAATCAGATTGTTCAGAGATACTGGGCACACAGACCTTAGTGTTTCATTATATCGTATACAATTGTTACCATCACCACTTCTCAAAGTAAATAAATATTTTCAGAAAGAAAAGAAAATGCTAGATTGTAAATTTATCTTGTGATTTAAAAGGGAAGAGGAATGGAGGACTGGAAGAAAAAAATTCCACATTGTAATTTCTCATGTTCTCTGCATGAAGGAATTCCAAAAATTGCAAACCTTCATATGTTTATAAGCTGTGTTAAATACTGTATATTATTTTTGCAGAGTGCAAATTACAAATGATAGGTAATTAACAGACTGAAAATATAATTTTGTTGTATACTAAATATGATAATCTCAGTATAAGGGTAAGCACTCTCCGGGCATAATTTGCCCTTTTCATAATAAAAACCAAGGAATTTTGGCTCCCTATACTTCTTACCTGCTGTTGAAAGTATATTAAATTTGGTTTTATTACAGAATGTCAACCTCAGACACTCAGTATAATTTTCTTCATGCCACAGTGAAATTAGATGTTTGGTGAATACTGTAATATATCACAATCTGTTGATTGATGACAAAAGTAGTTTTAGTTTGTAAGCTTGTATTTGTTATAATGCATGCAAAATACAGTGAGGAGTTCATTAAATGCAGACAGCCTTTCATTTCCTTTCATGTTCTTTCTTTTACCAACATGACTCTGTTAAATTTTAACATTGATGGAATCTTTTATCTTTTAAACTCGTGAATTAATTTAAGCAAGTGGCAGCAAGCTTTTAAAATCATCCTCATCACATTTTACCATTTTGGCCCACAAAGTAAACATTTGTTATATTTCTTTCATGCACTTAAATAACCTGGTGTGTACTTTCTTTTCATCAGTTCTTGTTTAAATGTTTGGATTATATTTTTTAGATGAAACCCAAGGGTGCAAGGCTTCTGCTCAATGTAGGCTTGTAATGGAAAAAGTGCATTCAGAAAACAGATTGATAGATGGGCCATAAAAAGAGAGACTGTCCATGACCAGTGCTAGCAGTGGCGATTAGCTGCTGTACTCACACTTGTAAAGAAAAAATAAAATAAGCAATTCTGGAAGCACATTTGCTTAAGATGTTTCAAAAGAAGGTGGATAATATCTTTGGATCATTTAAGGGACAAAAACTTAGGCCTGTCATTTAAATCTTGTTTCAGAGTGTCTGCTGCCCTTTTCAAGAATCTTCAATAAATTCAATTAATCTTCATATACAGTAAAGAATAGGACCATTTACAGGAAAGTTTAGTACACTTTAATTAGTTTAACATTGTCCAGTGACATAATGTACTATGGTTCACTGCCTGACAATAATAAAATGTATTTTCTTGTAGAAGGAGATTAAAATGGATATATAAAATGATTATGGATTAAATTCAGATGTTTTTATTTTTACTGAACAAAATGAATGAAGCAGCCTATATTTGACCTTTCACACCATAACAAGGTTCTTTTTGAAAAAGTTAAAAATAAATAAATATAGGGCTCCCAGAGCAAAGGCAGAAAAAAACTGCTTGCTGTCATTAATCATCTTTCTTATTTTCCATTTTATCCTCTTAATACTCTTTTTGTTACAGTAATCTGATGGAGAAAATATGAATTGAGTTTTGAAAATAAAATCCCTGCCAGCTGGATAGAATTATTTTTTTTTTCTGAATTGTGACTTTGAAGTTCTATAAAACATCCCATAAATCTGCCAGCCTTTCATCTAGACCTTATTTTAGGGTGGAAACTAGTTTTAAGTCACAACTCCATCCACAAAATGATTCCATATAAAATTGTGCTTTTTGGGCAGGAAAATGAATGCATTCTATAAAATGTGGTGACATAAGGAAATGTGGTCGTTAGTGTGTTTCATAAAAGATGGTGGTGAGGTTTATAAACAGGAGGAGTTCACACTAAAAAATATGGTTTTACTTGCACAAATCAGCATTTCAAAATTGATTTTTGCTATTAACTAGAAATAATAAGACTCTTTGCTAAACAATAATCAAAATTATCAAAATATTGAGAAAGTGTCAACCAATTACAGTATATGTTTTTTTTCCAAATAAATGCAAAAAAACATTTTGTTTTCTATGGAGTCCTGCACTGGATTAAGCAAACCTGAAAATGAATGGATTAATAGATGTAAGTTATTTAAGAGAAATAACAAATGCAATTTAAAGAATTAAATTTTAGGGTAACATTCAGCATTGAGAATATTTAGATATTTGATTGTGTGATTGGACACTTTGCTTCATTTTCTGACAGAGCAAGAGACTGTTTTATATCAAAGATAATATAACAAAAAATGGAATACTGCTTCTGCTGTCTTGTCAAAAGATAAAACTACTAGTTTTAGTTTTAAAAGTTAATAAATTCTTAATAATAAGTAAGATTTTCTGTTAAGTTTTATATTTGCACCTGAGTAGCCTCCTTACGTGTTACATTTACCCTGGAAAAACGAGCCAAAATGTTATTATTATTACGAGAAAAATGTTATTATGCACAAAGGAAACATATAAATAGCAAAATGTCAATACAGCAGGAAAGGTATGTGTAGTATCCACTGTTGTACTGAGAACATGTCCTTCATGTGAGGTGTTTCGAAACAGTCCCCAACGTACAGTCTGACATTGTATTTGGGACAGCAGAAGTGTGTTTCATTGTGCATTTTTCTGTTGCAGCACATGCCAGGGTAGACTGTCACTGCCTAATCTGCATGAGCAATGCTGCCCATTGTGTGATCTTCCACAAGGCTGAGTGATGTCCACAGTTACCCTGACATAACTGTTGACAGTTGCTATATTGTGAACAGTGTTTAAGGGGCTAATGTCTTTCTTGCTATTCTACTTGATCGCACTCATTTTGTCTTTTTGCCATGAAGCTACTCACACCACACTGAACCTTCAGGCAACCAAATTCACTAGGCATATCATATCGGTTTGGTTGTACAGTGCCATATGTATCAGTTTCATGTCAGTGTCTGATGACCAATTCACACTGTCATCACTATCACTTGATACAATTAATAGTTCATATTCAGTCTGTTCTAAAACTAGCTTTACCGCTTTTTTTATGCACCCTTGTGCTTTTTTTGTTGAAGGCAACTTGCCACTCATGATTATTGATGATATACCACAGAGTTGCAGAACACATACAAAATTCATGCTTTTTGCAGTATGATGTTATTTCATCCACAGGATGGCAGAAATATTGTCCCAAGAGTTATTCAAGCTTGACACTATAAATCCAAACAAAGCTTATTTCCTATATATATATATATATAGGGGTTAATGCCAAGGAGGTTAAAACATTTCTAACATTTGTATAGAATGCAAGTATTTTAAATGTATTTACTAAACTATACATAAATAAACTATGTGCAAATTTCTTTAGGAATAAAATCACAGTTCACAAATCCAGCATCCTGGGTTCAAATCCCGCACCCAGTTGTCTATATGGGTTTGCTTCCAGATTCTCAAAGACAGCCACAGATTGGTGGTTCTTAGTTGACCCTATATGAATGAGTACCTTAGTGGGCCTTGCTAAGATGCATAAACCACAGATTCAGTGGTTTACAAAATATATTGATATGCATTCATATTCTTTATTACAGTTTCTATTCTTCTAAAGAGGTAACTGTTAGATCCTATGCAGCGACAAGAGAAAACAGAAAATCAGCATGGTAAATACCACATTTAGGCAATAAAACAGAAGCTGCATTCTACAATCCTCCTTTTTTTGTGTTCTGGAAAAATTTTAGGCCTCACCGTCAGTAATCAAAAGCTTGCTCTGAAGAATAATAACAGAGTTATTAGGTTTTAGGATGGAACAAATGTACAACAGACTTCATCTGCAAAAAATTCAACTGAATTGCCAGAAGCCTTTTAAACTGTTTGCCAGAATCCAACATTCTGGTTGGAAAAACCTCACTCTCAGGAAAAAAATAAGCATTATTTAAGTTTCTGGAAAAAACTCTGTGTACTATAACTGTGAAAAACATGTATATCATGTAACAAAGCTGGTAACTGACAGAGGTTAAGTTCTAAAAACTGAGTCTTATTATTCTGAAAAAAACAAGAGTTCCTTCATTAAACTGCTTTGTTGGCTTTGTGAAACCTCACACACCCAAATGAGAAAAGGAGACATTAACTGAAGTTAACAGACCTGTACAGTTTGTAGGCTCTATGGCAGGGCCTGACATACTTAATACACAATAAAACATTATGCTGTGTCCTGTCCCTAAGAGCAACATGATCGGTCAATTAAAGAATTTTCTTCAGACAAGGAGTGCCAATAAAGAAAGGTCCAGACACAAATACAAAGGAAAGGTGCTCAGGGTACAAATAAGACAAGATACAGCAAACATTTTTAAATTATTCTTCTTCCTATCTTGGACAGATTGTATGGCTTGTTGAATATAACATACTTTCTGAACATAGGTTATGCACATTTATTTAGGATGACAAGTATATATGTCCAACATTGACTCATTCTTCCATTAATACCACAGCTAAATGACAACTGATTTTTGCAAAAATAGCCACTTTCAAATGGGCATTTAGAAAAGAATGAAACAAATGTTAATATAATAAAAAACGGCATAAGTAGCAATTTGTGGAAAGTGTTCTGTAGAAATGTTTATTATGTTAAGAGACAAAACACAATCTCATGCCATGTAACGTATAAAAAATGTTTACATTTGGAAATGTGTATAAGCCATTGCTTACAAAAAAGTATGGATCTATTAAACACACATTTTATGTGAAAGATGGTTTAACATTACAGAAAACTTTGACAATCTGTAAGTCCTAAACAGATTTTTTTGGTGTTGGGATTTTAGCAATTCAATGCCGCATGTCAATGAGGGGAACAGAAAATCTCATTTTGTTGCATATTTCAACAACACTTCAGTCACTTTCCAATGTACTTTAACTAATTATGTCACAGTTCACTGGAATGTTCTCTTCAATGTTGGTAACAATGTCCAATTCATACACATTATTTTATCTGTAAAAATGTGTGTTGTGTGTTGTATAACATAACTGACAATGACAACATTACCAAGAAGCTAACCATCCCATACAGCATTGACATGAAGTCTGCTTCCTACACTGCTACTTAACAAAATAAAGGAATTGTGGGTTCAGCTGGGCTACCTCACAAAAACATCAGTCAGACACATTTGAGTATTTCATATTAGCTGAAACTTTAATTGAATGAAAATGCTTTCTGTTTTCAAAAGCAAACTCATTACGTGATGGCGCCTTTATTGCAACGATTACAATAGGAAAATGAGCAATCACTGCATATTGCCTTATGATTTCAGCCTGGTCACCCTAATATAAGAAAATTAGGTGTATCTTGGTAGTATTTTAATTATACCGTCCTATACATATGGCGTGACATAGCTCAGGGGTGATTGCAAGATTCCAGCCAGCTAACAATCAGCCAGCCCCTAGTTACAAAATATCCTATGTTTGATAAAACCTGCAATGAAAACAAAATTGTGTGATTTCTGCGTGAGATAGTCACTATAATGTAGGCTCTAATTCAGCACATATCTACAAGAAGATAGCTCTAGGAAGTCTAAATTGGATTATGAGCCAGTCATCACCAAAAAATCATCAAGATCTAAACTAACTCCTTGTGTAGCCTGTCATTGGCGATATCCTCACAAAAGAGCTAACCCTACCCTCGTCAGTTATGTTGTACAACACACAGCACAACTTGTATAATCTTTTTTTCACATGGTAGTGGTTACTCCCTCAAAGAGTTAAGTAAGTTAATTTGAGATTTATAAAGGAACTTGGTGTTGCACATGGTGTATGTAAGGTTTATAAATCCAACTTTTGTATGTGTGTGTTTGTTTTTGCCTTTCAAACATCAGCAAAATTTTAGTATGGAATCTAAGCAAGGTTTTATACATGAGGCCCCAGGTCACTACTTGTGAAAAAACAATAGACCTGTCTAAACATAAGAGAATAACAAATACACTCAAATTATACTAAACTTAAACTAAACTTGTGTGTATGCAGCACTGTGATCGAAGAGCAGGGGGTTTCTCCCTTAATGCTTCAGCGTTGCGAACAAAGAGCAGGGGGTGGGAGGGAGGATCGGTTTTCAGCACCACAACTGGATGATGGACGTTGACGGAGTGCAATATATAAGAGTGCAGGCAATCAATAGCAAAAACCCATTGAGTTCTGCATCTTCTTTGAGCTTTGCTGAACTTTCTCTTTCCATTTCACAACATGGTTACATCTCTTTTTTCATATCCAGGACACTACCTTGTCTTCAGTCGTTCATCCTATTAGTTCGTGGTACTGCTGGTGTAGCCTATCAATCACTGAGACTGCATTCTTCATTAGAAGTGTGCAAGAGTAAATATTTTGCATGCTACTGTGAAGTAATTTTTTAACTTTTCCAATCTGAATCATCTCACACTCTTATGTAAGCACAACTGCTTTAACTCATTACCCACCAATATACCTGTAAGGCAACACAAGGTCCACTGGTGTATAAATATGCTGAAATCCTACCACAGTTTAAGCTATGCTCTGTCTGTTCTACAATTACTGCAAAGTACAGCAGCAAACAACCCAAGAAAAACCTACATATGTGCTAATTCTAATTTTATTTAGGTATTTACTAGCTGCAAGTAAAGTTTATTCTATGTTTAAAAGCCTAATTTATAAAGTAGAGAATCTTCCTGAACATAAAATACATACAGTGTTGAATAACAAGGCATCCACTCTATGATTTGAAGAACCAAAATAACTACAGGCAGTGAAATTACTTGGAACTGAAATTGCAGCAAAATAAACATACTTTTAGGAGTGTGCACTCCTCCTGGAGCTGCTGACAAGGTGGTACATGATGAATTAAAGTCCCTTATACTTTTACTGCATATGTCTAGTTCATCATCAGGATGCTTTGCAACTGCAAAAACATATGTCTGTTTTAAACTATTTTCATAACTCTCCACTGAGATTTGAATCCTTAATTTGTTAAGCTCCTTTTCAAGACTGTATGCTTTTTTTCTTATACTAGCAAGTACCTTCTGTATTTGCCAATTCACATTGCTGATCTTACATTACCTGTACAGTCTGTACATATTTTATTTTATATATTTCAATACACCAAATAATTTCTTTTACAACTGTATTATTGTAAAAACTTTGATATATAGATCATTATAAATGCTGCTATAGAAAATAAAGTCAGACTGATTGCATGTGACAAATAGTTGCTGGATTTAGGTTTTTTGTTCTAAGTCTCTACCCCACTATAAATTCAATATAATTAGTTCTGAAATTATCGTCTCATCCAGTTACCTAAATCTACTGTGTTGAAGAGTTCAATAGATTCTTGTGCTTTTGTACATATTCAAATTAAGAAAAAAAAAAACCAATTATCAGAAAACCTAAGCGCTGCATAACCATTTTCAGACATACTAAAGTAAAATTCTTTTGTCTGCAGTTAGTGTAGTCATGAATAATATTTATTTGAAAGAAATACATTTGTCTGAGACAGTAATTTGGGAAAAAAGGGCCATGAAAACCATCAGGAAAATTCATCTTACCTTCTGAAGTCATTCCATCTGGGTTACACTGGCAATATCTTTTTGAGAAGTGGATTAAAACTCTCTCCCTCTCTTGAGTCTCTCCCATTAATGGAAATGCTTTCAGAAATGTCCTGAAATGACCACAGTAATAATTATGTGTCTAAAACAGACCAAAATAAGCAAGCTGCTCCCTGCCCAAAATAACAAGTGATGTAATGATAGGGGGGATTGGACTGCTAAACTATTACATCTTATATGACACATTATTCTAAGAAAGAAAAGCAGCATGGAAATCCCAGCCTGATTTGTATTTATTTTAATCAAAATCTCAAGGTGATGAACATTGAAATAAGCCCAAGAAAATTCAGTGGTTAATTATTGTCAAAAAGTTACTTGTACACTGCAATTTTAAATAGCAACTATTACTACATTTTAAATACGACAGTTTCAGCAGACTTCTGTTTAATTTAAAAACATGGTAAATGAAGTGTAATGACAAAACCTATTTAAACTATATCTGAGAAAGTCTACAGAAATATGAGAGAAAACACCCTAGATTTTAAGAAAAAAATGCATTTCTCATTTGCATAGTCTTACCCAATATTATGTACGTTCTACATTGTGAAAGAGTCCATGAGAATGTAGGGACTTACCTAAGTCCTCTATCCAGGGTTAGACCAGAAAAATCAAAAAAGCTGAGGTATTCTTCAGCTACCAACTTGCTAAATTCATTACTGTAAAAGAAAGAATAGGAATACTTTATACCCCAAAACAGAATTACTTAGACATGAAACAATGAGACTTTGTGCATGGTTCCTTTCTACATTAAATGCAGTACATATCATCTGCTACAGTGAAGCAACCAAAATGTTTTATGTTTACTAATATTGATGCAAGCTTCAAGGTTATATTGGTTAACCTACTATAATAATAAAGAACTAACATTTCTGCAATTAACAAATCTCAGAGCACTTTAGAGGCAAAGTCAAGTATATATGCCACTCAGACAGCCTATGATGGATTAGAAATTTTCATCATCTACCAAATTTAGCAATATACAGTATGTAAGTTGGATTATAAAGTTAATCACTGAGCATATGTGTACAATTCTTAGGGGTTTTCTCTTTATTAAATAGTCAAGTGAGGCTCCAGATTATTCAAAGGTTCCTTTATTGAAACAAAGGTACCAAGGAGGCCAAGCACAGTTAAGCAGGTGTCAAAAACTGGTGTCGAAACTGAGACAGTAGTGAAATGCATTTATAATTATTGGGCATCCTATGACATTCTGATTGATCAGTACATAACTGTTAATGAAATGCACTTGTCTTGTTATATCACTTTGTCCAGGGCAAATACTGTAATACTGTTAACCTTGCTGAATTCCAGAATATGACCTTTGTATTGAATAGTTTATACTTTAGCTTAAATTAAAACCTTCTTAACGTAATATGCATTACATATGCATAATATGCAATATTCTTTACAAATACGCATAAACAAATATTTCACTGTGCTTAAAAATACTGCCATATACAAGTAGTCTGAGCATTTTGAACATTACATTCCAAGAATATCTAACAAATTTTGATTTGTTTTCCCTTTTTTTGGTATAGTATATTATAAACTGCAAACCAGTCAGAATTGGTGCCCTTTTAAAATCATTTATTTAAAGATTTACATATTTTAGTGGATGACATTCTAAATTCTTATTATACTATTAAAATTTACTTCCTCAATAAAAAAAAAAACTAATTTGCAGCAATAATGTAAAAAGTGGATCAAAATAATATCAACCTTATTTTTCCACTGGCATATTTCCATAAATTAGTATAATGTAACTAACCCAAAGTGGAATATTCCAGAAAGTGAGTTATTATGAGTTTACTCTTACAAAACTTTTCACCACCTTGTAGTTTTGGAGGGACGGGAGTGCAGGGGGTACACAACCACAAAATCAGACAGTGTAGGTATATCTCCAGGAAAGCTAAGCTGTATTCTTGTCAAATGGCAATAACAATAACAAAGTGAGGTTTGCAAAGATACACTTACTTTTTACCAAGATGCCGTGCTACATCACAGCGTTTAAATCCTTCAAGGTTATACAGCCTCTTTGCAAGTCTCTTAGCTGCATCTGTGTCTGCTTTGCAGCCATTTGCTAAAGTGTCTGTGCTTCCCTGTTCAAGCTGCTCAGAGCTGCCCATTTCAGAGTCTGAGTCTGAAAGAACATCTTTCAAGTTGGCATCACTGTGGAGAAACACAAAACATATTACTGTAAACATATTTTTTCTGCTTTACAAATAGCTTTGCATTTTGACTAGTATAAGAACAAGAAAAAAAAACCATTACAAGCAACGCAAAACTTTTCAGTAATAAATTCTGCTTTTTCTACTCTAATATTTTTTGCACTGAATTTTCAAAGAATTTGCAGACTTTTGAACTTCCACATACACAATTTGACCACTTTCAGAATAATGTCTATATGTCAGACACCCTTATTGGCACAGGAAATGCTATAGCCCTATTGATTTAAATAAAATTACTTAAACAGATTTTTCTGTACAGAGATTATACTACAGTATATATATATATATATATAGTACTAGCTGTGATACCCATTTAAGGTGGATTGAAATCTACGTAATTAATGTACAGTGTATTCAACTTTGGCAATGCACCATCTTTTGGAATATATTTTAATATTTAATAAAAACATATTTAATAAATATGCATTGCACATTACAAACATTATCACTGCTTTTATGAATCCCATACCAAACAGCACATAACAGAGACATAACAACCAGAGAGATGCACAGACATTCGTCCTTTTATTAAGGTGGATATGTAGCCCCTCATTCAATGGGGCAGTGGGTTATACCTTAAGCAGATTCAACTTCCAAAATGTTGTTTAGAATTAGCTTTTTACTGTTTATCTATTTGCAAAGGCATTGTGAAACATAGCCCTACTCTAACTTTGTTTACTTTACATACACTGCCATAAAAAGTATATTCCTGTCTTATTTTCAGCATTATTGTATATATTTCAAAGTGAAAAGCATGACATCTTTAATCAATACATATTATTTATTAAAGAAAGTTACACAATTAACAATACTCCCAAATAAAAATGATTTACCCAAATGGACTCTTTACCTGGTTGTGCCAAATTCAGCAGTAAAAACTCAAACCAGACATTTTCTGTAGATGCTAAGTAGGCTCCTGTGACAAGCACTGTCCTTCACCCCCTAAACAATAGACCTGGCATTGTCCTAAAAGATTCTTTATACAGAGCAGGATTTATGGCTGCTTCTGTGATAGCACATTGTTCAGGTCCTGACACACAAATGCTTGACCTTACTACCAAACCACTCTTCACTGGTGATAGGATGTTCATAGTGAAAAATGATGTGTTAGCTTTTTCCTAGGTATTAACACAACCAGTGTATTTTTATGGTGGAGTCATGAACTCCACATGGCTCTCAGTTTAGCCTAACAGCAGCAAAAACAGCTATGTCGTCATTTCCAGATTGACAAACCGCAGTATATTCTTTCCTTTGAGGTTTTCAGGAATTTCTTTTGTCCTCATTTATATGCTAACAACACTGACTAAAGTTAGGCATATTTTAATTGGACAGGGATGAACTAAATCAGACTTGACTGCTAAAAAAAATGTTGAAATGGCTGACTAAAATTATCCATTTATTCATTTAGTTAATTTCAGTTCACTGGTGGGCTGAGAGTGTGGGGTTGCAGTAGGTTTTTTAAACTTTAAAACTCAAGTTAAACAAATTAAATGCATGCAAAACCTTTCTGCATTGTTCTCATCAGACTCTCCCATATATACGTATAACCACAACACAGCACAAGTCACTGTGAAAAATGTGCAGTAGTGCAGAAAATCAGGCACTGGGCAAATAATGTTTCACAAAACTATAATAATGTGTGAGTAAATATCATGTTTAATTAGCCATTCTGATTTTGCAAGAGAGCAGGAAAAGGGAAAACCCACATTTTATGAACAGTAAGTAACTGAAGAACAGTATCATTAATGAAAACAAACTTTACACATTTTTACATTTTATTTAAACAATCCTTGCTATACCTCAAATAAATCTATAAATATTAAGACAAATTAACAGACCTGTTGCAATTAGACCAATGTGCCCCACTAAAAAAATAACTGAAGAACTTTAGATTTAGTCTGTAGAATTCCTCATCTTTTTCCATGCTTCCAATTACAATAATATTAGACTTTAGAGAAATAGATCAGACTTCTCCATTCCTAGTGCCAGTTGTTTTCTAATCTAGAGAGCAATACCAATATAAAATGTCATATCCTTTGGTATTTACTATACATCAGTATTGTAGGAATGTGTGGGTGTGCAAGTGTGATTTGCTGTGTCAACTGAAATCAAGCTCAGCAAAGTTTGTTCTCGGTTGTTGATTGACATTTCTAGTTAAACAAAAAAATGCTATGAATTTAATAATAATGTTATATTAATCATACTTGTGAGTATATTAAGTACAATGTGTAAGAACATAGACTTGCCAATAAACTTTTAGATTCTTTGTTTTTAAAGTATATGATTTTACTGTCACACACGTGTGCATGGGAGGCAGCTAAAGGGCTTGAGTAAGGACAATTCTGAATCAGACCAGGATGTGGCAGAGTGCACTGACTCTTTTTCTCCCTTTCCTGCAGACCATTCACGGGAGATTCCACCTGACGTCACTTCTGGGTCCGAGCCTATGGAAGAAGACCTTGCCGGCTCCGGCCCCTGTGATGTCACGCCCGGGCTCAAGCCTATGGTTGAAGACCCTTATGAGCCAGACCCCTTTGACCTCACTTCCTGTCTTCCCCTTTAAAAGCCTCCACCTTTTCCCTATTCCCTCAGTTCTGTTTTGGACTTGGTTTTGTGCACATCAGTGCTGTTTACATTTTTGCAACTTTGCAGCCAGGATACCAAAAATACGGGTGGCTGCCCCAAACCTTGCTTTGACTCAGAGTGGAGTTTGTGACACTGGCGTAGTCTGCAGGATCGTTGGATCGCGGAGGAGAAGGGGACAGGACCTGCAATGAACCCAGGTGGAAGCGTACCGGGGCTGAGTTTTCAGGCGGGGAGGGTGTACCGCGATTTGGGAGGACCCGGTGCAGGCTCCACTTCCAGCACACTCAGGCAGGCGAGAAGGTCTGCGGGAGGGGCTCACAGACTTGGGCTGTCCTGGAGGGGGGAGGCGAAGGGGGCTTATTATGCTCTCCCGGGGGAGACTGCCCGTCTCCCTGTGAAGGCAGAATCCCGAGTTCAACCTATTGGTGCCCCAGACTGGCAGTTAAAAAAAGTAAGACAGTGGAGACTCGACCCAGAGCGGCCAACCCACAAGCAGACCTGGTCTTTATGGGCTGCAGTAGGGCACTGGTTACGGCCAGGGGAAAACACGCCCTACCAAATAGTGGAGAAGGTGGCTTGTTACCTGCTCCTAGAGGCACTACCCTGCGGCTTTGCCCAGACGGACTGAGGTAAAGACTTTATTAATATGAAAGGTCTAATGAACCTCATTGAAGCACAGAGTACAGCCTCGCAACCTGGGGGAGCAGAACAGTTCCTTAGTCGAGCTCAGCCGGGGTATGTTCCTAAACCCTAGCCCCCCCACCTACAACCCGGAGCTCGCGGCGGTGTCTATGGAGATGCGGGCGCGCAAACCACTTGGAAGCAAGGAGGAATGCAGGTGTTTTGTCGGTGCGCCCTGACGAACCCCTTGGTGGTCCCACACACAGGCGTCGTGATCATAAATGGGTTCAAAACCAGGGCCTTATTTGACTACGGCAGCAACATTACCATTGTTGCCCGCCAATTTGTGCTACCGCAACAGTGGTTAACATTTAAGACCAGTAACTTAGGCCTAGATGTAGACGGAGATGAGCCGTCTCAAGCCACCTCCACGCCGTGTAACCAGCCTGCAGAGAGAGACAAATTGGCCTCCCTGAGTGATGTGGCAACTCCCGGGCCTTTGTGTGTTGATACATCATCCTCCAGCGCTGAGAAAGAGTAGGAGGAAACCACGCCCCTTGAGGACGGCCCAGACCCTCTCTCCGTCTTACAGGTTCAATTTTGAAAAACGCCGGCTTCATTTAGAAGGAAACAGTGGAATGACGATTCCCTTAAATTTGCTAAGGATGCAGTGGTCCTGGTCAATGGCCAGCACACTCACCAGTCCACACCACAGGGTCCTCAGTTTGATTTAGAGAACGACCTTCTATATCGTGTAGCAGGAGAGAAAGCTGCTGCTAATCCAGCGGAATTTCCGGCAGCAGGTCTGTGAGTTAGCACACGGCCACCTCCTAGATGGCTTTTATCAATCAATATCAATGAGGAGGTTCGTAACTTTTGCACTTCCTGCCTGGAGTGTCAATTGCAACAAATTCCTAGGAAGGACTGTGCTCCTATCGTTCCTGAGGTTGATTTAGTCGGACCCCTAGAGCCCTCAGCCAGAGGACACAAGTACATTTTAGTCCTCATGGATTATGCTACTAAATACCCCGAAGCTGTTCTGTTGCACTCAACTAGTTCTAAAGCCATCGTACGGGAGTTGGTAGGGGTCTTGCGCGTGTTGGCAACCCTAAGGAAGTCTTGACGAACCAAGGGTCGCCTTTTACCTCGGAGATGTTCAAGGAGACGGCCAAGTTACTTAAAACAAAGAATCTAAAGGCCGTGGTGTATCATCCTCAAACTGACGGTCTGGTAGAGAGATTTAATCAGACACTCAAGCAAATGCTTCTTAAGGTGGTCAGCGAGGATGGAAGGAACTGGGATCAGCTCCCCTCGTCCTTTTTGCCTATCGGGAAGTCCCACAATCCTCTATGGAGTTCTCCCCTTTTGAATTACTGTATGGGTGACAACCCCGGGGCATATTAGACATTTTAAAAGAAGGATGGGAAGAAGAGGCTCTTCCCTCTACAAACATTTTGGAGTATATTGTGCAATTATGCGATAGATTTGGTAAAATTTGACCCTCCTTAAAAGTCACATGGAAGAGGTGCAAGCAGCACAGGTCTGTTATTATGTCTGAGGCACGTCTCTCCGAGAGTTCCGACCGGGAGATCGGGTCATGGTCATAGTACCTACCTCCCACTCTGTTACTAGCCCACTGGCAAGGTCCATACGAAGTTAAGGAGAGGAAAGGACTCGTCAACTATTTGGTGAGTCAACCCAATCGTCGGCTGAAGGAAGGGGTTTATCATGTAAATCTGCTGAAACCATGGAAGGATAGGGATTCCAATCCCTCCTCTGGTCAGCCTTGCTCACTCTTTGCTGACGTGAGTAGCCTTAACTTTGGTGTGGATTTAAGTCCCAGACAGTGACGGGAGCTGGAAACAGTTATCCTGTCCATCCCGGAGGTAGTGAGTGAAAACCCTGGAAGGACCTCTCTGATTGAGCATGAAATTGTGACACAGCACGGGGTTGTAGTCCAAGAACGCCCGTATTGGCCTTCCCGAGGCAAAAAGAACTACAGTGAAGCTTGAGATCAAGCACATGCTGGAACTAGGAGTAATAGAGAAAAGTCATAGTCCCTGTTCAAGTCCCATCGTCTTAGTCAATGAGCCTGATGGGACTTGGAGGTTTTGTAAAGACTTCCGTTGGCTTAATCAAGTCTCCCAATTTGATGCTTATCCAATGCCACGAGTGGACAACCTCCTCTAGAAGCTAGGACAAGCTCAGTATTTGACCACGGTGGACATGACAAAGGGGTACTGGCAGGTTCGTTCCTTTAACCGACTCTGCGAAGGTTAAGAATGCGTTTAGTACGACCAGCGGACACTGGCAGTATGTGTCCTTCCATTTGGGTTACATGGGGCTCTGGCAACTTTCCAGCATCTGGTGGACAAAGTGCTCTGGCCCCATAACTCATATAGTGCTGCCTACCTGAATGACGTGGTCATCTATTCCAGCACATGGATGGAACACCTACAGCAGGTAAAAGCGGAGAGGCCAGACTTCGGATTAATTTTGGATTGTGTGAAGCCAAGTATTTAGGCTACCTGGTGGGTCGGGGTACCGTGAAGCCACACTGCTCCAAAGTAGATGCCATTTTGAAATGGCCCCGTCTGCGAACCAAGCGGCAGGTCCAGACCTTTCTTGGACTGGAGGGGTACTACCACTGGTTTGTGCCCCGGTTCTCGGAGAGAGCGGTGCCCTTGACTGATTTGACAAAGAAGAGGGCCCCAAACATTGTGGTATGGACTGACAAGACAGGCGCTGCATTTAGTGACTTGAAGCAGGCCCTTACGTCCGCACCTGTTTTGAAAGCACCTTACTTTTCTTTATCTTTCATCCTCTAGACGGACGCTTCGGACACAGGCCTGGGGGCCATGCTGAGCCAAATCATTGATGGTGTGGAACACCCCATCCCATTCCTGAGCCGGAAACTGTTGGACTGGGAGACCAGGTATGCGGCGGTGGAGAGGGAGGCTTTGGAAATTAAATGGGCGATTATTCAGCTGAAGTACTACCTGTTGGGCCGGGAATTCACCTTTGTCATGGACCATGCACCTTTACAGTGGATGGCCCTGCACAAGGATTCGAATCCGCGGGTCACCCGGTGGTTTCTTGACCTCCAGCCATACAAGTTTTCGCTTGTTCATCGTTGGGGCTCTCTTCACACCAACGCCGATGCTTTTTCTCGGGTTCACGACCTCTCGGTTACTGTCGCCCGACCTGGGCTCCTTGTCACACACGTGCGCATGGGAGTCAGCTAAAGGGCTTGAAAAAGGGCAATTTCGAATCAAACCAGGATGTGGCAGAGTGCACAGACTCTTTTTCTCCCTTTCCTACAGACCATTCACAGGAGATTCCACCTGGTTCTCTTGACTTCACTTCAGGGTCTGAGGCTATGGAGGAAGACCTTGCCGGCTCCGACCCCTGTGATGTCACGTCCGGGCTTGAGCCTATGGTTGAAGACCCTTATGAGCCAGACCCCTTTGACCTCACTTCCTGACTTCCCCTTTAAAAGCCTCCACCTTTTCCCTATTCCCTCAGTTCTGTTTTGGACTCGGCTTTGTGTACATCAGTGCTGTTTACATTTTCGTAACTTTGCAGCCAGGATACCAAATATACAGGTGGCTGCTCCAAACCTTGCTATGACTCAGAGTGGAGTTTGTGACACTACATTGAGCCCTTTCTAGTTCTGACCACATTACCTTCAAAACACTCTGTAAAATTCACTTAATGGCAATCAACTCTTTTAACCTCCCATCACACATTCATGTGATATGTTACAAGAGTAGTGCGAGAATCAGGTAACAGTTCTAAAAAAAATTATAATGAATACATTGAAACACTACCTATTTTAAGGAGCAGCAGGTACTTAAATTACTTTTAAGATACAGTACATACATACATACATACATACATACATACATACATACATCGTTTAAGACATCTTTGAATCTAAAAGATCCTCTTGATTTAGCATCTATAAAAGTACTTTGAGAGGTTTTTGTCATTTTAACATAAAAATCTTTTGTGTCCTGCTCAAGATCATTCCTATATTTATAAATTCACTCTCATTTCAGATTAACTGTGAGCCACAGCCTATTCTAGCAGTACTGGGCAGAAGTCAAGAAACAACACTTGACACGTTGTGTGGTGACCAAACCTATTAACCTCATCTGTCACATCTATAGGGATCTGGAAGCAAAAATGGAGAATTAAGAGGAAAGGCCACACAGGCATGGGAAGAATCTGGTAAATCCACCCAGGCAAGAACCAAGCACCGGATTCAAACACTTTATCTATAAGGCAACAATGCCAAACACTGAGTCCTCAAATCTTATATTAACAGAAGAAATATATTGATGTCCAATGTGCACAAAAGCCAGCAGTGACCTTAATAAAAAAGTCTAGCACAGTAATCCCTCGGTATATCGCACTTCGACTTTCGCGGCTTCACTCTATCGCGGATTTTATATGAAAGCATAACTAAATATATAACGCGGATTTTTCGCTGCTTCGCAGGTTCTGGACAATGTGTCTTTTACTTCCTGTACATGCTTCCTCAGTTGGTTTGCCCAGTTGATTTCATACAAGGGACCCTATTGGCGGATGACTGAGAAGCTAACCAATCAGAGCATGCAGTTAAGTTCTCTTGACTGAGAAGCTAACCAATCAGAGCACGCAGTTAAGTTCCTGCTTGCTGAATGCAGTGTTAACCAGAAAGTCTCGTCTCGCTCATTCAGCATCAACGTGTTTCGCTGTGTAAAGAGTTGTGCTCTTTTGTGTTTATCTTTGTGCATAGTCAAGCCCTTCATTATGGCTCCAAAACGATCTGCTACTGCTTCAGGGGCCGTGCCCAAGTGCAAACGGAAGATGTTAACAATTGCCGAAAAGGTAAACGTTTTGGATTTGTTGAAGGCTACGATTCTTTTTATTTAAAAAGTAGGAAAGGAATATAAGATCTACGGCCGCAGTGTCCTTTTAACCAGGGTGCAAAAGAAGTTGTAAGTGGATGTAATAAGGCAGTAGTCTGGACGGAATCTGCTTTAGGGATTTGGATTGAAGACTGCCAGAAGAAGAACAACGGCAGTGCTACACAATCGCCTGAAGTGGCTCCTTTAAGGGCTGTAACGCTCTCCTTTGTTGTGCAGTAAAATAAAACTCATTGTTATCGGACAAGTCATCGTGTCATTGTTGGTGAGTAACCATAATTAATTTTCTACTTACAGTACTTAGTACATGTATGTACGTTTAGTGTCACTGTACACACACATTTACTGTATACTATTTTTCTTGCATTGTACGTATTTATTGCTGGTGGCATGTCTATCATAATGGCTGTAACATGTGATATCAGAGACGCTCGATATCTTTAAAATAATATTTAGGTTTTACTGTATATAAACAGTGTGTTTATATACATAATTTCAATGAATCTTACCTAATATCTAAGAGAATACAAAGGGATTATGCTGTATAACTCTGCAGGGAATATTTATAAACAGTGTGGGAGAGTTTATAAGGGCTTAAAATATATAAAATAACCATAGAAACATATGGTTTCTACTTCGCGGATTTTCACCTATCGCGGGGGGGTCTGGAACGCAACCCCCGCGATCGAGGAGGGATTACTGTATTATAATGCTAATATTTGTGTCACTTTTCATCATGGTACAATATTGAAAATCAGATAAAAAGACATAATTCCAAAACTGGTGAAATCTTGTTCTGAGATTCCTAATGTGTATGAATATTTGTACATATTTTGTAAATATTCTGAAAACTTTTTATATTTGAATATTTGAAGTCCAGCTTCACCACAAACCGGCTAAGGATAAGCAGGTTTGAAAATGGATGGATGGAAAGATAAATGTGAATTTCACATGTGAAAAAAGTAAGTACACCCCTATATTTATCACTACCTCAAATACCTAAAATAAGAATCAAATACACCAGATCAGGTGCAAGTGATTAGAAGATAACTGGAGACAATCTTAGAAGAACCTGTCATATTTAAACCTCAAATATATTATTTTTTTTTCTTTGCAGTTGATATTTGTGTTATTATCATGCCTAGATTAAGCTCAATGAATCCTTCAGAAAGAAGGTCATAGACACCTAGGAGTGAGGGAAGAGTTCTTAAAACATCTCCAAACAATTGAAAATCAACCATTTCACTTTATAGTAGATCGTCTAAAAGTGTAGAAGATTTCAAGCAGTTGTCAACTTGTCTAAGTCATGCCACTCCAGCAATTTCAACCCTAAAGCAGAATGCAAGATGTGGAGAGAAGTCTCTAAGAACCTCAATACTTTCATCATGGCGCCTACAATTGAACACCTAGGTAAAGACCAGGGGCCTCATGTATAAATGGTGTGTACACACAAAAATGTTGCGTACGAACGTTTCCAAGTTCAAATCGCGATATTTGTATAAAACCTAAACTTGGTGTAAAGCCACGCACATTTCCACGGTAGCTCATACCTTGGCGTACACAAGTTCTGCGCTCGGTTTTGCAGAATGGCGGCACCCAGTGTAAACGCAGTGCTACTATTCCAGTGTGGTTTCCCTTTGTTTTTTAGATCCACATCCCTGACGCGGCTTTATAAATACACTGAAATTAACCACTTAATGTTTATTAGTTTAATGCATCTGATTGTAATTAACCTGTAACAATATAATGGTCCACAGAATGGTCAAACTATTCTAAATACAATAGCTGCTTTAGTGTTGTTACTCTCACTGCACCTTCTTCTTTCTTCAATTGCTACAGTTAGGGGTTGCCACAGCAATCATCTTTTTCTATATTACTCTCACTGCACCACTTGGAGTATTTATATCACTGTATTTGAGTGGGGAATCACAGCTGTACAGCAGCTGATCTGAAAGAGAATTATTGGCATACAGCATCAAGCACACACTGCCTCAGCCATGCTGTCTATTGAACTGCTCTCATACGGCAAACGCTTCAGAGCCTTTCCTTTACGGACCTTGTGGTTCAGAAACAGTTTCATCCCAAGAACTATAAACGCACTCAATCAGTCCATCAAGTGCCCCTTGTAGAACTGTTTGTACTTATAAGTACAATTACCTCACTGTAAACTTGCGATACAGTTATAATATTGCTCAACCTAAGCCACTTTACAAAGTATGTATTTACGTAGGATGATGATATCATTTTTAAGATAAAATGCAGCAAAACATGTTTATTATATTATACAGATAAAAGTTGAACTTAATTTAAATAATCTATATTGTTAATAAATAAACATGTGAGGACACGGTGTCGCAGTGCTCCGTTCACAGATTGTTCCTGCATCGTACTGTATTCTTGCTGGGGCTGGTACGACACTGGAAGGATAGATGGATAGAATAATTAAACATGTACTACGAAGATATTTCAATGTTCCTTAAAAGTTTTGAAGATTCGGCGTTCTAAGCTTACAGATGGCTTAATGTCTATTAAAGAGCTGATTGTGTAGTGATTGGGTATTTTGAGAAAGAAAAGTAAGGACAGGAATTGGGGGTTAATAAATTTTAAAGAGACAGTACTGCTGCAATAAATTATTTCATGGAAGGTCACGCACGGCGCAGCAAGCATCTTGCATGAGGCATGAACAATCACTGTGCCACCATGTTCCCATGTTTAATAACATGCTTTAACTCATATCATCATGAAAAGTATATCAAGTATACAGTACATCTCAGTATTTTAATACTGTAATATCATAAATGTAATGCATTCTGTGTCCTGTCGGAGGAAGAGAAAGCGTGTTTAAGAAGCACATAGTGTTTCACACATATAGAGCACATAGAAGATCAAATACAAAACAAAGCATTTAACATGCTACTTTAGTTACGATGGGATTTGAGAAACTAGTAAATTAAATGATTTTAAGATGAAGTTTATGATGTTCTACTTTAATGACAAAATAAACTACGTGATTAAAGTGGAAATTTCGAGATTAAAGTTGACATTTCATGCTTTTTTCCCACTGTGTGCCTATTTTTTTTATCTGTACCCTAATAAGACTTCATATGACACTCAGATGGTGGGCTACGACGCGCCTTTTCACAGCGACTTTGATATCTGACAACTTCTTTTTTATTTCGGGCACTGAGCGACTTTGTGAACTTGATCTTTCAAGTTTCTCCAACACTCTATGTCACTTGATCAACTTTCTTTTGTCATTTATACCACTGTTTAAACCAACAAATAGTACGTTTTTCCTTGCCTCCACTTGGTATTCGCTGAAATTCTTCTATTTACCCCTTGTGCTTTTGCCATTGCCTTTTCACAGAACGCTAAGCTTAAGGGCTATTTATATCGATTTGCATATTCAAAGATGCGTAATTCTGGGAGGAGTTTGGGAGTGGCAGCAGGCGCATGCACATGCATTACTTCTCACGCTGACTGGGATTTATGTAGCGGAAGAACGTGGAAGTTGGCAAACGCACAGATTTATGCATCTGGATTTTTTTGTGCGCATTGAAATTTCTGCTTTTGTCCTGCTTTTTTGCCATATTATAGTGTGAATTATTCGCACAGCGTTATGCATGAGGCCCCAGGACTCCTGGAACCATGAACCATGAACTCTGGACATATTGGTATTTGGTCACAGTACCAGAAGACATATCTGACAAAAACCAAAGGAAGAGATTGAACATAAAAACTTGAAATTGACTGTAAAGTATGAGAATTAAATTGTTATGATGTAGGGCTGTTCTTCCACAAAGTTAAAAGAACACTTAAGTGTTTCACCTCACAATGATGCACAGAATTATAATTCTACAAACAATCTTACTGCTGTCTAACAGACACTGTGTGAAATTACAAGGCTTCTGCAATTGACTTACTAGAGAAACTATGTAAGAAAGACTGACACTTTTAATACAGAAGAATGGAGACCCAGCTATCCAGCTATGTAAGGGAAATGGTAATTTATGTACAGCATAAACATACAGAAACATTGACACCCTTAACATTTTTAACAATGGTCATAGCAAAAACAAACTAAAATCTTGGTGAAATATCCAACCTCCTTTAAGTGTCCCTGACTCTGGGACATTAGCTTGTAGAATTTGTTGATGTTTGTTGAATACTTTCTTCCTCCCGCCTGCACAATACTTCCTGTCTGCCACGTAATCCTAAACCATAAGACATCCACCCTTCAGTTTAACTGATGGCATAGTACTCTTTTCTTCAAATGCTTCAGCTGAAGTTGGATATTTCAGAAACTTTTGAACCCTTAATAAAAGAGATAGATAGAGGTTAGGGGCATGAGCTGATACAGCGCATTGCCGCACCCACCACATGACAAACCAACTCAGGATCCAAATTAGGACCCGAGTGCAGCGATGCAATGGGTGACACCTCAGCACCACACTAGTTCAGATGGAGTGGAACGGTGTGAGGTTTTTTATGGTGGCTGGAGTGCCAATTCTGCCACCAACCCCCAGGTTTTCCGGATTAATGAATTGACTAGAATGTGTGTACAAATTTTTCCACACACTTCTTTGCCTATTTGTAATGCGTAAAATTCAGCAACTAAATAGTATTTGTGCATTTAAATGTGCTCAGATATGTCCAGCTTAAGTCTAAACAAGGGGTACTCAGTTCCGGTCCTGGACGTCCTAAACCCCATTTATTTACTACTAAGGCAAAATTTGCAGCTTAGTTCTAATTAAAGTCAGGTCCCTTAATTGCCTATTTTAATTTTAAGCAGTTAATAATGAGGTGCAAATGACAAAGGAGCCAACAGCTCTACATCTAATATGTTTCTGTTTTAACCTGTGAATATGCATTATGAAGAATGTTAATAAAATGTTTTGAAATAAATGAGTAAGAAGGGAAGGACCAAGAACATAAAACATAGGATAATGTTCTCACAAAATGGAAAATCTAGTATGTGCTAAGTATAAAGAACACTTTTTTCTTTAATTTATTAGCTTAAATGTCTTATGTCACTACTTATTTTTTTTCTGTTATTACTAGCTAAACATTCACAGCTCAAATACTACAGTTTAAAAGCAGCCAGCACATACTCTGTTGTTATGCGTACTATTTATTGCAAAAGAATACTTCCCACAAGCAGCGATAATTGTTTTTCACATTTCCAAAGATAGGCCTTGATATATTTTACTGTTATGTGGAAAAGTCTTGTGAGAGCTACTGAAATATAGCGGGTCACAATGACACACACTTAAGTGAAATGTGGGTGGTTCACTGAAACCAGTCTCTCCTAACTACCACTTGGAAACCACTGTATAACTAAGGAGACCCAAGATTCTAATAAGAGGCTTAACTATGGCCTGCAGACCAACGGAGATCAGCAGAGATACAATTTCAAGGAAGTGCTTGAATCCAAATCTGTTCAAAAGTACTTGACATTTAAGTGGAAGAATCCAAACTCTAAAACTAAATGGAGTAGGGGGGCTGCTGGAAGACTCCTGTGGTCAAAATTGCTCTGACATCTGAAGAAAATCTCTGAGAAACCTAGTAAATTATAAATGGCAGTTCTTTACCAGGGCTCCATAAACGTATTGGACAAAAGGATAACTTAAGGTGAGTAAGACTGTGAATATGTGTGTAAACGGGCAAGTCACATAAATAAAAAAGAATAGACAAAGATCTCATAACCTGTGTTGGCAGGGTTTTTGATAGAAAACTAGACGACTATGTTTTTACATGTTTTCTTTCTCTCTTATGTTTTACTCTTGTTTTAATTCAAAAAATAAAAGCTATTTTGTCTTATATTTAATAAGCTTCTACATTATAAATGGGTTTGAATGATCAAAAGATAAAATATTTTATGGAAAGTATCGAATTTCACTTAGATTAAGTCTATAAAATCTCAATATTTTGAAGACCAGCACCTCAAATGCTTAAGTCACTAGACAAGGGGTCCTTATTTATGGTTCTGGAGGGCCGTAGTGGCTGCAGGTTTTTGTTGTTTTAGGTAGTTAGAAGCCAGGCCTAGCAGACAATAAAACTTGACATTTAATTATACAGCTTGTTAGTGCTTTCATTCTTCCAAGACAAATCCTTATCACATTGTAGATTTTTCTTTTTCTGAGAATATTACTCATATACTTTGTGGTCCAGAACAGATTTGTACCTCTTTGCTCTTCCCTTCTATCTCATTCATTTAAAAACACTTAGATATTTCATGAGGCAAATAGACAAGTTTAAATGGAAGCACATTAGATGGAGAGCTGGCGGTTTCTCTGTCATTTTTATCTGATAGCTGGTTAAGAAAACAGGCAACAAATAAAAATGCAGCCGTTTAAAACTAAAATAGGCAATTAAGAGTTTGGAATCATTACAAGAAATTTAATTAAAACTAAGCCCAAAAATATATTGTTTAATGGTAAATAAATTGATTATAATGAAGAAATTGGTTTAAGTGAAAGCCTGTAGCCACAGTGGCCCTCCAAGGTGTAACTGAGTTGCCCTGCATTAGAATATACACTCATTTAAAAAATATAAAGGTTGTTTTTGTTCTGGTAAATCATCATGAATAATTCTGAGAAGCTTTATAAATAAACTGTGCACTTGTGGTACAAATGGAGCAGTCCAAAATACAATACTGCTCCTTAAAGAGTCATATTATCTATTTTCAAACATGCTTAATCCAGAGTCACAAAGATCCACAGTCTATCCCTGTAATACTGGGCACAAGGAAGTAACAAATCCTGATTACAATATGAATCATACATTCTAAGTTCCATATACCAGTGCTTCCCAAACTCGGTCCTGGAGACCCACTGTGGCTGCAGGTTTTTGTTCTAACCAGATTCATAATTAGCTGTTATTTTTTCTCTTATTCTACATTCGGAAAAGCACAGCAGTATGATTTTTACATTTAGAAGACATTTAGAAGTATTTCTGCTTTTGCTATAGATGTAAATGCTTAACTCTCTTTTGTTGATTTCATTATATTTTGCCCTTTCTCTGTGCAATTTTCCCCCTACATTGTATCATTGATGACAATTAAAAATGAGCAGAGCAGACACCAAGGCAAACAACACTGAATAATCAAAGGCTGCAACTACATTAGTGTCAGACCCACTAATTAATAAATAATGGATTAAATAAACAATTAGAACACCTGGAAAAACAGAATAAAAATCAAGATGAAAATATTGCTAAAAAGAAAAAAAAATACATTATTCCTATATGACTGCTTGGTACATTTTAATATATTTTTTTATTTTTTACCAAACTTTGTTTTCTAATTTCTGTATTGTTCCCAAAACACAGAACTTGGGAAATAACAGTTCACTTAATTAGCCCTGGCTACAACAAAAACATGTAGCCACAGTGGATCCTTAGGACCGAGTTTGGGAAGCACTACCTTATACTATAAAATATTGGCAAAAACGTTACAGCAAACTTTGAGAAAACATAGGGAGAATGTGGATATTTCACAGAAACAATAAAAATTATAGGAAAATGATGCTGAATAGCAGCATCTTGAGATCCCACATTATAAGCTTTATAAATTATGGCAAAGGAATGTCTGTAAATCAGTCCTAAACTGAGTCAGAAGCATTTCTTGATATTTGAGGGAAGTTTTCTTGCTCACAGAACCTTTGCTGCTAAATTTTAATTCGACTAAAGTGCGTCAATAGAATTTATTGAAGTACTGTAAATAGACACTATAACTACTCAATTCAAAAAGGCATGAGTTTGCTTTTTATTTGGTTAAGTATGTAAATGAATGAGTATCATTAGGAAGCAAACTAAGTCAGAGTGAAAATGAAAATTACTGTTTTGTCTACATATGATCGGCACCCTTCAGAAAATTACAACTGTCATCAAAGTGAAATCCATACAAATGACATGGTTCAGGCAAAGACAAAAATAAAAATAAATGTCTAGCATACACTTCTAGCAGTAAATTCTAAATAAGCATAGTGTCATTCTGATTTTAAAACAGTGATGCAGTTTACAAGTTTACTTTACATATGTCTGTTTAAAGTAATTTCTGAAAGGAATTACTTAATAATTATGCAACAGGTTCACACCATGTCTGCCATAGGTTAGCCTCCATCTGCGATTCAGACTTATGACTTCCCACAGGAAGGAAAAGCTAGCACATTAGATTGTTGAACTCAAGCAATGCAGTTTTATCCTGAAATGCTACTGTCGATCTTCTCATATGCATGAATGGACATGTCATAATAATAAAACAGATGTCAAACAAGAAGCACAAGATTATATCTTACTGATGTGGAACTTAGACAATTTTTTTTTTTTACAAAGCTTTAAATCTTAACTTAAACAGTTTGGACATTTGCAGGGGTTGCACTGCTATGAATTCTCATTCTCTTAAAGAACAATAGCACTCATTCAATACACAACACTCTCCAGAATTATGTTTGCCCTTATTCATGTTACTTATATGAACAGAATGTCTTTCATATCTCATATATAGTTTGTTGCAGCTCCTAATTTCTCTTAGATTCATAACTGGCTCAAATTTAAAATTCTTCATAGAATTCTTCTTAACATATAATCTGCACATTAAAATGTAAAGATGTTAGTTTTGGTAAATTTAAGTCCTTTGAGTATCTCGCCGTTGTTATTCATGGAGATTCTCACGTGTATAGACCTCCTAAATATAACGCATCTTTCTTTGAGGAATTCTCTGACTTAATGTCAATTTTAATTACGAACTATGACACACTCTTAATAGTTGGCGACTTTAACTTTCATATCGACAATCAGTGTGACCAAAAAGTAAAAGAATTCATGAACCTCCTGGACTCTTTTGATTTGAGACAGCTCGTTAATCAACCTACACATAAAGCAGGTCATACGTTAGACTTAGTGATTACTAAAGGACTTAAAGTTGATATAAATCAGGTCATTGATATCGGTCTATCAGACCATTTCCTTCTACTATTTAATATAGAAATAAAGATAGAAAACACTCATGAGAAGCATTTTGTTAAAAAACGCTTCTTTGACTCATCAGCAGCTTTAAAACTTACAAACATTCTCAGTCCGTTTATAGTGGCAACTATAATAGCGAGGATAGTGTAAATAGTAAGGTGGAAAACTAAAGTAAGAGCTGCTGTTGACATAGTTGCACCTGAAAAGATAGTTAAAAAATCTTCTAGCATTGCTATTCCATGGAAGACCCAAAGAGTGTCTGATTTAAAAGAACATGTCGTAGAGCTGAGCGTAAATGGAGGAAAACTAAACTAAATATCCATTATGAGATATTGAAGGTTAAAATAACAGAATACAATAACACAGTCCGCCTGTGTTAGCACTGCTATTTCTCTAATATTATAAATAACAATGCTAGTAATCCCACAGTCTTATTTTCTACAATTGATCGTCTGTTAAACCCAGGTAACACAAAGGAATGCCCCCAGAGTACTTCCAGTGAAACCTGTGAGAACATTGCTGTATTTTTCAATCAAAAAATTAATGATATTAGAGATAACATAGTATATCTCCCCAACACTGCAGAACCTCCAAAGCCCCGGTACTCCATTATAAACAAATTAAATGCTTTCACCAGGATAGATTTACCTGAATTACATAGTATAATCTCTCAACTGAAACCCTCCACCTTCGTCCTTGACCCAATACCAAGTATCAGGCGTGCTATTTGACAATATTCTTGACATAGTAAATTCGTCATTAGATACGGGGGTCTTCCCAGACTGTCTTAAGACTGCTGTAGTTAAACCCCTGCTCAAGAAAAATAATCTTGACCCCTCTGCTTTTGAAAATTTTAGACCCATCTCTAACCTGCCCTTCTTAAGTAAAATTCTAGAGAAGGCAGTCATTATGCAGTTAAATGACCACCTCAATAAACATGCTATTCTTGATAAATTTCAGTCAGGTTTCAGAACAAATCACAGCACAGAAACTGCACTCGTTAAAGTAGTAAATGACTTGCGGGTAAATGCAGACAGAGGCCATTTATCTGTTCTCATCCTCTTAGATCTGAGTGCTGCATTTGACACCATTGATCACAATATTCTTAGAAGTGCCTTAGTCAATGGGTGGGCCTCTCTGGCAGTGTCTTAAATTGGTTTGAATCCTACCTGGCAGGAGAAAATTCTTTGTGAGTTGTGGTAATCACATCTCAAAGACACATGATATCCATATGGTGTTCCACAAGGCTCTATCCTGGGTCCGCTGCTTTCTCAATCTACATGCTTCCGTTAGGTCAGATTATCTCAGGTTACAACGTGAGCTACCACAGCTATGCTGATGACACACAGCTGTACTTATCAATAGCACCTGATGACCCTGACTCTCTCGATTCACTAACACAATGTCTTACTGGTATTTCTGAATGGATGAATAGTAATTTTCTCAAACTAAATAAAGAGAAAACTGAAATTTTAGTAATTGGCAATAATGGATTCAATGAGGTTATCAGAAATAAACTTGATGCACTAGGATTAAAAGTTAAGACGGAAGTAAAAAACTTGGGGTAACTGTTGACTGTAATCTGAATTTTAAATCGCATATTCATCAGACCACTAGGACAGCATTTTTTCACTTAAGAAACATAGCAAAAGTTAGACCTCTTATATCATTGAAAGATGCTGAGAAATTAATTCACGCTTTTGTTTTCAGTAGACTAGATTACTGTAGCACTCCTCTCAGGACTACCCAAAAAAGACATAAAACACTTGCAACGAGTGCAGTATGCAGCTGCTAGAATCCTAACTAGGAAAAGAAAATCCAAGACATTTCTCCAGTTTTGATGTCACTACACTGGTTACCTGTGTCATTCAGGATTGACTTTAAAATACTGCTTATGGTTTATAAAGCCTTAAATAATCTCGCTCCATCTTATATATCGAAATGTCTGACACTCTATATTCCAAATCGTAACCTTAGATCCTCAAATGAGTGTCTCCTTAGAATTCCAAAAGCTAAACTTAAAAGAAGTGGTGAGGTGGCCTTCTGCTGTTATGCACCTAAAATCTGGAATAGCCTGCCAATAGGAATTCGCCAGGCTAATACAGTGGAGCACTTTAAAACACTGCTGAAAACACATTACTTTAACATGGCCTTTTTAACTTCACTTTAACTTAATCCTGATACTCTGTATGTTCAATTCATCATAATAACTATTCATAGTGGCTCCAAAATCCGTACTGACCCCAACTCTCTCTTCTGTTTATTTTTCCGGTTTCTTTGTGGTGGAAGCCTGCGCCACCACCACCTACTCAAAGCATCATGATGCTCCAATATTGATGGACTGAAAGCCAGAAGTCTACGTGACCATCATCATCAAATCCTTCCATGAGAACCCTAAATACAAAGAGGACTGTTTGACTTATGTTAGGTAGATTGCCCAGAGGGGACTGGGCGGTCTCTTGGTCTGGAATCCCTACAGATTTTTTTTTTCTCCAGCCTCTGGAGTTTTTTTGTTTTTTCTGTCCACCCTGGCCATCGGACCTTACTTATTCTATGTTAGTTAATGTTGACTTATTTTTATTTTTATTGTGTCTTCTATTTTTCTATTCTTCATTTTGTAAAGCACTTTGAGCTACATTTTTTTGTATGAAAATGTGCTATATAAATAAATGTTGTTGTTGTTGTTATACTAGGCTGGGTAGGCGTACTTGAGATAAATTTGTCTAATATATAATTTTAATTGGATGATGTATTACTCACTGGACAAATGAAACCTAATGCTGAGGAGGCTAAGACAGCAACTTTTAGATGTAACAAAGTTACGCATTCAAATCTGAAGTGATCAACTATATGAAAGTATAATATAAAATAAGAACACATAAGGTTTTGATTGAGAATTCCCCACAAGGTAAGAACACTGCTTACCCATTTTTCACATTCCATAAAGTTAAGTAATGCCATTGTATGGACTACATTAACAGTCTGCAATGGTATTTCCTGTCATGCTATGTCATGTGGTTGCGTAATGAATAGCCTCAATCAAATACTTTCATACTTAAGAGTTAAAAGATAAAAACAAAAGTAGCAGATAAAGAAGCATTTCTTCCATCCATCTGTTTACTAAACCCACTTTATTCCATATGAGATTTTCAGGGAAATGAGGCCTATTCTTGCAAGAACTTGTGCCGTATATGCAGGAAAGGGCACCAGATGTCAAATAACTTGAATGAACACAAAAAATATCATTACAAGGCACCTTTAAAAAAATATTTTCTGACATTATTAATACAAAAACAAAATTTCCTTCTTATCAACAGCACACAGACATAATTCTTTTGTCAGTATTTCTAAACAACTTATTTATAATATGTATGTGCAAAACTCTAATCAAAATAAGATAGAACATTAGTACAAACAATTCATATAAAATTTGTAATACTACATTCTCAAACATTTCATAATATTACATTCTCAAACCTGTCTAATCTGTTTCAGGGTGGTTAAAATGTCTAATTAGATCAACTTCCTGATAAACACAACATATCTGACTGTCAAGGACAATGTGAATTATTTCTGAATGGAAAATTCAATTAATTAAGTATGCTACATTTAATTAACAAAAATAAAAATAAATGTGTTCCATGCTGAAATGCCAGTTGCCTATGCTTCTTGGCAGGAGTTAATCTGACAGAATATCTACACAGTTTCGCAGGCAAAGTCATTCCTCCTTTTTAATAAGCAAAAACACTTGCAAAGTAATGACTGCATAAAAATGTTTGTTCTGTTCCACATATTCTTTGAAAAACTGCACAAATGCCATGGTACTAAATTAAAAGGGGAATTAATGTGACTGTATTGAATTCATCACATTGCATATTATAGTTCTGGAACACTTGAATATTTTTTAGTGTGCAACTATGGCAAAGAAGTCAAAATAAACTCAAAGACAATCACTTTATTTTAATTGTTCATTTGTTTTCAAAGCACTGAGATGTAGAAACAGCTGTTTCTGTTGCCTGGGAAGAAAAAAAGAGGCATCTGGTTTTCCTCCATGAACCTTAGTAGTATGGCAAAAAGACTGCTTGCATCCTTCGACTCCCCTTAGTAAGTCCTGGCAACTGAGACTATGTTTTCAGTCTCCAATTTTCTTAACCCACTCAGTCCAGTAAAGAGCTCAAACATCCAGAATTGATCTTCAGAACGTTTGGTGCAATGCAGGAACCAATACCAATAGTATGCCATTCCACTGCATTGTTTACTCACTCACATTAGTGTTGCCTCCCTGGTGCATCACGCCATCATACCACACTAAGTACTGCTTCCCTTTTAATAAGGGTGAAGTCCATATCACTTCAAAGCATGTAGTATCCATCCATCTATCCATTATCCAACCCGCTATATCTGAAGTACAGGGTCACGGGAGTCTGCTGGAGCCAATCCTAGCCAACACAGGGCGCAAGGCAGGAAACAAACCCCAGGCAGGGTGCCAGCCCACCACAGGCATGTAGTATCATTTTGTGAAGTCTATGAAACTGAAATTTTTCCACAACTGCAATAGCGAGTCTTAAGGAAAAGGGGTTGGCGCTATGTTAATGGTGGATTGAGAGGAAAGCTGACATTTACTTTTGGTACCAAAGATCTGAAAATACTGCTACCATACTGTTTTAAAATTAGCTTTTTTCCAGCACTTTTCCAGTACGGGTAAACCACGCAGCCCTAACTCGCATCTCACATATCCACAAGGTAGGTCAAACTGGTCAATTAATAATTGTCAGTCAACCAACATGGTAAAAAACTGGAATACAGGAGGAGAAACACACCTAGACAAGGGGAGATTATACAAATCTGGTACAGACAGCGGCCATGCTTGAATATAATAATAAAAATAATGTGGCAGCCTGCGGTGTGCTGGCACCCTGCCCGGGGTTTGTTTCCTGCCTTGCCCTTGTGTTGGTTGGGATTGGCTCCAGCAGACCCCCGTGACCCTGTAGTTAGGATATAGTGGGTTGGATAATGGATGGATGGATGGATATATGCCCATACAGACTTGGGTCAACAAAGTCTCCAGTATCATTGATACTAGTGTTCCCATGACCACTATTGTCTGACACATCTACATGGCATCTAGGGAGAACCACCTATCTGGCAGTCCCCATTGGACCTTCTGGACAGTTTCATGGGTAACTTTAAGGAGATGTGTGGGCATACCAGGAGAAGGGCAAGAAGAATCTGGTACTTTAAGAATGCTTTGGAAGTGAGGATGATGACAATTCTTATGTTATATGGCGAACACCCACTTGGGAAACTGGTTGTGATCTGTTCAGGTAGGCCCAGAGATGATTACTGTGTTCACTTTTAAATTTCCTACTTTGTGTTTTTCTTGTATCAAACCCCGCCTTGCTTTGTTAATAAAATATCCTTTTGTTGTTATTTTTGCTCAGCATCTTTGTTTGTGTGGGACACCTGGCTTGATAGGCCCCGAAAGCTTAAAATGCCAAGCTCTGTTGTAGTGGTACAGCTTTCAGGAAATGGGATACTTGCCTAATCTACAGTAAGTACCACAGCTACATATCTATTTAGCCCACGCACAGTCTGAACATATAGGAGATCTACATTGGTTCAATAGGTGATGCACACAAAATGGTATTGAGGTACTGAGAATCAATTTTTCTTACCCTTCTCAAACATTTAAATTGTTAAGCTAATACTTTTATTTTAAAAAATCCTGTCTTAATAAATAAATAAACCTTAAGTGTAAAGCTGCATTTCATGCAGGATGAGGATAAGGTAAAGTTATTTAGTGTTATGCATTTGTGTATTGAAGTATAATTGTATTCTGGTTTCCATTCTATCCAGGAATATTTCTTACAAAAAAAAAGTGTTTTATAGGCTGATGGAGGTGGTCTGCTTAAGCAATAAGTACTTTCCCTAAAAAATGAAGAGGGCAACCTTAGCCACAAGCTGGAGGTCAATTCTGGGAAAAAAACTACATCAGAGGCCTTTACTAGACCAAAGCAAGTACAAGAAAATATATGATGGCACTCAATCAATCAATGTCAATGAACTTCATGAAAGCAAATGTTATATACAGAATCAACTTTTCAATGTCTGGAAATAGCAAAACTTAAACTTACAATTTAACAACTAACTAACAACTTCCTAAAGCTTTCTGGTTTAATCATTGACAACATATGTTGCATTTTATTGTCCTGATTAAAATCACTCATCTACTGCTTCTGGCGAACAGATTAAAAAAGTCTGATTTCCTTAATCTAATCTCACATTCAAAAGTAATGATACTTCTAAACTTTATATACACCTAGGCAGTGCACCTTCTGTGCTGAAGGAAACTACAAGTCAGAGTTTCCCAATTAGAAAACATCCACTTCAGAAAAGCTCCACTTCTAAAGCTAAACTAGTTTTTTGGCATTCTGTCATTTTCTGTTTGCAAAAGTTAAAGTTGCATCAATTCAGAAGTGTACAGCTTATTCATTAACATTTACAGAAACTTACTGGAAATGACCTTTGGTAAAATAAAAAATGGATTTTGGCAGTGTACCACTTGCTTAAATTATCTGTCAAACCTAAAGGCAAAAATACCATCTGCTTCAATAAAGTTAACTTTAATAGGCAACATAAAAAGAACAAAAATGTAAAAAGCACAAGAAAAAAATGGGGCATTTTTGCTCTTCACCCCAAAGCACAATGCTAAAATGTAGTTAGAAGCACACACTAATACAGCGAATTGCTGCACCCACCACATGACAAACCAACTCAGGATCCTAGATTAGGACCCGAGTGCAGCCATGCAATGGGGGACACCTCAGCACCCCATTGGTTTAGATGGAATGGAACAATGTGAAGTTTTTTATGGTGGCTGGAGTGCCAATTCTGCCACCAAGAGGGCCTACATGCAGTGCTGGATACAGATTAAAGTCATATCCAGGATGGTAAAATGTAGTGATAAAACTTCATTTTATATTAGAATTTCATGATACATCCCTAGTAAGAGCATCTTTGTTTTGTTCATACTAAATAAATGCATAGTAAATTTTTGCTTCCCAGAGCTAATTGACAATTTGCAGTCTCATGAAACAATGCTACTGCTATCCACATTAATGCTTGCCTAAAATTTACAAGACGACTACCATATTTGCTGTGTTTTCCATGTTTCGCAAAATAATATGAACATATCTGCGGCTCACTAACATTCAACTTAATTTTTTTTTGGCTATTTGCATTTTTTCTGCTAATTGCCTACAGAATGAGTCAGTTGCATCAACATAAAATTCTAAGTTCTTTTATAGGTTTCTTTCTTTAATATAGCATTGTTCATCTTTTATTTCTACGTAATATTCCTTTGGCTTGCATGGAGTACTTTATACTTTGTCTGCAGTAAGCTCCATTTTCTAAGGGGTTGAAGATTTAAGGGTCATTTGCAAAATTCCTAAGTTTACAATCTATATTGCAATCAATTCTATTAATATCAATAGGAAAAAGTACTGGCTCAAGGACAAACTCGAGAGGGACTACACTGATGTCCTCATCTCCTGTGAGAATTAACTTTTTATCTGAACTCTTAATCTCCTGTCAAACTAACAAACTTGAAATCCAGTTTTATAAGTTACCTCTAAGTCCAATAACATATAACTTCAAAATTAATCTTTGGTATGTAAGAGTAAATTATGTTGTATGATTTGTTTTTGTGCGCTACTCCAGCTGCCAACTAAAAATGTATAATATATTGGCTTTACAGGAACTTCCCCTTATAAACACATGGTAGATGCTATTTAGTATAGCATTTTCTTACAAATAGCCTTCCAATTTTTTCTGATAATAGATTACAGAATTTTTATATCTAACTGCTATTTAAAATAGTTGTTATAAGAGCTTATATGTAATTATTTTAAAAGAAAAATACAATAATAACTGCCAATTAATTGTATACTCATTTATAATCATCCATCACTAGTGAGGCAAGTGTATTACTTTTTGTTGCTTCCTAAAAATATTTGTTTCATATGTTTGCATCAATGATCCTCAGTACAACCAACATGTGAGCTCACCACTCACAAGAAAAAGGGTGATTGTTGGGTGCAATGGGAATTTGCTGACTGGCAAGAGTGGGATGGATCCAGATGTACTAGACCATGGTCAAGGGGACTGCCTCTCAAAATATGGAATATAATTTCTCTGGAGGGGAAAGAACCAAACCCCAAGGATGAGGCTGAAAAAATATTTGCTAGATATAGTCTTGTCACCTTCATTCATATCAATGGAACTGGAACTGGACTTTTAGAGTGGTCCTATTCCTACTCAGAAGCTGTCTCATGGGACAAAAGTCAAGTGGATAAAGAAATATTCATGAGTTCCCAGCTGAGTGCCATAGATTTTTAGATTGCTCCATTTGAACTACTTCAAATTGCAGAGAGAAAACTGAAATTTGCTGTGCATATGTCTGCTGCACACACATGGAAGATATGTTGTTGTGAATTCACTCCACCAGCCATCTCAGTTTGCATATATGAACTGCGGTAAATGTTGATCGCCAGCCACAAACCCGTAATATATTACAACAACCTTCAAAAGCAATCTCTTATCAGCTTGAGCTAACAGGAGAACTCCCTCCCTCAGCCACGCAGATACTGTTTCTAAACATTGCAAATGGAAAACTTCTTGATGATATCAACTAACTATATGACTCTACTTCCACACTCTACCCTTTCACTGTGCAAACACTACTGACTATGCCAAGTGTATTGATGTGGTCTAACACCTCAAGCCATCCCAGTTTAAAGATGTGCACTGTGGTAACGGCCAGTGGTTAGCTGCAAACCTGAAACATCTGGATTACAATGACCTTCAGAAGCAGCCTGTTAACAGCATCAGCTAAAGAAGACTTCTTGGCCTTGGCCACGTAAATATGCTTCTGAACACAGCAAACAGAGTGCTTACTGGTAATGGCAGCTGGGATTTCTATTCAGCCCCAGACTTACTGCCTGGCTCTGCCTCCACGTTACACCAAAATGGATGTGTCTGTTGCAATCCAGAAGAGTTTATCCTACAATTCTACGATGTATTAGTGCATCTTGTCAGGCTGAAGAAAGAGGCCTTAAGCGCAATGTTAGCAAAAGGATCCCCAAATCTGACAGAAATATACTGGCAGGAAAAAAAAACAGATGTAGTATGGCCAAAGTAAATGACTGTGCAAGGGTGCAACTGACTGAGGCCATAGAAAAGTGACTGTAAAGATGATGAGGGAGGTTCTAGAAGCCATTTGAACATCCAGGAAGGGTAGGCATAACAATTGAGTTGAGATCTCAACTCAGGATATTGTAGAAATGTGTAAGAAAAACTTTGAGGATGTCCAGAATGGTGACTATAACTGAACCTCAGGTCCTGGAAGAGTAATACTAACTGTGGAACAGTTGACAAACTCTGTCCTTGCACAAATACTTGACTAGTGACACTAGTTTGTCGGTCTTGCTTGCATATACTTTATGGACTAGGAAAAGCTTATTAATGTGTAGTATATGGAATCATGTAAAAGATGTTACAAAAATATACAGTTCTGGGTAGATTTGTTTGATATCATGGTTTAATCATCCGTAGGCATGTATGCACTGCTATGACATCCAAACATATTGCCTTACATATCTCTTTTGTTTTTATATCTAAAATGAAAAGGTGGCTTGTTAAAATGATTGTAGCATGTATGCCAACACATTATTATGTCTCCATGTGATGTGCCATAGCAAGACATAGCATCAACAAGAAGGAAAATCTAAAAAAATGCACAAGAAGGAAGTGACTCCCAATCATGGCTAAACCTGCATGTAAATACTCGCGTGTGTGCTATCAGCACTGAATCTGAAATACTGATCATTATAACAGACAACACTGTAATCCTCACTGTTCTCTCTTAAAACCAGAAATGCTAGATATTTTTTTCTTTACAAAAAACACTTAAAATAGACTCACACTTGTGGTCTGTCTAAAATGAATAAGTATTGCTTTATCTGTAATACTTTACTGATAGAGAAACAACAGGCTAAGATCATGAAACATAAAAAAATAACTTCTAAAAAGTCACTTTTCTAATTTGGCCTTTTCTTTGTTACATTTTAATTTTATTTGTAACAGATTATTCATTCATAAAAATATAATTCTTCATTGATCTGCAACCATTATTAACCTCTACTTTTTCTGCTTTCTTTTCTGTTTTTCCTGTGGTGGTGTATTTTTGCCACCACCACCTGATCAAAGTACTGTATAGTCGTCTGTGATGTTGGAAAATATGAATACTCCAACTGTCAAAGAGACCCGCTGCATCAAATCTCTTACAGCAATGCTTAAAAAAAATTGAGGAACTACTTAAGTACATTCAGGCAAGATAGAATGCCCAATGAGGGATGGGTGGTCTTTTGGCGCTGGAACCCCTGAAGATTTTACTTTTTATCTCCAGGGTCTCACCTCTGGAATTTTTTTTTCTTCTTCACTTGTTTATTAATTGAATGTTAGTGCTTACTGGTATTCTTTTCTATTATTTATGGTGTTTATTTATTCTTATTTTCATCTATTTTTAATTTGTTTTTCTCTTCTTGTAACATTTTTTTGACATATTGCAAAACACTTCGGGCTATGTCTTATGTTTGAAAATGTGACATTGAAATAAATGTAGCTGTTTTGCGTTTTTGTTTTGTAATGAGGTGTCTATCTTATGCTAAAGCAAGGCTATTTATTTCATTTGTCAAATGATTGTCATATTCATTCTTATTGACACTACTTAATTTTTGATAAACAGTATACAGTGGTGTGAAAAACTATTTGCCCCCTTCCCGATTTCTTATTCTTTTGCATGTTTGTCACACAAAATGTTTCTGATCATCAAACACATTTAACCATTAGTCAAATATAACACAAATAAACACAAAATGCAGTTTTTAAATGATGGTTTTTATTATTTAGGGAGAAAAAAAATCCAAACCTACATGGCCCTGTGTGAAAAAGTAATTGCCCCCTGAACCTAATAACTGGTTGGGCCACCCTTAGCAGCAATAACTGCAATCAAGCGTTTGCGATAACTTGCAATGAGTCTTTTACAGCGCTCTGGAGGAATCTTGGCCCACTCATCTTTGCAGAATTGTTGTAATTCAGCTTTATTTGAGGGTTTTCTAGCATGAACCGCCTTTTTAAGGTCATGCCATAGCATCTCAATTGGATTCAGGTCAGGACTTTCACTAGGCCACTCCAAAGTTTTCATTTTGTTTTTCTTCAGCCATTCAGAGTTGGATTTGTTGGTGTGTTTTGGGTCATTGTCCTGTTGCAGTACCCAAGATTGCTTCAGCTTGAGTTGACGAACAGATGGCTGGACATTCTTCTTCAGGATTTTTTGGTAGACAGTAGAATTCATGGTTCCATCTATCACAGCAAGCCTTCCAGGTCCTGAAGCAGCAAAACAACCCCAGACCATCACACTACCACCACCATATTTTACTGTTGGTATGATGTTCTTTATCTGAAATGCTGTGTTCCTTTTACACCAGATGTAACGGGACATTTGCCTTCCAAAAAGTTCAACTTTTGTCTCATCAGTCCACAAGGTATTTTCCCAAAAGTCTTGGCAATCATTGAGATGTTTCTCAGCAAAATTGAGACAAGCCCTAATGTTCTTTTTGCTTAACAGTGGTTTGCGTCTTCGAAATCTGCCATGCAGGCCGTTTTTGACCAGTCTCTTTCTTATGGTGGAGTCGTGAACACTGACCTTAATTGAGGCAAGTGAGGCCTGCAGTTCTTTAGATGTTGTCCTGGGGTCTTTTGTGACCTCTCGGATGAGTCGTCTCTGCGCTCTTGGGGTAATTTTGGTCGGCCGGCCACTCCTGGGAAGGTTCACCACTGTTCCACGTTTTTGCCATTTGTGGATAATGGCTCTCACTGTGGTTCGCTGGAGTCCCAAAGCTTTAGAAATGGCTTTATAACCTTTACCAGACTGATAGATCTCAATTACTTCTGTTCTCATTTGTTCCTGAATTTCTTTGGATCTTGGCATGATGTCTAGCTTTTGAGGTGCTTTTGGTCTACTTCTCTGTGTCAGGCAGCTCCTATTTAAGTGATTTCTTGATTGAAACAGGTGTGGCAGTAATCAGGCCTGGGAGTGGCTACGGAAATTGAACTCAGGTGTGATACACCACAGTTAGGTTATTTTTTAACAAGGGGGCAATTACTTTTTCACACAAGGCCATGTAGGTTTGGATTTTTTCTCCCTAAATAATAAAAACCATCATTTAAAAACTGCATTTTGTGTTTACTTGTGTTATATTTGACTAATGGTTAAATGTGTTTGATGATCAGAAACATTTTGTGTGACAAACATGCAAAAGAATAAGAAATCAGGAAGGGGGCAAATAGTTTTTCACACCACTGTATGCTATTTGGGTTATACTGGCTTATAAACATTTCTATGAAATATTGCAAATGAAAAGAAACACTTATTCAAAATTAATTGTTTTATAAATACCCTGCCAGTTTAAAAGCCACTGACATTGATTTCACTCACACAAACATGTTACATAATGAAGCTCAATTGCTTCTCAACTCAGTGTTTTGTAGATGGTATTTCTGGGAAGTTTTTAGCTCTACTCTGAACAATTAATAAGTAATCCTTTTTTATACTCTAAAGGCAAATTGTAAAACATGTAAAATCAGTATCGCACAAACCTAGTTCTGGGACTTGTGTTGCGTGCTATGTTGTCTTTACAGTATATCTGCTATACGAAAACTGTGTTCAGTATGATAGCTGGATGCCATCAAGGTTGTCTTATCTATTCTCCTGTTCATGATTTTCACAGAGTTAGGATTAAGTAGCAGATAATGATTTTAGAGTACTGAGCTTGTGGACCTAGGAGTTGCATCTCCACTGTTTGCAGATGATGCAATCCTTCTGTTTTTATCAGCCTGTGATCCAAAGTGCACATGGGAAAAGTGTGCAGTGGAAAGAGATGTGCTTGGGAAGCGTATGAGTACTTCCAATTCTAATGTTATAGTGTCTTGTTCCCTACAAAAGAAGGGGAAATAATTACCCTAAGAGTAGTTCAAATACTTTGTCTTGTTCATGAGTGAGAGAAGAGATGATTGTGAGACTAACAAGTTGGTGTAGCAGTATCGGTTTTACTGGTGTTGTACAGGCATATGATTACAAAGGGGAAGATAAACTCATTTTGATCTTCATCTATAGTCATTAGCTTTGTGCTGTGACCAAAAGGTTGAGATCACAAGTATATATGCAAGCTGAAATGAGAATCTTGTGCAGAGCTGCTGAACTCAGTCTTCATCATATGGCTGAGAAACTGTGGTAATTTTGGGCATGCAGTAAGGATGTCCCTGGAGACAATGGCTGGATGCAGAATATACTGAAGGGATTATATCTCTTAAATGGTCTGGGAGATTTGGGGAATTCCTCAGAGGAAAGGCACTGAATTAGGGATAGGGTGGCATGGTCTCTCCAAGCCAGTTTGCTGCCATTATGAAGCATACCAGAAAAGGGGAAGTGTAGAGAATGATGATATGTATCCATCTACAATGGAAATTTGACTTTTCCTCATGTAAACTGAAGTAATTCTGATTGTTCCTAAATAAAATCAGGTGTTCTTGTACTTATTTCTGATTATTTCTTGGTTGCATAGTGCAGAGATGAAAAAGGTTTGCAATGGGCTAAAACAATTATCAGCAATCTTGTAGCTGAAAGGTACAAATCAGGAGAAGCTGTAAAACAGATGCATATATCTATTGCAAATACCATTACGAAAAAGAGGAAATATGACAATACAAGAAACTATAAAGATCAGATTATTCCTTTAAAATTTGTTATTGAACAAGAAAAAAGGTCATGAGCAACTGCAGGAATTTATTGCAGTAACCAGTTATTCTCTACATATTACAAGAATTGAACATATTTTCCACACATCTGAGTGACAAAACAAAAGTCCACATAAAGTTTCCAAGAACACACATTCCCAAACACACTGTGCTATGAATAGATGAAAACGGCTTTAAACACTTTTAATTTAATTTGAAAAATATGCTTGACACAAACCCAACACAGCTCATCTCCTAAAGAATACCGTTTCTAGTCAAGTGTGCAGGTAGCAGCATCATTCTATTCGGCTGCTTTTCCACAGTGGAAATGAGAACTTTGGCCAGGATAGTGGAAAGAATCACTAGCTCCAAAAATCAAGATATTTTGGCATAAAATCTGTAGAAACCTGCTGCCCTAATCCATTGCAGAAAGCTGAAGTTAAAGAACAATTCCACTTTTCAGTATTACAGCAATCTGAAGCACACAGTTAACTATATTAAAGAATGGCTTAAAAAAATAACACCAAGTCCCGGACCTCCTTAGTGCCAGAATGGACTTCTAACTTATACATTTATGGACACATTTAAACAGTGCTGGGTACAAGAGATCTCCTTATAATCTGAAAGAGTCTGAACTCTTCTGCAAAGAAAAGTGGGATTAAAGGCAAAAATCCAGATATCCTATATTGATAGAGATGATCCAAACTGAAGGAAAAGGTGCTTCCTTAACGTATTAGTTAAACAGTGTACAAAATTGAGGCAATCACCCAAGCCATTAAATGTTATATTTATTTGTTTTTAGATCTTTTTTTCAGATCTTGTAAAGAAAGATCTTGAATAATTTGCTTTAATTTCAGCCTACACATTAAGGCTGACATTTTCAGCAAGGGTGTGTATACTTGTGATATCTACTGAATGTGAATATTTTATACAACTAAAAAATTATAAATAATATAACCATTTGAGATGTGTAGAGTTTAGGTAATTGCTAACTTCAGAGAAACAATAAAAAATAATTGCAGCAGTAATCTTACAGCAGATAGCAGAAAGTGTCACCAATAGTTGTGTCAATTTAAAATAGCTCCAGCCATATTTTTTTACTATGTAGCACACTTAATAATTACTTTGCATTTCACTTTACTATGTGCTAAATCTTTCATGCAGTAGATCTGCTTTCTTGTTATACTGCAAATGAAACTGAGAGTTCTGTAATACTGCAGCTGTGTCAAAGCTCAGTAATTATCTAACCCAAGCTATGAAACCATTAAGTTTTTTCTTTTAACTATGGAAACAAGCATATAGAATTACAAAAATTGTGACATCTTCTGAAGATTTAAGAGATTATTTCTGTTTGCATACCTCATACACACACAATGGAATTCAATTATCTATGAATCAGATTAAAAATATTGCTTGTGTCCTCAAAGGAACCACTACAACATAATTCACCTCTCTAAAAGAACTTCTGGTAAATTACATCACATGTCCAGTTCAACAATAAACACATTTCAAATGAATGGGGCAAAGGCATAAATAAGGAGAAACAGAAGCACTGTTTGAAAAGATAATTAAGCATTTGAACATTTTTACAGCATTAATCTAATTCCCATTCACAGCTTGGTTTAAAATAATGCAGACTTAAATGCTCTGTGCCCAGAATGCTAATTATACAAGGTGGAAATCATACTCAGCATGTAAAACAAATATATTCTAACATTTACTTTATGCTTGATCAGCTATTACAAAGGACAGGTAGCATGTCTCTCTCTTTGACAGTTTTCTAATTTTTCTGTCAAAGATTGGATATTTTCTTTTCTTTCTGCATGCAAACTGATGAAAATCTAATAGTCTCAGCACATTCAGGTAAGCAGGTAGGCAGGGTAACCACAAATACATTTGCACAAAGCACGTATTAGAACTAAGTAAATTAAAGAATTTCTTCTTCACTTGTACTGCTTACAAAAGACTTAATTTCCTGACACTGTAAAATGCAACATGTTCTCTGTTTTCCAAAAAGTACTCCCATTTTTCGTTATGTGGTTCATGATCACAATACCTGTATTCACAATCACTACCAAATTCTAGTCTTAGACTTCTGTAATGTTTCTTTTATGCATTAACTACTGTGAAGTCACTTTGCTGACAGTGAGGCCATGGGGGTTTGCCTACAGCGACCATACAGCAGAGTCTTCTACTAGCCCCAGACATCAGTCCTTCCATACAGTATGGTACGTACATAGGTGGCTCTTTCAGCTGCCTAACTCCAATATGCTAGAAGCAGGGAATGTTGATTGAAATCTCCGAGAAAATCGTTTATGTTTTTGTGCCTATGTCCCACAGACTTTTCATAAAACACTCTAAAGCATATTCTGCAGGATATTAAAACCCAGATCTGTCTGTCTGTCTAACAAAACCATGGTAAATCCATTGGTTACAAACCAGATGACAAATATGACTTGTGCTGCATAAATGAGCTTTGGCAGGAAAGGAATGTGATGAATGGGATTAGTAACCACCAACAAAGGCATCAAAATAAACATAAAAAAGACTAGAACTGGTGCTTTCGTGACTGTAAGCTTTACGTTTTAACATCTTATAGCAAATGCTGTATAGAAGGGAAGCATAATCAGCTAACTGAAATGAGGACTACATAAAGATGATAAGGACAGAGAGTAAATACTACATTGTGCACTAACAGGCTGCCAGTGAAAGAAAAGAAAAACAACACCTTTTTGAATTGTATAGATTTCTGTCACAGAACCAGGAAAACATCAACATAAGTTTAAGGAGTCTGAAAAAATGCACCAAGCTCCTTCAAAAACTGTAAACGCCTTTAAACTTTAATTACTTATTTGGCAAACGTATTCATCTATGGGATTCCAAAACATCAGGATTTTTATAATCTGCAATGGAATGCTTGCAGATTTCATTATTTGGGGAACGATACAAATGCGGCTCCACGGCTCCATCGTCCTGTGTTTGAATCAAAAGGCTTTACAAGATATCAAGTAAATAGTAATAAACAATGAAAGCCACATGAATAGATAAGAATAATGATGACCAAATATCATACCGCGGGCGACTGTTGTATGTGTGTGGCTTTTGCACGTTTCCCACGTGCCTACGTGGCTTTCCCTTGCCCATCGCCCAAGACGCGCGTGTTTCTGACATTAGTTGGCGATTTGCACTTGGCCCTCAAATAAGCTCGGTGACGGCCAGGCGCCCTGTGTAGGGCTAATTCCAGTCTTGCGAACTGTGCTGACATGGATTAGGAGGTTTGAGAATGTTTGTACGTTGCATTAATACTAGAAAGGAAAGTCAGATATCAATCCTGATTCCCTCATACAAACACTAATAAAGGTACCCATAAAAATGAATTTAGAAAAACTAAAATACCGTTGTCTATCAAATGGAAAAAGGTTGGTAAACCCTATCTCGGAAATTATCCCACATAAAGTACAGTGTACGAAATGCCTTACGGAAGGTAATTCGTGACGGATATTTAACAATTTTGTACTAGTTTGTTTCAAACCTAATAATGAAACGCAAACGTAGAATCAATCGCAGCAAATAGCGCTATGCTGGCGCCGACCTTGCATGGAATGCCAGGTCCTTACTGCCGCACTGATGGCACACACCTATACTGGAATATCGAGTCAAGCTGAGTTAAAGACGCTTCCTTAGACTCTTCGGGGAATTCATTTCTTAGAAAAACATACGAACAATAGTTTAGCGCCAGACTGGGGGCACCGGCTACCTGCTGCGTAAAAGTAGTGCTTATGAATGTGTTTATTTACTTAGATCGTTGTTTATTTACACATTTGCTTCCACTAGCATTGTTATCAGTTCACCATGAATGACCCTCAACAGCACACTCTTAAAATACAGGCTACAACTAAGGTGTTTAAATACACGGAGCAGTTTTCCTTAACCGAAGCTCAGCAAGGTACAATACTTTTACTGAAGGCTGTTTTCTCTTTTCACTTCAACAACAACCCGGCACTTCCTTTCTACATTATAATACAGTGCAGCGTTACTTGAAATTCAAGCCTGATCCACCCAAATCCGAGCAGCGCTCTACAGGAAACATGAATGGGAGAGGATTATGATCGTCTATTTATTTTAAAATGTTTAAGACCAAATGAGCCAGGATACTCACAGCAGCTCCAGGAGGCCGTTAAAAAGCATATCATATTCATCTTTCCACATTTTTGCTCGATAGATTCTGCCTTCTGCAAGAAAAGTTGGCGAGCTACTTTTCTCTGCCAGATGTGCCTGCACCATTATCCTCTTCTGTCATGAAATAAAATCGATATATTCATTCTTCGTATATCCTTCACTTTCGACTTGAAATTCTGATTGTGCTTAGTAAGCATGAAATAAATCATACGCTGAGACGCATTTGCAACTTCCAGGCTTTCCTACGTTCCTCCAGTGTAACGCTCCTCTAGCGGCAGCAGGGGGAGGGTGCGAGGGGTGGGGGTGGTGCGTTGAGTACATAATGGGCGGAGCAGCCCGTTGGACAGACTTGACAGTACTCTGCAGTTCGCAGTCCAAATGTAAATGAACTCAACCCTTGGAGCAGAGTACCAACGGCTTCACACTTTAACTTTGCACTCGTAAAGGTAATTGCAGACTAGATGGTTGCAGTCTGGCCGAGAATGTTACTCCTGTTTAATCGTCATCGGACTTATGTTGGTTAGAGATGCGTACTATTTACGATTGTTTTCCGTTAATTTAAAAGTAATAAGTGCAGATCTTCACTCGTCAACTACACGCCGTATGTTTTTTAATTAAACGTTTTCCTTAAGTTTATAATCTTTTATTATGTATTAACTGAATGTAAAGCAACCATTAACCATTTTGAAAAGGCAGCATGTTTAACAATAGTAACACCCTTTCCATCTCACAAATCTGTTTCAGTGGTGCTTTTATTTTCAAAGCTGCCTGCTGAGCACCATTATCGTGCGGCTAGCTATGGTGATGCGATTGGTCGGAATTCCAGCATTTCAATGAGTTTTTGCACAGAAATGTTTGACAAAGTTTGTTTTGGTAGAAATACCAAATATCACCAATAACAGCGCTTCACATAAGATCCACAATGTCACTCCTTTTATAATCGTTACTAAGGCACATCCTCGTTTTTAGTACATTTGAAGATTAATAAAATCCACAACTTTTACATGTTAATAATAAAATCGCGCTCAGTTTATCTGCAAAACACGAATCATATACTTAAAAGAAAAGTTCTCCCGTTGTTGTATTTTTAGTTTTCGCCTTCGATTGTGACGGTTTTTTCCAAAAACTCCACTTTTTATATACACGTCAAAGATGTTCATGTTTGGCCAATTTGCAACTCAATATTGTCCCACATGTTTGTTTATCTGTATCCATCATGATAGCTGTGCCCCATCCAGAGCTGGACTTTGCATTGCGCCCTTTGGGAGCAGGACAGTGTACAGCTTTCCAAACATACCGTTGAAATAAATAGGTTTAGAAAATGCAAGTATGTTTTCTGCTATTACCAGTTGTTGCTCTGGAAAGTCTGGTATCATTAGTTGGTTTTCATAACACAAATTTAAAAACAAATACAAAGCCATTAAAGGAATATGATAAAAAAAAGTTGAGCTATCCTCTGGTCTGTAATCTAGGTTAATACTGTAGTTTAACAACATACAATGAAGAGCTTAATCAATGCAAGATGACATCTGTTTAATTAATTTCATAAACTTCCATCTAGTCTTCAAAGCTGCTTCTTCCAGATCAAGACTTTTGTGCTACAGTGTAGGGATACATTTTGTATATAAAGAGTAATTCTGAAAAATAAATGTAAAGTATGAATTTGAATCTCACATATTTTAACCTTTTGGTGTTCTTTAACAGCAAGTAACATTGTAAATACACAACACCAGGTAAATTAAAGTATTGTCAGTTTCGCCTGCTCTCATCAATGCCTATGCACATCTGTTAAATGTTTGTGTTGCTTGGGTTTCCAAACACATAACATAAAAGCTTTTGAAATGTTTGGTTATAACAGGCATAATTGCAAATTGCTTTTCTTCCAGCGCCTTTAGGCATGCACAAATTGAGTAAACATTTGCAAAGAACATTTCCATTGCCCTTTATACAAGTGATATGCACCACATCTGCAAACATGAATACATCATTGCTCTATACAGATTCACTTCATTGTTGTTGTTCAACAGTAAAGCTCTAACAAAACCCCCAGCTTTTCAGGTTTTAGGGTAGACATCCATTGCTGGCTTTTTACAAGACAGGTCTTAAATCTTGGTCCTGGAAGGCTGCAGTGGCTACAAGTTTTCATTCCAGATATATGTATAATTATAAGCCATTTTTTTTGCTGGTAACACAGTTTAGGGCTTAATTTTAGTTCTCTTGTTTGTTAAGCTTAATGTATCCAACTGTTATTAAGTATGTATGATCTACTGCAATGTGGGTGGCATGGTAGTGCAGTCTTAGCAATGTTGCCTCAGAGCAAAGAGACCTAGGTTTGTATCCCATATCTTTGTTGCGTGGAGTTAGTATGTTCTCCCCGTGTCTGTGTGGGTTTCCTCCAGTTTAAACACATGCAGGTTAGGTGGATTGACAATGCTAAGTTAGCCCTTATGTGTGGTCACAATGTGTGCCTGTGTGTGAGTGTGTTCACCCTGCAATGGGCTGGCACTCTCTCCAGGCATTGTCCCTGCCTTGTGCCTTATCCTTATTGGCATAGGCTTCAGCCCCCCGTGACCCTGCTTAGCATTAAGCAGGTTTTGAAAATGGTACGGTATGATATATAGTGTGGTACTTCAGGGCAGCTGGGACTTAAGTCTATCCTAGAAGTCCTGGAAGCAAAGCAGGAACCAACCCTAGTTAGGACACCAATTAATCAGAAAAAGAAGCACTTATTTTTACAACTAGTTGCCAGTTAACAATAAATACAAGTATCAGGGAAGCCACCAGCTCACCATTTACAGTGGTGATGTTTTGCATGTGGGTCATCATAAAGTATTCATTGAATTAAAAAAATAGAAATAAATTGGGAATAAAATACAAGAGAAAAGAGAAGGAACAAAAATACTAATCTCGTTTATTTTACAACCAATCAGGATTTTCTCAGGAGAATAAAATATGTATTATTAGAAATGTTTAACACTGTAGGAAGACAGCTCTAACAAGTCAGAGAGTTTATGTAAAAAATGGATTTCTAATTTAGAAATCACTTGAAGCCCAAATCTTCTACAACCACTTCAGTCTTCCCAGAATTGAGATTTTGGGCAGCTGTTTTAGATGATCATATGTTGTGTGTATATTTAATGCATTTTGCTTTTCTAAATTATTTTGTCTTTCTTTCTTGTAAGCAATCTTGAAGTTTTACGTGACCATGGATCTAAAATCTTTCTATCCAAATATTTTTCCATTATTCTATTACAGAGATATTGGATGTTGTCACGTGTCCTGCTTTTAATAATATGATGATTCAAGCTTTGTTGATTCCAAATGAAACAACACTAGGGCAGGTTAATAAGAAATAAGGTATAAACAACGTGATACCTTTCTTTCCCAGAATAAAAATAATAGTTACACCCAGATAGTAGGGAAACTTCCATAAAAGTGTAACGGTTGTTGCCGTCATATAGAGCGTCTTTGGAAATGCTCTTGTATTTGTATGCTGCTGAAGGTTCTGTTTCGTCTAGTCAGAATGGTATACAGGGGCTGAGTGCCAATATCTATGATGGCCTGTTGCTTATTAAGTATATTTCTTTCATCTTCTGCCTTGAGTAAGTTGAGACTGACCATCAGGATAGCGAAAACATTTCTGACCAGTTTACTGAGTAAAGAAAGAAGTGCTGCTACTTCAGCAGACTGCCATATGGAAAAGTACACTTTCTGTAATGAGATCTGCATATTCCAGAGCACCAAAATGATGGCAAGACATGCGCTATTTCTAACCTGGGAAAATAATCTATCTAACAGGCACATCTTTGGGATGTATCAGGAAGTATATACCAGGAGATTGCACAGACTATAGTCAGACAGTGATTAGGGTACAATTCAATCTCAGGTTCACTTTGCTGTCATGTGTGACATAACCTACCTATAGTCCCACTTGGACAGAGGCAGTGGTGCTGTAAGAATTATGTTTCTGGACTTCTCTAGCACCTTCAACACTATCCAACCTCTGCTCCTTAGGGGCAAGCTGACAGAGATGGGAGTAGATTCATACCTGGTGGCATGAATCGTGGACTATCTTGCAGACAGACACCTCAGTATGTACTTACTCCGCCTGTTCTTGGACTTCCAATACAACTCGAGTCCTGCCACGTGCAAATGTTCGCTGACAGCAACTGCAGGTCTGACATTGTGGGCAGATTTCCAAGACAGAAACCACTGTTAAGCAAAAAGAACATTAGGGCTCGTCTCAATTTTGCTAAGAAACATCTCAATGATTGCCAAGACTTTTGGGAAAATACCTTGTGGAGCAACACAGGAGCCATGGATACTACTGTCTACCAAAAATCCTGAAGGACCATCTGTTCGTCAACTCAAGCTGAAGTCCTGTTCAGCCTATAGTGGCCTAGTCAAAGTCCTGACCTTCCAATACAACTCATGCTAGTCAAATAAAGCTGAATTACAACAATTCTGCAAAGAGGAGTGGGCCAAAATTCCTCCAGAGCAAATGTTCGCTGACAGCACTGCTAATTACTTTTCACACAGTGGGCTGCATCAGGATTAAATGTGGATGATAGGTGTGAGCAAAAGAATAAGAAATCAGTATACAGTATCTATCTATCTATCTATCTATCTATCTATCTATCTATCTATCTATCTATCTATCTATCTATCTATCTATCTATCTATCTATCTATTTAGCCTACCTATAGGTTTAAGTAATACTCAAGGAAGCATGAATCACGCTTCATCAGTTTTGCTACATTATATGGTAAATATGTAAAATGTAATAAAGTGATAATACACTTTTGTTAAGTTGTTTGTCCTAACAGCTGTAGATTAAGTTAACAATTTACCCCTTTGTTAACAAAGCGTGTCTTTTGGGAAGTAATAGGTACAGCAACCACTCAGGTTAAAAGCATTTCCAAAAATAAATAATCATATATATTTACACTAAAACCTTTTTGCTTTACTGCATTATTGCCATTTTTCTGTTCTGTGGTTAGTAGAAGGAGTCAGTTGCCACCACGGGACCCACCACAACGTGCCTTGTAATGTCACCTTCCAGAGAGTATTTAAGATGGAGGTTTATATCATCCAGCATTCAAGATTTTGGACTCAACAAACAATATTTTGAAGTGTGCTGTGAACAAAAAGGATTTTCACACTCACACATTTTTTTATCACTGATTTTTAGGTAATGTATTTTGTTTTTCTTATTTTGGTCAATATGAAAATGACTTCAATATGTTTATTCAAGTATATTGATTCTCTCTTCTTCTCCTGTTTCATTTCGATATTTTTATGCCTTCTTCACCTGTGGCAGAATAATGTGAGGATATAAAATTCAGATACTTTCAAAATGTGGTTGGCAGACTGAGTGCCCTACTGGCCAAGCAACAGAACTGGACTATATAAGTCTGCAGGACAAATTTGCCCCTTTGACATTCTCTTTGAACTTGAGCAAATAACTTAATCTCCTTATTAATACACATTAGCTTAATGACATTTCCTCCTGCATTTCACATTTACATCTCTTTGCCATGCAATTCACCTTTAATGAAGTAACTTTCTAAGTGACAAATATAACAACAATTATACCGTATTAAAATAATGCCTAAATAAGAGTAATGCAAAAATATAATTAATAGACACCTAAGTGAGTGAAGAGAATATCATATAAACACATATTTGGATTCATGCATTCACATTGCATTAAATATAAAAGTTGGTACTGTATATATTAAACATTATTGACTAATGGCAAAAACATTTACTCCAAAACACAACATTAAAATTTACAACTACTCCACCAAATCCAAGGGTAAAGAAGTCATTTACCCTGCCTGTGGTCAAATTGAAAAATAAGTTTTGAAATTGATTGCAAATGTAAAGCATATAAAAAGGTATCCAAAAAAGGTATTCATTAAGAAAGATGCCGTACATTTTCCCAGATTCCCAGGTGTTGGAATTAAGAGAACAAATGGGTACTAATTTTCAGGTCCAACTTCAGGCTCAGTTTTTTACAGCCTTAAACAAACTGCTTAATCTATTGTGTTCTAAATGGGTAGATTGTCTGTCTTCCATTAACTGTGCTGTATTGTAAATGTAAATTATTAATTGATGATAACTGACATGACAGGAACTACATCAATTAATTGAGGAGTGACTTAAGTAACTGGATAAAATGCAAATACCCAGAATGACTGACAAATATAAATATATATTTTTATTTAAATTTGCTATGAAATGCATAAACGGGTAAATAAAGTGGAACTACTGTACTTAGAGCTAATATCACACCAAATTTACCTTAGCACTCATGTAAGCAAACCAGGCCAAAGGAAATTAGAAGGCGGTAAATGAACAAAATATTACTTTAAGAGTTCCTAAAAAGGGAACCCCAAATGAATGCACCACATACAGAAATTAGAAAGCCAAGGGATACAATGGGGGAAGATAATAAAGAAATCAAAATCACGGAACAGGGGATAATGGAGGAAATGGTCACTCGAAAATGGAAGGGAAGCAAAGAGACTAAACTCCACAGAAAGCCAAAGGAAGTACCAATCACTGAACAATGATTTGAAAAGAATAACAAAGAAGGCATGCTAGAAATGGTGAGGCGGTAAATGTGCTAGTCTCAAATAACTAAAGTCATAATGCAAAACAGATGGAATATACTGTATTTTGGTGAATAGGTATGCGCTGAAAAATAACACAGATTTGAGAGCACTAGTATTTAAAAACATACAGCATATTATTTTATAGATTGGAATGGGAGGGTGCACGGACCTTCCAGACTTTTCTTAGACCTGGAAATGTGCCAGCCAGCATGCTTCTGCCTAGTGGGTAAATACTGATGAAGAAAAATTTACCACAAGGAATTCTAATCATTGTTTGAATCCTGCATTTTTCTTGCTTAGGTTTAGTGTGAAGTTCAGTCAGATGGTTTCCCTACATTGCTGTAAAACTTCCAACAAACATCTTATCAGGAAACAATTTACTTCACTAATTTCAGTCATTGGAAAAACTGATGTAAAGACACATTTTTTCAGGAGGTAAATTTGCACAATAAGAATAATTTTTGATATCAGCTCATGATTACTATTTGTTTTCTTTAAAATGTATTCATCCATCCACCCTATATAATCCATTCTAGGTTGCCAAGGCTAGAGCCTATCCTGGCACCTACCACCTACAAGTACATTCACACGCACTGGGCCTATTTAAAATCACACTGCTTTGTTTAAGCAGAAGAGGAAGTCATTATAACTGGTTTTGTTTGCATCACTTTGGTTAGGATATCTGTATTAAATATATGGACTAAATGTTAAGTTATTTTATTTCTGAAACTAATGAAAATAAATTAGAATATGTTATTAATTTATATATTAACAAAATATAGGTAAAGACAACCGATTGAAGGGATGAAGGGTTCCAGAAACATTTTCCATTTTAATGATAATCTTTTTAGCTCATGATAACTTGATGAAATTAGCACAAGCATTATGGAAAGCACCTTTCCAAAGAAATTTTCAAACATAAAGACATTTACTTTGTTTTGTTTAATAAAACTTAATTTGTTAAAGACTTTATATATGCATTATAGGCTTTTTTCTTGCCAGGATTTTGAGCATTTGGTAAAATCAGCATACAGTACATCTTTTGGAATAATGTAAGATTATATTTGGTGTTTTGTTTAGAGAAATTTTTGCATCGATATATAATATGATGGACACATTACAACTTACAGACAAATTAACACCTGAATTAGTGACTACTAGATTATCCTGAAGCACATCTAAGCCAATAAAAGTATCTCTTCCAAATCTGTACGTCTATGTATATATTTAATTCAATTAATGTGTCAGCTGTTATGTTGTTTGTTCAGTTTATAGTCACGTATTACGCAGGAACATGCAGACTTTACAAGAAAGTAAAACACAACTTAAAGTTTACCTAAATTCTACTTTTTAACTGATTACAGAGGTATATTTTGTTTTTTGTCAAAAAACTATTTGTTTAGGAGACATGAGTTCCAGCATGTTTCTCCCTCGAAGAAATTCTCAAGGTAGACCAACCTTAACTGGTGTGAGTATATGGGCCTGTCCTGTGATCTTTACAAGGTTGTTTCCAACCCTGCACTCATTGTTGGCATTCTTCAGCCATTTAATTCAAATGAGAATGGAACAGCAAGAAACAGAAGAGGTCCTCCTTATTAACTTCTTTTGCTGCAGAGGACCAGTGACTGACATAAGCAAACCACCAAAATACATAAAACCAAGGCTAACATCGGACCAGCATTCTGAAGTTGTTGAGAAAGTGAGATTGATTAAAAAAGAACAGTGAGAGAGGGATAACTGGGAAAGGTAGAAGAAAACTGAAAAGTTAGTCACATCCTTTAAAATTAAGAGAGGAGTATGATCACTGTATAGAGTCTTAGAAGGTCAAGTAGCTTTCTGTCCTACAACTAGGAAAAAGACAATGATAGAAGGTTTTGCAAATCTTTTTTTTTCCTTTAACAGAGCAATCACTTGCATTATTTTATATTTGAGTTAGACTCTTTAGAGTATTGAATGCCGAGGAGTGACTGAAAAACAAAACAATTTGTTTAGATATTTTAATAAGTTAAAATGTACATGTCTATTGAAATGCAACAACCTGAGTCCTCATTGTAATGATACTGGAAGGAAACCAGGAAATGCCCTTCTTCTAGGGTCTGACCTGAAGGATTATCTAGATATTCTCTTAACAAGCTTATTCAGCTTAATGAAGCAGAAAACAGAAGAAATATTCTTACAGGACTTTGCGGAGTTTAGTCTTAGCTTTCTTTGGGACAATAAGCAATATTTATTCTTTTCACCAGTGTGTCACAGGTATTCTCAAATTGACAATTTCTTTATGCATAAAAATGTTGGACTTGGCCCAAATCTCATAAATGCAATGCAGTCATTATCTTGGATCAAAGTCATTCACCATTAAGTGGTTAAACCATTTCATAATAGCGGATATAGACTTTATTAAATTTGTTTCTACACAAATTGATATTTTCCTAAAGATCAAAGGAACCCTTGAAATACCTAAGGGAACACTTCAGGAAACACTCAAATATATCTGAAGGGACAAATAATTTTGCATTTCTCGCACAAAAAAAATATAACTATATCAGAACTAATTAGATTCTGTTATCTTCAAATGCAGAGGGATCTTGCAAAATATTAGAATGTGGATATATTTTTACTGTACTATGAAAATTTGTATTTGAACCCAATATCTTTAATAAAGTTTCCATACTCCAGCCAAAAGCCTCTTTTTCAGTAAACAGTATACCAACCAGATTTTTCATAATAGAATGTGAAACCAGCTGTCTAGAACCAAAGCTTTTGCACTTGAACTTATGGCTCTTTGGTAGCAGTCAGAGATAAAAGGAATCATGAGGAAAGGAACTGAACAAAAATGATATCTTTCTTTATGATGATACTCTTCATCACTGATCCAAATTCGTCACTACCAGTTTTATTGAATTTATTACATTTAACAGGATTTCAGGGTTTAATATTAATTTGAAATAGAGTATACTATATCCAATTGATTGTCTTCCAGTCTTTACTAAATAACATTCTTTTCATTAATTATAACCTCCAGATATCTGTTCTGTTCTGAGATAGTCACAACACAATTTAAAGATTTATTGAAATGTAATTTTTGCAAAAAACATTTAAAAGCTGATAATCTCTTCATCTCAGTTTAAATGATAATATCCAAAATTCTTATTAATATTTTAAAGCATTTCTATATATAATTAAATCAATTTTCAGAAAGTACTATACAGTTATAATAACATTCATCTGGAATGCAAAAATGTCACTTATTAAAACTAAGACCCTGAAAAGGTACCAAGCAGTGGGTGGCAGGCATTATTAGAGGAAACATTCATCTTACCTGTGTCTTCTAGCAAATAAACAGGGTTTTTCTTTTGAGCCTCAAATCTGTAACAATGTCATTTGAATTCTTTCACATCAAGTATTAAAGTAAATGAATGGATGAAATAATCCGAAAAGTGTTTTTGTATAATTGTTTAATTTTGATAGGGAAAAAAATCCTACACCTCTAGTATAATTGTGGATAGCTACTTTGAGGCATGTATGATCGGTATACCTGATGATCGCAAAGAAACGTGGTCATTATAAAATAAGAGTCTGCATATTAAACCAATTCAAAATGTGAAGAATTATTTTTCAATGTACTGTATTTTATATTTTTTACTCTAGTCAGTATGATTAATAGTGTAGTACATGGAAGTATGGTAATATTGATATGGTTTAAACAAACAGAACTGTTCAATTAATTATTTAAGCCCAGCACTAGTAAAGGAATGCAATTATCACAGAGTGGAGGGAATGTAAAGAAATACATACAAGCAATTTAAACTGCCTCAGGGGAAGAAAGAAGCAAAGATGAGCTATGAAATAGAATAATAAGATAATAATAGATATCTATCTGACCCAACACACTAGACTACTGATAAATTTAGATATTTTATTTATTTTCACTGCATATCTTATATACACACATACTGAACTTGCCTCTTCACATATTGCTTTAGCGATTTGACAAATTTTTATATCTTATAAAAATCTGAAATACTGCCTTTAAGAAAAAGAACACACTTTTTATTGTATTAATGTATTTTCCAAAAATATCCAGGATGAATAAAAATTTTAAAAAACTGTTATTTAAAATTTAAAGTTCTGCATTTCTGTCATGTCTGTTCCTTTAGTAGAAAGGGTCCTGTGTGCCAGTGAAAACAAAATGGTGTCCTGATGGCAGCATTCTGACTTTGTGACATTATGTGACATTATACTTTCTTCACTACAGTCAACTTTTTCAGTTCATGTTTTAAACCTAATGAGACTGTAATAATGGCAAGAGTTGATCTTGAAGAAGTTAGCCATTAAGTGTTCTGCCTTTAAGTCATAAATTGAATGTATTAACTTCTACAGAATTTCATGCTGTTCAAAATAAATGTAATCCCAAATTAAGATTAGATGCCACACCAGTTCCTGACCTACCTTGGACTCATTTATAGAGGTGGAACATTATTATTACATCTCAGTTTGTGTCTTTTTGCATTTCATACTTTATATAAATAAATGCTGTCATTTTCAGTACCAAAAAATGAATAACAGAAGCTAAAAAAGATTGTGATGCCAACTAGGACCCCAATAATACTTTTACAATGTGCATGGAAATAATATTCATTACTCTTTAGTAATATTAATTAATCATATTCATTTCCAGTGACTACTACTCCAGGTCATAACAGTAACATACAGAGCTTGGCAAAATTCAAATGTTGTCGTTCTCAACTGCTTGGAAATGCAATAACACGATTACAATATGGTGTCTTCTCTCTGTGTTCAAAATCGAGTACTGTCCACACAGAAAGCTCAAAGACTTTCACACCAGGTGCCTAAAACACCAAAGTTGGTTGGTTTCTCTGGATTTGGACAATCAATATCTTGGGGAGCTCCACTCTATGCCATGGAGCTGATCAGCACCCTAATATCTTACATAATAGATTTATTATTCCCATTAGTATCTAGAACTATAGTTAGCACACTTATCAGAGAGAAGAGTGCACACAAGCAGAAATCCAACAATAAATTCTTTCAAGGTTTAAGTAAACCATAAGAGAACCTGGTTCAGCACTAGGACCCATGCCTGCAACAAAGCCTAGGATAGTTATTCAGCAGTTAGCACCTAACAGCAATGCAATCCATCAAGTTCAGTCAGGCTACACCCATAAAATATGATTCAGAACTTCCATGTGTGGACCTGATCAGCCAACCAGAGGATGAAGAGCAGCAGTGATGACTGAAGAGCAAAAGATATTGGCACGATACACTGAGGCAGACTACGCTTATTTCAAGCATACGCAAACTAGGCACAGTCCTATGTAGACACAACCTGAGGAATCCTGATTAAAGCACGTCAGTGACGTTTTTTTATACATTTTTCTATACATTTAAACACCGATGTTGCAAGTCATATTCTTCATGGTATTGACTTTTCAAAGGTTAATAACTTTTTTTTTTAAATAGTCTTTGTCCATCAATATTTTGTACATGGTGTACTACTACTGTCTATCCAATTCAGAGAGTTCCATTAAATTGTTTGTTTGTATGTAATGTTTTACATGTATTAAACCAAATGTCTGTGATATCTGGAGTTGCAAAAAGAAAGGAAAGAAAGATAGAGGCATAGAAAGGATTTTCAGAATTCTTTCTGTATTCACTATCGTCACACCTATTTCATATCTGGGAGATAAATGTAGATGACGCTACATTCTTTGAGATGCTTATATTAGCCATTAAAACCAGTGGCATGTTTCCATTTAGGGCAAAGAAGATGGTGGCAGAATTGGATGCAATCTTGAAAAATCCCCTCCATTCCAACTAGAAGTCACTTTCTTGGAGTTCTTCTAGCCACAGGCTTGTTCCACCACATTTGTTTATTTATTGATAGATTGATTATTATTCCCTTGAGCCTTTATCCATGTTTTTTTATGTTTCTGCTGCTGAATGCATCTGAATTTCCCTGTCGGATTAATAAAGTATTCTTAGTTAAATTTAAGTGAGCAAAAGCATTACCTTTATCAAAAACATATCTTTGTTTTTATAAAACGTGTGATAATCCTTACATTTTAGATGTATTTTTATGTGTACACAGTACAATGAAATTCCTGTCTGTAGGTTTGACCAACATGCCCCACACCTCCACTCTGGAGGTCAGATTCTAACTCTGTGGGTTATGTGAAATAAAAACATTGCAAAATATAATAAGTAGTGACCATCCAAACAGAAAACTTTTCTTTCTCATAAAGTTTTATGAAACTGACAACAAAATTAATTTTGCGCTATATTTTGTAAGGGCAAAACTTACTGAAAAGAGGTTACATTTTTTTTACTTTAAAATACTTTTGTACAGCATTTTAAAAAAGAGGGCAGCAGTGGGTAGTGCTGCCGCCTCGCAGTTAGGAGACCTGGGTTTGCTTCCTGGGTCCTCCCTGCGTGGAGTTTGCATGTTCTCCCCGTGTCTGCATGGGTTTCCTCCGGGTACTCTGGCTTCCTCCCACAGTCCAAAGACATGCAGGTTAGGTGCATTGCCGATTATAAATTCTCCCTAGTGTGTGTTTGGTGTGTGTGTGCCCTGCGGTCGGCTGGTGCCCTGCCTGGGGTTTATTTCCTGCCTTGCGCCCTGTGTTGGCTGGGATTGGCTCCAGCAGACCCCTGTGACCCTGTAGTTTGGATATAGCGATATAGCGGGTTGGATAATGGATGGATGGATTAAAAGAAAAAAACATTACTCTCTTATTATTTGACAAAAAAAAAACTGTCTTCTGGAAATGCAACATGGCTAAACATAACCCACAATGAGATGGGTGAGGGGAGGGGGTATGGGTATACTGTACATACTAAACACCATTCTTTACTTGATCAATGACATCATAAATTTCACTTTTTTGCGAAATGGCATAGTTTAGCCAATCCAAGACAGGATCCTTTCCAAAGCCACTGCCAAACATGTACACCCTCTCTTTCTAACACATACACCCTCTGTATGGCTTCTTAGGATGGCTAGAACCCTTCTGACAGCTTCTCTTTCCCAAGTGTAGCAAAAATGGGAAACAACCCTAATTATCAGCAGCTCTTTTACCAAACTGACCACTTTAGTTTGACAACTAGCACTATTTGGTTGAGGGCATTACTCGGATTTTAACAGTAGTTAACCAGGAGATGTGTGTTTCTTTCAAAAATTAAACAAAATATTTCTTTTCTGAGAAACTAGTAACAAAATTAGAAACAAAAAGTGAACTTTTCTGTGCTCTGCAATGTGTTGTTTTAAACCAGAGGGTTTAACAGTAATCTTTGTCAGGAAAGAAAGTCTTTCACCAAAATTCAACAAGATAACCAGAGATGAAACACCAAGATAAAGAATGAGTCAAAAATAAAACACAAAGTATCATGTAACAGAATACCAAAAATGAGACTTTCGTATCTTGAACATAGCAGACTGTACTGCTGCACTGCAATTTATCAGCTCAAATCAGGGCAATGGGCACTAGCAACCAGACAAGATCTTAAGGAAACAATATTAGCCAGCTTTAAGAGCGGTTATGTGGTACATTTAAAATTGAAAAGAAAAAAAAAGTGAAAATTCTCAAAATAAAATTCAAACTCCTTCAAGAAATTAAAGCTCCAAAATTAAAATTTCAAAATGTTAAATTCTCATAAAAAAATATTGAAATCACAAACCTTTTTTTAAATACAAAACAGGTCTCATTTCTCAATAATAGGTCTGCTTGGCTCCACCAGGATGTTTATACCACTGATTAAAACCTATTTAAGCACACTTGTATTGACTTCCTATTCCATAGTTGTTCATTACTGACTTTTAAAAACCTTTTATTGGACTTAGGTATAAACTATGATAAAGTACTTGTAAAGTACTCTTGAAGGATGTTTTAAATACATAAATAGATGTAAAATTAACTCTATAGAGTTTTCCTAATTTATGGAATACCCAAAACCCTTTTATAATCCCACTGTATAATCATCATTATCATTATCACAAGGTTTAACAACCATTTTCTGGGTTTAGTAAGATTAGGTAGTTGCTCCCCAAATCTTTTTTCTGTACTCTTAAAAATCCTGGATATCTGTTGGGTTGAAACCCATTATTTTATTATCATCTGGCCTCCCTCCACCTCCATCTTTGTGATGCTCCTTACATAGTAATAATCTGGAACTACTGCCACTTCCCTGACACTTAGCATTTAACTCCAGCTAAAGAGAAGAGTTTCACAGATGCTACACTGGGCCTATATTTGGAATTCACTTTTTTTATAGCAGTCTGATAAGACTGCTTCAAATGACACTGGTTCCGGCTCAGAGATGTTTCAGTATCACGTTGTTTACCACCATAGTCAGTGAGAAGGACAATCATAAGTCAACAGTTGGCAAGTTTAATGGACAAACCTTTGCACCAGTTACCAACCAAACAGTCGGGCTTATGCACACCCAAGAAACCAACATAAATTTAGTGATTTGGCTGTGTTTCTAAAACAATTGTTGCAGTCCATTTCTAAGTAATTATTGTATCACATCAGACTGAATTCATCCAACAAACATTTCTGGACATCTCTTGTTGTTTTATTAAAAACTAGCTGAAATACCAGCCGTTGCCCGGGAGGAAAATAAAGTGGGTTATTTTAAATTATTTGAGAAAAATATAATAAAAAAAATTTAATAAAAATAAATTAACAAACAATGAAGACTCACTAATGTGCTTGTTTTGCGGTCTTGTATGTATGTTTTCATCCAGTTGACACTCGGAACCTGCCAACTCTATTTCATTTCAGAAGCAACAGGGGTGCGGTGGTGCTCAAACATAAAGAATGCTGGCAGTCAACTCCAGTTCGCCCTCTGGTGATCATTCTGAGTGTCAAATGGATGATAACATGCATACAAGACCGCAAGATCACCCCCACCTTACCCAGAAGTGGGTGGATTAGGGTTGATTTCACCATATGGTATTATTAGTCGATCAATAAGAAACATTTGTACCAAGTTTCATGAAAATTGCTCCAGCCTTTTGGAAATGATGCTAAAAAATACATACATACACAAACACATTCATTGACTTTTATATATATATAGATGTAAATCCCCTTCACTTTGTTTGACAACCCCATAAAGAAGCAAATGCATCTATATATATAATTCACTAAGGCAAGACACCCATGGAAAGCACGCCGGAAGGAGCGTGGATTCACTAAGCCGCCGACAAGTAAGACACCTATGGCGCACGCAGGAAGGAGCCACGCCCACCAACTCCAAGACCATTGGATATGACGACAACTTGCAGAGCCACGCCCACCAACTCGGACGCGACGACACAGAAAAAACGGCGTCATTTATATTCGTCTGTCGTAGAGGCCACATGCACCTCCGAGCCACGTTGACTGTTCATAGAGGCATGTTTCTTGCGGAGGTGAATCGCCATATGCAGCGTGTAAAACGGTTTGCAAGGGGTATCCCATGGGATCCCTAAAACAATCCTTTACAACAATGAAGTAAGCAGTCTTTAAAAACCGAGTTTTCGGTTACGACGCACGACCGCATGCAGCATAGCAAACTGTTTTGCACGCTTCATACAGCAATTCGCATCCGCGACAAACATGCGTCTTCTTAGATGCTCCTGCAGGAACACGGAAAGTCTACGTGAGTCACAGGTGCATCTGGACTGTGCAAAGACGCCAACGACTCAAGTGACGAGTTGGAGGTGGGCACATGAGCGATGGCGGTCTGCCAGTTTTCAGTCACGGACGATTGTGTGTTGATTCGTTTCGTGCATTGTTACAATGTTGCTTTTCTTGCTGATTTATTACATTACCGATTTTTCAAATGTTAATTTTCCCGCTGTGCTTAAAAATCATTAAAAAACCGGCCTGATTATGCGGCGTATGGTACGCCACGGGTTGGCTAGTTAATTTATAATTGTCTAACCTTTCTTATCATATAAAATGACAAAGCACCACTACAGGCAACTTCCTTGTTTTTCAAATCATTTAATGCTTGCAGTGTAAGGAGTTTTACTACACTTGGCTCAAACTTGAACATTCCAAACACATTTTTTTTTTGTTTTCAACACATTTTCTTTAAAGGGTGTTTTTGTAGAATGGTATAATTCATTTCGATAAAGGCATCCGAAAGCAATATTCATTATTGTCAATGTTTTCTTTATAGGAATAGCACTCACATATTCTGCTTAATTTCTCCTCCTTGTCCTTAAATTTATATTGTACTTTTCAGATATAGTTGTCTAAGATGTTTTATTAACCATCTTCAGTAAACATTGGATTTTAACTGTAATTACTCATGTCATGAGTTTTTTTTCTTGTAGTAAATGTAATTACCTTAGTCAAGCAATATATGAATGTCAAAAACTATGAAAAGTATCTCTCTTACCTGATTGAGTTTGAAATCTTGCTGGCATCATCTAATGTGCCATCTGTGCTAAGATGAAATCCATTTGGCACATTTTTCAAGGATGACCTGCTCAGGACATTCTCTGATTTGCTGCTGGTAATTGAGTTCCGGAGTGGGCTTCCATAGGTGCCCTCAGTAGAATTACTCACACCCTGCTCCTTTTCATCGACAGTACTTAGCTCTAGCAGATCATGCTGAATGGCAACAAGTTTTTGTTCCAAAAGTTCTGGACCTTCTTTAATTCTTTGTTGGATGAGTGGTGTAAGGGGAGCTTCAAAACTAACACAGCTGTCTGTCTCATCTGTCAGTGACAATACATCAAGGGAATCCAAGCTACTATAATAAGTGCCCTTCATGAGATCAGACTCCACAATTCTCTCAAAAGTAGAACTGAAGCCATCATGGTTATCTCTCAGTTGGATTGTCTCTTTCTCAGTGATTTCTTCATTTCTGCAATAAATAAACAAACCCAATGTTATCAACACAAGCTCATCAAACAGTAATACACACAATGCACTATGTAAAAGCAGAATTCAAAACAAGGATTGGTAATTTGGTACCACACAATTTTAATAATATTATATAGATTTATAAAATTCCATCTACATAGTAGGAGAAAAAACAACTTTACCATTATGTGCCTGCTGGAGTGGTGTAAACTAAGCATACTGCCATTGACTGCCTACTGTTGAGTGATGGAGTGAAATTTGCCTATCTAACCGACTGATAGGTGAATTTGAGTTTGGTGGATACCAGGGGAATGCCACCTTCCAGACTGCATGCTGCCTATTGCAAATTTGAGAAGGGATAATGGTCTGGGCTGTTTTTCAGGGTTTGTGCTAGTCCTCCTGGTTCTAGTGTAGGGTACTTTTAATGCTACAGGATACAAAGTAATTTTAGACAATTGTGAGCTTCCAACTGTATGGCAACAGACTGGAAAATGTCCTTTCCTACTCCAGCATGACTGTGACCCTGTGCACAAAGTCAGGTCCATAGTTTGATAGTTTGATGAGTTTAGTGTGGGGGAACTCGAGTAGTCTGCACAGAGCACTGACCTCAACCCTAATAAACACACTCTGCAATGTATTGGTACTCCAATAGCGAGTCAGGTCTTCTCATCCATAATAAGTACCTGACCTCATAAATGCTCTTTTGGCTGAATGAGCACAAATTTCTACAGACACACTCCAAAATCTTCATAGAAAGCCTTCTCAGAAGGGGGATAGTGTTATACCTTCAAAGAGGTGGTCAACTTCATATTAATGCCTATAGTTTTGGAATGGGATGTCCCATATGCTCACATAGTTTCCACAAACGTTTAGCCATATAGTGTATGTGAAAGCCTCCGATGTCTTACTAATTTGCATTTGCTTCTCGGTGAATATAATACAAATTATATACACAAACAGGAGAGTGGGAGTATAAGGAAAATATAGTTGGCCTCATTGTTCTTAAAAAAATGGCTTGTAAAAAAATAATGCAAAAAGAAGTGTGCGTTTCAAGAATTAATTTTTAAAACTGAAATGAAAAAAATGAATTTGATTCATTTGAGTTAGTAGGTTTTGTTATGAAATTTATTATTCAATGAATTGAAGAAGAATCACTAACCTGGTAGTCATTTGAGCACATTTAAAACATTTTCTAGTAAAGAATTGTCAGAAGATCTGAAACATTTTCAAAATCATTTTGAATTTAGAATTATAAGTTGCTGAAGATAGATTACAAATAGCATATTAAACCCAATGGCAAAAGGCTAAATTTAATTCTGACTTGACCTTCTTTATTTATCAGCCTTTGCCTTAGTCAGAATATGTAAATGTACATACTTAATTTAATTTTACTCAGTAGAGTGCACTATATAACCTGTGTAGCTGTGTACTATTAGTCTGTTCAATCTACACACTTCTTCATTGAAGATTTTAATGAGTCCAGTAAAATTTAAAGTCATTGTCTTTATTATGTTTTAATGCATATGCTTAAAATGTTGTATTTGTATTAAACTCAGCTTGTTATATACAGTCATGTGAAAAATTAATTTCTGTTTGCTATATGCTGCTACATGCTGACTAGACAACATTACTCAGCCCGTGTAGATTTTTTGGCCACAAATTAATTCTGAAAACCTCCCATGCCACCTCATCACAAATATACTTTATTGGATTGAGATCTGGGGACTGTGCAGGCCATTGCACTTACAGAATTCACTGGCAGATATGTGAAACCAGCTTGAGATGGAATCAATTTTAAAATGGGAAGACTGTAGTTACAAAGGGATGCACATGATCAGATAAAAGCTCAGAGATTCAAATGCTCAGCTGTTATTAAGAGGCATGCACCACCACCTCCAACATAATTTAAAAATGACCTATGAATTCATGCTGCCTTACATAAAATTCCAACACTGCTCTCTGCATGTTGCAGAAGACATTGTGAATCTTCAAACCTGACTCTTTAAGATCTGGGGTTTATATCAGTTTAGTTTTCATGTTTGTATCTTTTATATGCATTTTTGATCGTTTTCATTATGTTATAAAAAACTGGTGTTATCCCTGTTTGCTGCAAGTTTTTGTTTACTATGGAAACCACCATTTTGTAATGTCTTCTGTTGGAAACAAGGAAGTTGTTACATGTGATGTCTTCTTCTGAAATATATTTTAAGATGTCGCCACACTGCATGTGGCATCCAAAATTTTGGATTGCAAAGACTCTAGATGTGGTCTGATTTGTTTTCAAACTCTCTGGGATTTAGATTTTGACTTTGGTAAACGTTTTGGGTTTGGTGTTTTCTGGTACAATATGATCTCCTGGCTGTGACTGTTTTTGTACGTTATTTTGACAAATTTATCCCTGTTCATAATCTTTCTTTTTTAAATCTTAGCAGAATGTGAACAACAGCTTTTACAGTTTTCAATTATCCAGTTTTGTTGATCACTTTATCTTCACTGAGAAGCGTAGATCCCAACATGGTCTTCTGCTGCTGCAGCCAAACTGCTTCAAGTTTTATTAACACACTGTGCAAAGAAACCTTTCTGCACGTCTCTGTTGTAAAGAGGTGTTTTTGAGTATCTGTGGTGTCAGCTGTTTCTGTCAGCTTGAGCAAATCTGTCCATTCACTTATGTCCCCTCTTATTAATAAGCTGCTTTTACTCACACAGTTCTGCTTATTAAATGTTTAAATTAATCGTACATCTTTTTTTTATTTATTGCACCATCCTCTCTATATCCTAGAGACTGTAGTGTATGAAAATACCAGGAAAGCCGATGATTTAAAGATGTCACGTCTTTCCTGAAATATCAAACTATGGTCAATGTCCCGAAGATCATACATCTTGCTCCTTTGACGATGCCTGCAAGGTATATATATCTCTCTATTATAAAAAAAATCTTGAGACAAGACTATTGCCAAGAGATTTTTTCAAGTCCCACTCTCCTCTCAAATATTTTCAACTACACCCACGGTTCTCTCACCTCTCATTTATGTGAATGCTTTTGTCTGACACAGCTCCTGCACTCTAAGCTCTTATAAATTTGTATGTTTTCCTCACTTTAAGTTCCCAATAAATTATTTATTAGAGAGACAGAAATGCTATTCACTCATGGGCAGTTATACGTTGCGTTGTCACGATGTAAGTCCAAATACAGAATAAAAATTCAATGCGATATTGGTGAAAAGTTGATTCAAAAAATTGTTTTTACTGAAGCTTTACAGTAAAAGTGTAAGTTTAAAAAGTATTTGCATGTTAATTTCAAAGCCAAACAGAACGAAAATGTATAACGCAACGAATACCTCTAACGTAACATGAAACATAATTTTCTTTCAATTTATTACATTTTACTATTTTTTACTATGGTTAATTACTTGCTGTAATGTAAAATAGTTCTATTATGCATGTGTAACAATCTGTTTAAATTGTACATCCACTTCCCCATACACGTGCGACAGAATCGTAAAGTAGCTAGTGCGTAGCGCCTGCCCAGGGGTTGGCGAGCCAAGCGAGCAGGGGGCAGAGTCCCCTAGTGTACACACACATATATATATATACACACACACATATATATAATCTTGTGACTGAGCACAGGCACAAAGAGGACAGCTCAAAGGCTCTAGTGACTGCAGTTCTACCAGAATTCAGGTATTGTTGCTTTGTCCTAATGCTTTTTTCTTCCTCCCACTGCTGACCAGATGATATAATATAATATCCACATACAGTATTTATTTATACTGTTTATAGATACTGTATTTAGTTATATTCACAAGATTGGCTGTTTGAAGGAGTAACCAATTTAGGTTAACAACCAGCCAAACCTAACAAAGCGATTGTTGCATGTATATTCACAGCAGGAAAGACTTTTTGTGTATTGTGTAATTTTCATAGTGTGGTTTGCAATAATGGGATTAATTTCCTTGCTAAAATGTACAGTGGCAGTTAACAATAAAATTAGACAATGTTAATTAGATTTAATTTTTTAAGGATTTGACTCCATAGGATTTGACTCCATAAATATCCTGATGTTTTATCTTTGCTACTTGAATTATTGAAGAGTAAAGCTGTAGGGGGCTTATCTCTTAGTTGCTTTTTAAACCACAGAGCAGAGAAGTGAACCATGGCAATTCAGCAAGTAATGTTTCTTGTGCTGCTGTTTGTATTCTGGGTTCATATCTATTTTTTTTTAAATGTTCTTTCAATGTTCCTGCCATGTACAGATGTTTTTTTCACACAGTGACAATGTTATTTTCTAAATTTAAGTTGCTAGAGTACATTTTCTTAATGTGTAACTGGGCATGACACATGACATGGCAGCATTCCATTCACAGTATGTTCTTGTTTTGTTTCTGATACAACCTTCCTAGAGAGTGCAAGATAGAAAGGAGAAAGTAAAAGGACTAAACAAACAGGCTTCAAAGGCTTGGTACCAAATCTATTCAGTGACGGTGGCCCAGATCCCAGAGCAATTTTCCAAGCAAGTCATAAGTTACAACCAAAACTGAATGATGAATAGTGTTTAAAATGTCATCTGGTCTGATGATTGGCATAAAACATCAAGGTTCCATAGGCCCATCCTGTATTGCATCCAGTATACAGGCTGAAGGTGGTGGTGTAGTGACATGGGAATCATTTTTAATGCCTCTTAATAACTACTGAGTGTCACTTGAATGTAATTAAATACGGATGGAAAAATACGAAATTATGTGAATTCTAGAAATATATTAAGGCTTCTATGCAATTAAAGATGGTGTGGTGTATGGCCAGCCGTTCATCCCGGCCAATACTCCCAAGCCGTCAGATGGAGCCCTCCCTGCAGTATGGCGGTGCCCCGAAGACCAGCAGGGCATCATGGACATTGGAGTCTTTATGCACAGCCCTGCTGGATACCATAGGGGCCATTAGGAGATGCTGCAGGGAGGAACAACCTTATTTGCCTTACGCCCCGGAAGAACATTCGAGTCACATGGACAAGGGGAATGACGTGCTTCCGGGGTGAAGAAAAGGACTTTTGATCTGACCCAGAAGTGATAGGAGATCACATGGACTGGGGATTGGAACACTTCCGGGTCAGGGAGGATAACAGGATTGTGGGAGCTCCCAGATGGAGAGCTGAGCTGGGTGGAAAGGTGGCAACACGTCTGGGAGTGGAGGATTGATTAGTGATTGTATTGTGATTATTTGATGAGTATTGTGGAGATGAGGGTGCTTTGTGCACTGTTGTTTTAAATAAGGTCAATTATTGAACTTTTATCTTGTGTCTGGCGAATTGGACAAGGGTTCAAGGGAGCGATAACGCCCCCTATCTGTTACAATGGCTTTCTCTTCCATATTTATGGCCTGTACACAGGTTGCAGACATCAATTTCTTTTGTAATTTGTTTTAGTATTTGTGTATTAATATTATACTTCTGTTGGAACATTACCAAAAACATTTTATATAAAACATGATATTGTACATGAACTTTAGCCAAGTTAGATTCATTGGTTTGACCGAGATTCCCTGCACTCTCGTGAGTAGCAAGGTGCACACAACGGCAAAAATGGCACTGACATCTGGCGAGAGATCAAAGCGAATGTGTAAAGCAAACTACTCCGTGGAAAACGCTGTTGCTTATTATCTCTGAACTGGACTATGACTCAAGTTTTTGATACAAGCGATCAAAGATGAATGTGAGGTTCCAGCTTCAGCCGATTGGTTCCCAGCTAGTCATGGTACTGACAATGTTCACCAGGGAGGACTGCCACTTAACAATGATAAGAGGTAGAAACCAGATTGTAATGCATTGCGACCATGTCCCAGCCATGCAAAGATTTCCTGGCAGAAAGCAAGCCACACAATCTTGGCAAACTGACAGCCACAGCATGCAGCAACAGACGTTTTATGTTGACTTCTGAGTGAAACCATTGCTTTTTGGAAAAAATATTCAGGCCTCAAAGAGTTAATTATAGTTTAATTGATAAACTTTTTATTTAACACTGCTATAGAATATGATAAAGCTATCTTCATTGGTGATTTTAACATTCCCCTATAGATGGAAATGGACACAGTTAGAAAAGTGTTCTATTGGCACTTTGTGTGTCAGTGTTTTTCATATAATGAAATACCTATATACATTTTTAATATTAGAATAAGGTATGATTAAAAAAATGATGTCATTATTCAAATAGTAATTATGTCACCTCTAAAATTAAATAATTTCAGATTAGTATTTAATTATTTTTTAACTAAGCTTGCCAATAGATCGCTAGACAGCGACTAGATTACAAAATCCATTTGCTGATTTATTAAACTCTCTTAATTCAGCTTTAGAGCTTTGATCAGCAGGGACATGCCATTGTGCCATTAGGGTAAGGCAGATGGTTGGTGTGCAGGCCCAGCACTGGACACATTCTCACACACACTCACAATCACTCACTATTGCTGGGCCAACCTAGTGTCTCAACTACATTAAAACTCAACCTTAATTTTAAGAAAAATAAACATCAGCTCAAGTATAACTAATGGAAAATATATATCTCATCCCTAAACCAAAGAAAAATGTATCAGAGTTTATGAGATTTTATTTTACAAAAAGCAAAATGAGGTATTAAAAAAAAGACATTCTTACTGAAGTCAAAAACATAATGCCCTGGGATTGATTTGCTGCCTTTGGTATTGAAATCTTAGATGGGACATTTGCATCAGTGTTTTCAAAGGTGCTGAGTCCTTAAGAGGTTTTCACTTTTAAAAAGTTCCTTTTTAATTTTTTCAAGTTATTGAATAAATTAAAATGCCAATTTAGATCCGGTATGCTTTATTTAAAGATACACCTCACTGTTTTATTATTTCTGGGAAGAGTGATGTAGATCAAAACAATATTCTGTTAGCTCAGTTGGAATTACCTATAATTTTGCTGAATCAACACACAATCTAGGCATTACCTTTAACACTAGCATGTCTTTTAAAACACACATAATAAAAATGACTAAAACGTTTGTTTTCCATCTTAAAGATGTTACAAAGTTAAGACTAAATATGCAGGATACTGAGAAATTAATTAAAACATTTTTCTAGTAGGATTGATTACTGCAATGCATTATTCACTGGCTGTTCAAATCGTTTTTTAAGTAGCTTTCAGGTAATTCAAAATGCTACTGAAAGAATTATTACAAGAACTAGAAGGTACTGTATAAACATAAAGTGGTGCTTGAAAGTTTGTGAACCCTTTAGAATTTTCTATATTTCTGCATAAATATAACCTAAAACATCATCTGATTTTTCACTCAAGTCCTAAAAGTAGATAAAGAGAAACCAGTTAAACAAATGTGACAAAAATATTATACTTGGTCATTTATTTATTGAGGAAAATGATCGAATATTACATATTTGTCAGTGGCAAAAGTATGTAAACCTCTAGGATTAACAGTTAGTTTGAAGGTGAAATTAGTGTCAGGTGTTTTCAATCAATGGGATGACATAATCAGGTGTGAGTGGGCACCCTGTGTTATTTAAAGAACAGGGATCTGTCAAAGTCTGCGCTTCACAACACATGTTTATGGAAGTGTATCATGGCACAAACAAAGGAGATTTGTGAGGACCTCAGAAAAAGAGTTGTTGATGCTCATCAGGCTGGAGAAGGTTACAAAACCATCTCTAAAGAGTACCAATGGAGGAAATTCAAGACCATTGATACCCTCTCCAGGAGTGGTCGACCAACAAAGATCACTCCAAGAGCAAGGCGTGTAATAGTCGGCAAGGTCACAAAGGACTCCAGGGTAACTTCTAAGCAACTGAAGGCCTCTCACACATTGGCCAATGTTCATGTTTATGAGTCCACCATTAGGAGAACACTGAAAAACAATGGTGTGCATGGCAGGGTTGCAAGGAGAAAGCCACTGCTCTCCAAAAAAAAATTGCTGCTCGTCTGCAGTTTTCTAAAGGTCATGTGGACAAACCAGAAGGCTATTGGAAGAATGTTTTGTGGACAGATGAGACCAAAATAGAACTTTTTGGATTAAATGAAAAGTGTTATGTTTGGAGAAAGGAAAACACTGAATTCCAGCATAAGAACCTTATCCCATCTGTGAAACATGGTGGTGGTAGTATCATGGTTTGGCCCTGTTTTGCTGCATCTGGGCCAGGACGGCTTGCCTTCATTGATGGAACAATGAATTCTGAATTATATCAGAGAATTCTAAAGGAAAATGTCAGGACATCTGTCCATGAACTGAATCTCAAGAGAAGGTGGGTCATGCAGCAAGACAACGACCCTAAGCACACAAGTCGTTCTACCAAAGAATGGTTAAAGAAGAATAAAGTTAAAGTTTTGGAATGGCCAAGTCAAACCCATGACCTTAATCCAATCAAAATGTTGTGGAAAGACCTGAAGCAAGCAGGTAATGTGAGGAAACCCACCAACATCCCAGAGCTGAAGCTGTTCTGTACGGAGGAATGGGCTAAAATTCCTCTAAGCCGGTGTGCAGGAATGATTAAAAGTTACCAGAAATGTTTAGTTGCAGTTATTGCTGCAAAGGGGGGTCACACCAGATACTGAAAGCAAAGGTTCACATACTTTTGCCACTCACAAATATCTAATATTCGATCATTTTCCTTAATAAATAAATGACCAAGTATAATATTTTTGTCTCATTTGTTTAACTGGTTTCTCTTTATCTACTTTTAGGACTTGAGTGAAAATCTGATGATGTTTTAGGTCATATTTATGCAGAAATATAAAAAATTCTAAAGGGTTCACAAACTTTCAAGCACCACTGTATAATTCTGGCTCCCAGTTAAGCTTAGGACTGATTTCAAAATCCTCCTTTTGTCATATAGAGCATTAATCAGCCAAGTCCCTGTTAACTTATCTGAAATTATCTTTACTTAAAAACCAGAGTGTGCACTAAGATCTCAAGAGTTCCATTTTGCTTATGGTGCCAAGCAGAGTTGTGTTGTGGTGCAGCAGTCTATTAGCCAGTGAAAGCACTGTGAAGAAGCTGTCTGTTGTTACGGTTGCCTTTGTCCAGAAACGGCTCCATAAGCTTTATGACCACAGACTCGGAAAGTCTTTGCCCTGGGTTGCAACTCAGAACACAGCTCTCAACAAAACATTGCCAGATGTCTGAAACTGCAGCAAACCTGTTGTTTTTCCCACGTTCTGCACAGGTGTTTTTGTTGTCAAAACGCAAATGCCACATGATAGTCTGATAGTGGTCACGGGACATCATATCTTTGGTTGTCAGTACAACAAATAGTTCTGAGCAGGCATCAACCAAAGCACCAACTGTGGTCATCACTGTTCTTGTGAAAAGAATGGAGATAAACAGCATCAACTCAGAGAGGGAAAGGCAAGTTTATTGTACCACGTGAATGTCACTTACGGGATACAACTGAATATGAATAAAAAGCGCTAAATTTTAAAAGTACCCAAAATTAACACCATGTGTTATCGACTTAAATCAAATGTATGTTTTTATTATATTGTACTAATAATAATAGCAGCTCACTACTCAAAATGTGGAGTGCCCAGGCTTTCACCCGAACATTTTGGTTATAAGGCAGCAGTTCTTACCTTTGCACAATCCAAGGAAACATATTAACTTTCTGTCGATTGACATTTGAGCACGGGTTTTTAGCTCATTGACAGCAACATGTAAATTAAATTTTTTTTTTCTTTTGTTATATTCTTAAATAAAAGTGCATATGTTTATTTGATATTTGGACTAATTTGCACTTCATTATTAGTAAAACATGGAAAATATTTCTGCTTTAGTATATGTGCTCAGCATTTCATGCCTTGCATTTGATTACTTCCTACAGTTGCACAGATCATTGTAGAAACGGAACACACATGAAATGCATGTCTTCCTAATAATGATATGTTAATTACCCTATACAACTCCAGGCACCTGACACACAAATAAAGAGCCTTAAGCTGGGAGAATGTTTTGTCCGAGTTGTGTTACAGGGGTGGGGGGATAGGATAGCAGGCTATTTTGTTTTGCTGTGTGTTTCAACAAATCTGTGTATGTGCACTAATGCAGTTTTAAGTAATTTGCAAAATTTATATTTGCATTTTACCTGAGAATTTGTCAAGATGCTGTCTGTCAGTGAAGAGAACTATATACAAATACAGTAAATTGAATTGTATTGTTTTAGGTATCATGATGGATGTCAACTCTTAGCAATCAGTTAGGATTTACACCACAGGAAACACTCCTGTCACACTAGAATCGCAAAAGAAAATCAACGTTTTACATTGCAGGTGCTGCAATACACTTTTAAACTCCTGGAATACAAGAGCCATAAGACAGATGGTTCAGATCTGAAGTGTCTCTCAAGCATCACTGCCAAAGTACAAACTAAGCTGTTGTTCAAAAAAATAGAAAATGAAAAGTGACCTAAAAAATCAAATTGCAAAAAAATTAGCATTTATTTGTCAGGATATTGGACCATATAATGCAGTGTCAGGTTTTACTGAATACTGCACACAGCAGTCAGAACTTGAAAATTTGATGTCATTAAAATACTTCAAAGATATCATTGCAATTATACCATTGTGTTTAGCTTGGTACTAGAGGCTCCATTTCAGTCCAGCATATTTAGATGCATAAATTAAAGATGACCAATAGTAAACGAGGCATAGAGAGAGAAAATCTTTCTGAGGCTAACTGTTCCAGTATTTCTGGAGCCAGTTGGCACCTCTAGTTGAGAGGCAGCCAGAATAATACCACAAGGGTGTTTGCAGATCAGCTTGAACAGAGGCTGACATATGAGATTGCGGCAGGAGGCTTTCAAATCGAATAGATGCTGTGCACCAAATTGATAAAAGACCTATGTGTCTAAAGGAAGTTGTTCCAGGCCAATATTTCTAAATAACTGAATAAAATTAGACTGCTTATATTGTATTATAACCTGAAATGTGGCAATTTGTTTAAATGTTGGAGTCAAAGTATTAACAGGGTTTTTGTCTTAATATTGTCAATATCTCAGTTATGTATTTTTAATTCATGTTTTGGTTCAATGCAATTGTGCAAAATGATTTTGAATATGTATATGTATATATATACATACAGTGTATGTATATATATATATATATATATATATATATATATATATATATATATATATATATATATATATATATATATATATATATATCCATCCATCCATTTTCCAACCCGTTCAATCCGAACACAGGGTCACGGGGGTCTGCTGGAGCCAATCCCAGCCATCACAAGGCGCAAGGCAGGAACCAATCCCGGGCAGGGCGCCAACCCACTGCAGGACACACACACCCACACTCACACACCAAGCACAATTTAGAATTGCCAATCCACCTAACTTGCATGTCTTTGGACTGTGGGAGGAAACCGGAGTACCCGGAGGAAACCCACGCAGACACAGGGAGAACATGCAAACTCCACCGTGCCGCCCTATATATATATCTATATATATATATAATTTTTATGTTTCTATTTTGTGGTAGAAATAGTTGGATGTGCCAAAGTTTTGGAATGGCCTTTCTTTTTTTGATTCTTGATCAACTGCTTAATTGGAATTTATTAGAAAGTAAAAGAGAACTGTGACATAATGCTAGATTGTTTTAAAAGAATCTTTTTTTTATTGTTTGTGTTGAACAATTTTCAAGTACTTGAGATTGCCAATAATGATTCCATTTAGGGCATATATTAGTAGAGTTAATTGGTGGAGCTCACCTATGCTGTTCAAAATTAGATAAAAGTCAAAAGAAATATATTCTTTTAGTTATAGGTATTTATTTTTCTTATAATCTATTTCCAATTATGTATTTGTTGCCATTTTTACTTATACACTGTTTTTATATCTATTTACAGGATTTTTGTAAAATCATTTCATTTTTTTTCATTCATTCATTTTCAAAATTTTGAACTATTTTCCTTTGTTTCATTATTATCGCTGGGTTTAGTTAATTCTTCCTATTTTTGTATTATGTTCTATTGTACTTTATATTAATTTGTTTAAGTCATTATCCTGCTTAAAAGGCATTTGACTATCATGATGGTTTGCTTTGATTTAAGAATTAGACAAACTGCCTAAAACAACAACTTCAGCATACAATGTTTATTCTCCATCCATCCATTATCCAACCCACTATATCCTAAATACAGGGTCACTAGGGTCTGCTGGAGCCAATCTCAGCCAACACAGGGCGCAAGGCAGGAAACAAACCCCAGGCAGGGCGACAGCCCACTGCAAGGCGCTGTGTAAAGAAGAACTTGTTTTTATGAAATCAACCCTCAACAAGTCAAATCTATCTATATGCTCTTCTCTGGACTTTTTCAGGTGTTATGTCTTTTTTGAAACATAAAAATGAAAATGGCAAACAGTATTCCAGTTAAGGCTTCTGTCTATTGCACTATAGTAAATATCATAAGCATACTTTTCCTTAAATAAAAATCTAAACATTGTTATAAAACATAACATCCTATTAGCCTACTTAACAGTTTATGTCTGAATGCAGATTTTAATTCATTCACTTTGACTCTTAAGTCTTTCTCAAAAGCTACATTTTTAAGTTTTAAACCTCTCATTGTGTATTCTTCTCTAACATTTTTACTTCCTACACCTAATACCTTGCCACAAATCTGCTCATTCCTATATTCTCTCTAGGTGTCTCTATAATGATTAGACTGATTCTAGATTATCTACCATTAACCCCAAAACATTTTTGAAACTAGTAAGGCATCTTTGCATTCTCATCACATAACAGCATATAAATAAATGAGTCCAGACATGGAAGACTCATTTGCACATTAGAATAAAAAACTAAGCATAGTTTCATATATTCCAAGGTATTAAGAATAATCTATTCACTATACATTATATAGGTAAGTTAATTATTTAAAACAGCCTACTTAAAAATTGATATATTTAAAATGTGTTTCAAAAATGTCAAAATTTCAAAAGCATGTCATCCTTTGATATAAAAAAGTAATCCTTCTTCTTATGTAACTACTATCACCTGTAATACTCATACCTTGAATTAAACAACTCCTAGAACCACGTAAGAGCTCTCTAACTAGGTCTCTTCCTTTCTTCTACAGAACAGACAGCCCAGTACTTATCAGGCAGGCTTCAAGAAGTGCCATTTCACCGAGGCAGCTCTACTTGCCATTGTCAACTTGTTATGGCAGGTGAGAACTACTAACACGCCATCTGTCTTCATCCTGCTAGATCTCTCCTCTGCCTTTGACATAGTCAACCACAAGGTCCTCCTTGCCAACCTCTGTACCCTTAGCAACACTTGGACTGCCCTTAGGTGGTTGCAGCCATACCTATTGGACAGATCCTGCTGTGTGCCTTGGTGTAGCCTTTCCTCTTCTCCCTATACACTCCCCCTCTCTGGGACCTATACTCCATTCCTATAGTTTCTCTTATCATTGCTATGCTGATGATACACAGTTGTACCTGTCATTCCCTGCAGAGGACCGCACAGTACTAGGTAGAATCTCCGAATTTCTCAGTGGCATTGTTAATTGTTTGAAAAAAAAAAATTTCCAGCTCAACCTTGTAAAGACAGACCTTCTTGTCATCCCAGTTTGTCCATCTGTTTAGCGCCCCATCTCTGTTCAGCTTGGTTCATTACTGCTAAAACCCACCAAGTAAGTACGCAACCTTGGGATTGTGATCAATGACCAGCTGTCCTTCAGGGACCATTACTATGGTCTCTCAATCTTGCAGATTCAGTATAAACAATATCCACAAGACCAGACTGCATTTAATACAGTATGCAGCACAACTCCTGGTCCAGGATTTAGACTTGTCACATTTGAACTACTGCAACTCTCTCCTTGCAGAAATACTGGCATGAGTCACAAGGTCAGTGTATATGATTCAAAATATAGTGGCACATCTGCTGTATAACCAGCCAAGGCAGGCACATGTCACTCCCCCCTTCAGATCACTACAACTCTCCCTGTAAACTTGTCCTGTAACATTTGTTCCCAAAAAGTCCCCCAAACCATCCATCCATCCATCTATTATCCAACCCGCTATATCCTAACTACAGGGTCATGGGGGTCTGCTAGAGCTAATCCCACCCAACACAGGGCGCAAGGCAGGAGCAAATCCCTGGGCAGGGAGCCAGCCCACCACAGGGTACACACACACCCATACACCAAGCACACACTAGGGACAATTTAGAATTGCCAATGCACCTAACCTGCATGTCTTTGGACTGTGGGAGGAAACCGGAGTACCCAGAGGAAATCCACCCAGACACGGGGAGAACAGGCAAACTCCCCCAAACCAATGTTACTCAATTATGCTGACTACTTTTGTAAGTCTCTTTCGAAGAAAGAATATAAATGTAATATAAATCTTAATATAAATGCAATAGAGACTGTTCAGTGGGAAAGAGTTTGTTCATTCATAACTCCTCCTACTTTTGCATCATACACTCTGGGCAGGTACATTTGTTATTGTGAATGGTATATACAACCTGAAACTGATAACGAAACCTGTACTACTGGCGAGGAAGGAGGAGTGACAAAAGCGATTGTGTAGGGTGATTGAGGAATTTAATAATCATGTTTGCATTTCTAAGACAACATTATGGAATATTATATATGTCCTGAATAGTGGTGGTTTGTAATGTGGGGAGCTGGAACACCAGCCCCCTAAATATTTTAAAAATTCCACTTAAATTAATTAGGTAATGCACAATAATCATAAAATACATTTATTTGCACAATGTGCTTGGTGTCAGCGCATGACAACATCCATTAAAAATGTGTTCTGACTTGTATTTGTTTAATTTCTTTGCGAATACCTATATTTTCTGAGTGAAAGACGCTGGCTAAATGAGAATGTATGTAAGTCCCTGATCTTTTAGCAAGCAGGTGACCTGAGGCAGCCTTTTAATTGGTTGCTTTCAGATTTTTCCGAGGACACACTGTGCTCCGGACACTCCCACATTTATTGGCAGCGAATTAGTATTGTTTTAGTTTTTTTAATCTAATGTGATTGGATAATTGTCAACACATTATTTCATGTTCATGTCAATGGTTCACACCCGCTATTAATGTAACTACACATGAGCAAGCACGAGTTTACAGAGTGGAACTTCAGAAATCAAAGAAAATTCAGTTATTCTTTAATGAAATACCCTTTCATAAATCGTCACTTGATGAAAAAAAGAAGATAAAGGAGCTTGATATTGACCAACTTGACTTAAGAATTCAGCAGCAGGCAAGTGATCGAAGACAAGCTTACATACTTTTTCCATTCTTGTCATGACAAATGGAGTTGACTAACTGGATGCGGTGTAAGTAATGCTTTTTTTGCTTTCCCTGTTTGTTTCAAAGTGTCGAAGCTTTGTGGACAACAACAGAAGTACGAAACTTAAAACAAGTTTCTGAAAACTGCAAGTGGCGTGAAAGTGTTTTTTAACCAGTGTGCTGCATTACAGTGGTGTGCTGTGAGTGCTACCCAGGGGAGGTGCTGTGGGAATAATAATGAAGCACATCTATACTGGACACTCTATTAGCAGAGGAAGAATAACATTTGGATAGAACTTATGCTGTGGGTGTGTTATAGGACAGACGGAAGTCCACATTATTGAAAGATTGCGGAGGGTCTGTGTGTGGACATTAGGGTGTGGGTTTTGTCAGAATGAGAAACTGGGCAAGTTGGTAGAGGATTTGGCAATTTAGAGACAGGTGTAGTATACAATTTAGGTGACAGGCGCATCTGTTACTTTCTACATCTATAGAACAAGTTATAGGAAGAATAAGGGGACTGTAGATGTCACAGAGTGAAGTTTTAGAGCACAGTAGAAATGGGAAAGCTGGCAACAGATTGATATAATACATTTTAGCCTGGATTTGTCCTATGGTCATGGTACTGGACAAGCCAAGATGTGCACTGACAGTATGATGAGGACCACAAGAGCAAGTGGAATGATTAGATAGATAGATAAAGGCACTATTTAATAAATAGCTGGAAAAGGCACTAGATAGATAGATAGATAGATAGATAGATAGATAGATAGATAGATAGATAGATAGATAGATAGATAGATAGATAGATAGATAGATTTTAACTAGGATGATTCTCAGAATGCAAGGTTTGAGATATGAATTAAAATTAAAGAAGCTGAACATTTTCAGTTTAAGCAAAAGGAAATAAATTGGTGACTTGGTTAAAGCTTTTAAAATTATGAAAGGAATTAACACAGTGGATCCCAAATATTACTTTAAATTACGTTTTCCAACAAGACACAGATGGAAACTTGTTGAGGGTTGATTTCATAAAAACAAGTTATTCTTTACACAGAGAACTGTAGACACATGAAATAAGTTACCAAGTAGTGTGGTAGAGAGTTGTACTTTAGGGATTTAAAAATTAGATTCTATGTTATTTTGTAAAAAATTAGGTGAATAGGATTGGGAAACTTTGTTGGCCTGAATAACCTGTTCTCCTCAAAACTCATCTTATTTTATAGATTATTCTGGATTTCATGATAACTTTTCATGAGCACAAGTTATTCAGTTTGTTGTCCTGGAAAACTGTGCCCTTGCCCAAATTTCTTTCAAACAAAGAAAATTGGTTGATAACAATATTCTGCAATGCCTTCACCACCCTCTGCAGTATGTTACAATCTTGAAATCAAGAGGTGCTATATCAGGATGTTCTTTAGCTAGAAAGGATGGACTCCAAAGTACACTTGCATAACTGGAAGAACACAGATGGAGAAATTTGAGCTTTCTTCCAACATCTGAGAAGTAAAGATGTTGGTAAGAGAGTTTCTACTAAGGTTACTGAACAGCTAGTCATTAAAACAAATGTTACACATATTCATACATATATACAGTGTTGTATATTGTACATACAGTATACCATATGTTGCATTCTGTGCAGAGGATACCACAGAACAGCAATCAAAGATCAAAAAATATTTCTGGCATTACAAAAAACCATTGCACAACACCATGTGAAAAACACTCTCCAGATATTCATGTCTGCGAACAAAGAAAAATAGGCCTTGGCAACACAGGGCCTTAAGTGCCACCATGGAAGTTTTTTTTTTAATATAAACAATCAGTTTCTATATTAGAATTTCATTCTTTCCTGTTTATGTAAACAGCCAGCATTCTCAGAAATTGCCAGTTGTATGGGTTTACTTCTTTAATGAGTTCAGAAAGATATTTACTGTTATCATATCTTTTAGTGCACAGACATCTGCAGCCTATAATTAAATTTTGGTTCATGCTCTTATTTGTTCTTTTTTACCTTTACCAGCAGTCAATTAACAATGGGGTAGGAATGAAAAGGTAGCATTTAGGTATTACCTAATAACAATGGTATGGGTTGCAGTTACACGTAAGTGTACAACATTCAAAAACTTGCAGCTGACCCATCTATGGTCTATGAATAGATTTATCTTTCATGACCAAGCTTATTTTTCCAGCTGATAGATATAGTGATGGAGCACAAGGATGACCAGGATTCCCAGATGGGATCGTTTGTATTTCCTTTCCTTGTTGGGACTTTTTGGGACTAGAGCCTGTGTCTTGGTTGGTTGTGTCTGGAGTATGTGTGGCCACAATACACAGTATATGTACTAGTTTAATGAAAGAGTATGTTCTCTTTACACTCCACCTATTACTAAATGAGGTGTTTTGCATAAAAGTAGGATGTAAGAACAAGTACAATGATGAACTGGCTCAAAAGCGTTCATGAAATTTTCACAAATTTCAGCTTATTGCGACTAGCAAAGAGAAAATTATATTTAAAAAAATCCATGGCTTTATTCATCCATCCATCCATTTTCCAACTCGTTGAATCCGAACACTGGGTCACGGGGGTCTGCTGGAGCCAATCCCAGCCAACACAGGGCACAAGGCAGGAACCAATCCTGGGCAGGATGCCAACCCACCACAGATGGCTTTATTCAATCACACAAAAACTACAGTTTGACAAAAATTAGCAAAAAATTATTTCCTCTGTGGAAAGAATTTTTTCCACCTGTCCTCATTTTCTTATTTTAAACAGAAGATTGATTTATAAAATGATTTCTAATATTAATAAATGTTGCCAGTAAAATTCTTTTCATTTTTTATTCAGCTGATTATCATCATATTATTAGCATTATATATAAAATAATTTTTAATTATTATTGTAAATATTTTGAGCACTATTATCTGTTCACACTATTATCTGTGACACAAAGCCCAGAATCTATGCTACTTTTAATTAAAATACCCTTGCAAAAACATAGTTCTTCCCCCAAGTGAAGCTACATTCTATCGAAATTATCTAAATTAAAAAATGATACACAATAATTAGTTATAATAGATTCTTTTACATAAATTTTACTTGTTAAAATATAATAGTAAAGTTTTTAAACCTAAAGGTGTTTTCACTCATGCTTCTCATTTTTATAAGTCACTTTGAAAAGCAGTTCATTTACAGAGAGTTTTAAAACTGACAAGGTTTACATTTAAATTTACTTTAATTACTAAGAATTAATTTTGATTTTACCAGTTCAACAACATCTTTCAGTTGACTACATCTTTAAAAATTCAATTACGGTTAATATGGTAGTAGTTTCTGGGTAAATTTAATCATCTACAGCAGCAAACGTTCAAATAAATACTAGCAAGTTATGTTTATTATAAAGAGGGAAAAAACAAATGTAGAGTAATCTAATGCAACATTAAGCAATGAATTAATTTATCCCATAAACCTTATTATGGAAGCTTGCAAATCACCGTGTTTACTTGCATCCCCTGGGCAATGATATTTTAAATTCTATAAATGTTATATACAAATGTATTAAAATATTAAATACAAATGTATATTTTAAATCTTATGCATTTTCATATAATATTCTTGTATGTCTGATTTATTTGATATACATTTAAGACTCATTTTAATTTTGTTTATTTTATGGCCAAAGGATTGGACTAAAATGTTAAGAAAGGTGGGACTGCAGTGCTGGAGACACCTTGTGTTTGAAAATAAAAATGACATATAAAGAGAGTACAGAAAAAAGTGACTCTGTGGATAAAGGAAAAAATAGTTTAACTTGTTTAAAAGTGTTACTTTTGAAATAATTTTATTACAATAAAAAATGTAAGTATTACCATTTTGGACCATAAAATGTAGATCACTTCAGTTCTTTTTTGTCTCATTCAGCTCACCTCACACCTTCAAATGCTTTTTACAACATTATCATGGGGGTATCCTTAGAAGTGCTCTGTGGAAACCTGGCACCCCAAACTCAAACCTAAGCTGTTGGCTACAATAGGCTAAGCTGTAAGTAACTTAAATAAAAGAAGTAAAAGTGTCTTGACCGCTTCAAGTACATCCTTCAAATCTGTTTACTCGGATTTGTGTCTTTAAGAGTCTGCACATTTGACACACTAACACTTTTCTACCTACTACAGCAGAACATTTTGCAAGCATTAGCAGTCCTCTGGATGCTTTAGAGACACTTAATAATAAGAAATTGCTTGAAAATGAAGATGTTAAAGCCTCTTGTAGTTGGCTTGGTCACAAAAAAATCCTTACCTTATCAAGGAATAATGACCGCCAAAATGTCAAGCATTTTCAAACTGAGTGATGTGTCCCACTGCTTGCAAAGATTTTCAAACACTTTTATTTATATGTAGATATTTTGTTATCTTTGCAACGAAGGGTCAGACAGACAGTTTGAGACAGTGATTGGATCATTTTATTGAAATTCACAGGGCTACTGGTTAAAATAAAGTCATACAGTATATCCATCCATCCATTGTCTAACCCGCTGAATCCGAATACAGGGTCACGGGGGTCTGCTGGAGCCAATCCCAGCCAACACAGGGCACAAGGCAGGAACCAATCCTGGGCAGGGTGCCAACCCACCGCAGGACACACACAAACACACCCACACACCAAGCACACACTAGGGCCAATTTAGAATCGCCAATCCACCTAACCTGCATGTCTTTGGATTGTGGGAGGAAACCGGAGTGCCCGGAGGAAACCCACGCAGACACGGGGAGAACATGCAAACTCCACGCAGGGAGGACCCGGGAAGCGAACCCGGGTCCCCTAACTGCGAGGCAGCAGCACCACCGTGCCGCCCCATACAGTGTATCCTGACAGCCAAAACATACCAAAATGTGAATTTAGATGCTGAAATTCAATTTAGTTTCCAGAAGCACAAGTTAGACAAGAATGTAAGAAAACAGATTAAAAAGATCTTAATTTGTGTATTTTCTAAATACACTATGAGTGAATATTGATCATTTTGAGCAAAGGCATTTACTATTAGATGTCATTAAAAGCTGAATGAAATAGATGGATTTCCCAATTTGAGTCCAAATTTCATTCTTCATGTGATGGCAACAATATGACTACCAACAAGAAGAAAAAACACCCCAAAAATAATAACTATGCCAAAAACTTTTTTTTTAATTGAATTATGCGTAAAGTGGCTCGTGACTACCAGGGGCTTCAAGAAGGACCAAGGGAAAGCAGGGGTACTTTTGACCCTAGAAAAGATTTCATGGCTTGTTAATAAGTGACCACAGGAAGGGATTTAAAGCAGTGTGCAGACAGTTTAAAGTCAAGATGTGCAATGGATCAAGGACATTAGCAGAAAGAGTGGCGGCTAAGGTCATGAGCTAAAAAAAGAACACTTTCTATTTCTCTTTGTTTCTGTTTAGTGCTCTCACTTTACTTTAAGTTACTTTGCTTAATTCATAGCATACCATTTTCATACAAAATTAACAATGTTGAGGCCACAAGGACAACAACTCCTATTACAAGAGTAATAACCTTTTCCTTGGTTTAAAGTATGCTATGGTAGAGATAAACCTTTCCTATTGTTTCATCCTAATTAAGTTATTAAGCATTGATTCAAATATCTATGATTTGTTAGTAGGATGCTATCAAGGGTATCCTAATCCTAGTTGTTATAAAAGTATCCCAAGGATGAAGCATTAAACATTTTTCTCCAGCCATGAATTGTGCATTATGCCAGGAGAAGCTCACAACTTTACTTATTTTTCCAATTTTCAAGTAAAATTGCAATAATGCATAATGTAGTTGTAATATATATTTTTATTTAACAGAGAAGTGTATTTAGAGTATAATGTAAACAATCAAGTTAATATAATTTTTCTTTCATTCCTATCATTTGGAATACAATGAAACACAGCCTCAGTTTCTCTTTATAGTTTGCATGCATGGACATTTAAGGGTTCCAACTTGATTCTGACAATTACAAGATGTGTTGCTGGGTTAAATGGTTCCTCTAAAGTCAATATGTAGTTATGTTTAACTGGGGCAGGACAGGGGCTGAGGTTTAGGCTTTGGGTTAGGGTAAGTTGCTGCCTCCACTGTGGCCTTTCTTCTCACACCCTTTACGTATCATTAGGAAGGGTGATGAAAAACATATATTAATTTCCTGTGAAACAAAAATCATTAACATCAGAGACCCCAAATTTTTTTCTCCCCAGTGGCTGTTGGTGGTTGTCATTAACAATTTAATTAGCAGTTTCTGCAGTTATTCCAGCTTTTGAGCTTTTCTTCTGCAGTAAAAAGCTTCAGAAACATTATTATACGTACTTAAAAAAGAAATTTGTCAAGTTTTCTTCTACTCATTTTGATGTATAGACTTCTCTTTTTCCAAATATTTCAATAAAATAGACAATGAATGAGCTGTTCTAGTATAACATTATTAATTATGCATAGAAAAGGTACTTTCATGCTACAAGAATAAGAATGGGATTGAACCAAAGTGAACAAGTTCAAGCTAGCAATAAAGAAAATGAGAAATACACTAAGAAAAAATAATAATATTCGCAAACGTAATATACTATTGAGCACTAAAGGAACTGCAAAAGCAATAAATGCCTTTGTTAAAGTTTACTAACAATTATATATTAAAATACACAAACAAGTGGGGAAATTGCTTAAAATGTTTTGAGCTACACAGATATCGGCTTTGTAATTACTAGTGACTGACAAAAACATGTTATTTTATGTAACACCTTTTCTGTCACAACATATGTCCTAATTTAGTACAAATGCATCTTAAAACTGGAGCACAGGCAGGCTATGTGACCTCTTTCCAGAATGTCACCCAGCATCAGAGTGTTTTAGGCTATATCGTTTTATCCATGGGGGTCGCATGGTTTGAAAAGCTTATTTACTTATTATAAAAACAAAATACAGTAAACTAAATCCACATGGCCATCTGAACAATGAACAGTACTGCAACAAAACTTCAGTAGAGCAACTAGAAGCAAACACTTCTTTGCACAAAGAAGGCAAATCTTTCTAACGTAAGTTATTTATGACACAGATAGCACAGAATACACACATTTAAAGAACACTCGAGCAAACTGGAAAAAAATTAATAACCGTGGACTTAAAGAGGCTTTATGATTGTCTGGAGGTAGAATATAAAAGATAGTGAGCAAAGATGTAAAAAACACATTTAAAAATCTCCTACTCAAGATTTTAATAATGATAAACATTTCATTATGGCTTATTATGAAATGTTAAATTAAATATGATCAACAAATAGAACTTATGTTCTTTGTAGATTTCAAATATAAGTGACTAGGCTATTATGTGCATAAAATCACTAGCAGCAATTCCACAAAAAGGTATGTAATCTTTTAATTATTTTTTTTAAAACTGCTTTAAAAAAATCATTATTCTTGAAACTATGTAAACATTATTCAGTCATGTAGTCCTTAACAGAGCAAAATACTTAAACGCTTTACTGGAGATAAGCTTCGGGATTTTTAAGCATCCAATCAGTATTAGCACTAAATGTGTTGCAGGAAATGGCCTCACATTCCTGACATTATTCGGCATTCTACCATTTACTAGATCTTTTATATGTCAGAAACAAAACACACACACATACACAAAGTATGAATTAATATTATTTGAATTAGTTTTTATGGCCCATTTTCAGAGCAAAGATACTGCATTATATGTAGACATTTATATAAAAGAATACAAAATATTTACAAGGCTGTCACTACACAGATCATGTTATGCTGTTGTAGAGGCCGAAAGAATACTTTCTACAGGCTCTACCTCCATTTGAATTAATAATAATTTCAAATAAAATAGCTAATGTCCCTGTACTCTTTGTTTGATGCTAACAGTCTGCTTTAAGTTACCTTGCAAATCCGTCTTCTGCCCGCGTCCTGTTCTCATGTGATACATTTGTCACATGATCCTGTCCTTCCTCTGTCACTACTTCCAGTACGCTGCTTGAGCTTGCTGCCTCTTCTTCACTGACAGTATTTCCAGAACTCTCTTTAGACAGTCGCAGTCTAGATGCCATGCTGTCTGTCTGGATTGAGTCTACTAACAGGCCATTGAGCAGGCCTGTGATATGAGTGCTCCCAAAGGATGCATTGCATTCTTTATCTGGCCATTCTTGCATTCTCCCCACATCCTGTGCTTCATTCCCTGCTGCTTTATTTTCAAGTATTGTTCCCAGATGTTTAGTCCCACTGCTGTTTGGCTCATTTCCACCGTTTTGGCTTGTGCAGGCAATTTTTAACTGTTCTGTTTTCATGCCTTGGTTATACTCCATCCATGGAGAATCGTGGGCTGCAGTCAGTCCATTCTCATTCACAAGGAGGTGTGTTTCTACACCCTGTGACGAGGATTTTTGTGTATGTTCAAACTCAGGGCCAGAGGAAAAAGGAGTGCTGTTTTCTTCATTCATGTCAACTCTTTAGACAGATGACAGTCTGCGTGGTTTCCTTTTGTTAGGGAACTTGGTGGCTGAATGGAAACTGGGACTGCTACGGATATTATCTAGAAGGAAACAGGGAAAGAAGTCTTTTAACAACATTAAATAAAAATTATGCTTCATTTTAGCAAACAGAATATGCATAATAATAAAAAGGTAAACAAATGATAATTGTATAGATGTGCATTCAATTTCCAACTGAAATAACTTGTCTAATCAAATGTGAATATTCTTAGATGCATTACTTTTAAGTGCACATCAGCAATTTACAAAATGATTTTATAAGCATTATCCAAAGTGAAAAAAGAACATTACAGTATTAGCTGAGATACTGTACATATTTAAATTATGAAAACTGCTGTTAAGGAAAAAGAGTAAATGTGCTGGATATTTTGCTTTCTTTAACTTTTTAATAGGTTATAAATGCACTTTATAATACATTTAATGTTATTCTGATACAGAGAAGCTACGATTAAATGGAAAGTTTAATTTACAACAGTTTTTATATGTTAAGAGATCCCTGACAAATTGAACCCTGAATTAAGAGACCTTTTAGCCTTATTTCATGTCATAATTAATTTCTGCTTAGAGGTCATTGGAGTTGCATGTCTTTTGTCTGGACTTGGAGGACTTTTTATATCTTCTTTTCAGGCTTAAAATTTTGAACTTTGTTTATTTATCAAATAAATTTCAAAAACCTATTACACTGTACATAGTATATCCAATTTAAATGTACTTGTCTGGGTAAAAGCCACTTTGGCAACAAACTGACTAGGCCAAACCAGAAAACCCTACAACTGGCAAATGTCTTTGGGTATTTCTCAAGAGTTTTCAGGTGTCCACTGGCAGGCCAATACCCATAATTCTCAATGACGTTTTGCACATCAGACCATCAGTCTTATAACAGTGACACATGGCTGGTATACGTCCTCTGTGAGATGTCTAGTGGTATCCCGAACATGCCCAGGTAGATTCCTGAATGTGCTTCAGGTAGATTCTCTTGAAGCCAAACAAGCAATGGTCTACCTCAAGTTCTTTCTTTCTTTCTTTCTTTCTTTCTTTCTTTCTTTCTTTCTTTCTTTCTTTCTTTCTTTCTTTCTTTCTTTATAGTAAGCTCTTTTGAGTCCTACCCCAGGCGTGTAATGAAGTGAAAGGATTGGGATGTAGATTGACCAGTAAATCAACAACTTCACTTAAGAACATAGCTCCTATTTTACCCACAGTGTCCTTTACAGCACTCATTTGTGATAATTCTTATGATCACCTGTAACCTTTTTTACAAATAACTACCCAGGAATACTGAAGTCTACTATTTTAAGCAGCTGAAAGAACACAACTTGCAGAGAGCACACTGATCTTTACTAGAAGAGGACTATGACCTGGAATTTGAACATGCTAATTATCATCACAACCATTACATTCCATTACAGACCACTCTATTGAAAAGTAGAGATCAGAGATTCATGATGCCCAGAGGATATCACCATCAACAAACAACAGAGATGCAACCCATATGTACCTCACATCTTTAAGCTCCAATGTATTGCTGCACTCTGATACCCATCAAAATAATGAGCACAAGAGGAGATGAAATTAATCTTATTATAAATAACATAACAAGTGGTATGCAACACAAGCCCAAAAATTGTGTACTCTTGTAAAACCTTCCACCAGATTCCACTAGATATAAATTCATAATCCTTATATTAGTCTACAAAACGCAAATATTCCTTCAATTATGCCTAAGTACATTTTCTGAATTGTTTATCCAAGCAGTACTACGCATAAGACTGAAATCAACCTTGGATAGAACATTTATCCACCAGATAGTGATATACTGATACTCACTTATACAAAGCCATTTTAGACCTTCCAATCAACATACTGTGATTGGCTGCAATTGGGATGTTTTAGGAGACAACAGCAGCCAGAGAAGAACCACAAGTATGACAGACCCAGGCATGATACGAACCTCGGCCCACAGTGCTCTAAGGCAATAGCTATTACTGTTCAGCCTAATAATGTCCACACTTTTTTTTTTACTATTTTTGCTAATTTTCATATTTTACCAAGGAGGAAGTAAGGACAGCTATGAAGAGGATTACAAATGGAAAAGCCGTTCATCCAGATGACATACCTGTGGAAGCGTAGAGGTGTTTAGGAGAGATGGCAGTGGAGTTTTTAACCAGATTGTTAAATGGAATCTTGGAAAGTGAGAGGATGCCTGAGGAGTGGAGCAAAAGTGTACTGGTGCCGATATTTAAGAATAAGGGGGATGTGCAGGACTGTAGTAACTACATACATCCATCCATTATCCAACACCCTATATCCTAACTACAGGGTCACAGGGGTCTGCTGGAGCCAATCCCAGCCAACAAAGGGAGCAAGGCAGGAAACAAACCCTGGGCAGGGCGCCAGCCCACCACAGGTAGTAACTACAGGGGGATAAAATTGATGAGCCACAGCATGATGTTATCGGAAAGAGTAGTGGAAGCTAGGTTAAGAAGTGAGGTGATGATTAGTGAGCAGCAGTATGGTTTCATGCCAAGAAAGGGCACCACAGATGTGATGTTTGTTCTGAGGGTGTTGATGAAGAAGTATAGAGAAGGCCAGAAGGAGTTGCATTGTGTCTTTGTGTACCTGGAGAAAGCATATGACAGGGTTCCTCAAGAGGAGCTGTGGTATTGTATGAGGAAGTCAGGAGTGGCAGAGAAGTATGTAAAATATGTACAGGATATGTACGAGGGAAGTGTGACCGTGGTGAGGTCTATGGTAGGAGTGACGGATGCATTCAAGGTGGAGGTGGGATTACATCAGGGATCGGCTCAGAGTCCTTTCTTATTTGCAATGGTGATGGACAGGTTGACAGACGAGATTAGACAGGAGTCCCTGTGGACTATGATGTTGGCTGATGACATTGTGATCTGTAGCGATAGTAGGGAGCAGGTTGAGGAGAGGTGACGATATGCTCTAGAGAGGAGAGGAATGAAGGTCAGTAGGAACAAGACATAATACATGTGTGTAAATGAGAGGGAAGTCAATGGAATGGTGAGGATGCAAGGAGTAGAGTTGGTGAGTTTAAATACTTGGGATCAACAGTACAGAGTAATGGAGACTGTGGAAGAGAGCTGAAAAAGAGAGTGCAGGCAGGGTGGAATGGGTGAGGAAGAGTGTCAGGAGTGATTTGTGACAGACGGATATCAGCAAAAGTGAAAGGGAAGGTCTACAAGACAGTAGTGAGACCAGCTATGTTTTATGGGTTGGAGATGGTGGCACTGACCAGAAAGCAGGAGACGGAGCTAGAGGTAGCAGAGTTAAAGATGCTACAATTTGCATTGGGTGTAACGAGGATGCTTAGGGTCAGCTCATTTTGCACGGTTGGGAAACAAAGACAGTGAGGCGAGATTGCATTGATTTGGACATGTGTAGAGGAGAGATGCTGAGTATATTGGGAGAAGGATGCTAAGGATAGAGCTGCCAGACAAGAGGAAAAGAGGAAGGCGTATGAGAAGGTTTATGGATGAGGTGAGAGAAGACATGCAGGTGATGGGTGTAACAGAACAAGATTTAGAGGACAGAAAGATATCTGAAGTAGATGATCTGCTGTGGCAACCCCTAAAGGGAGTAGCCAACAGAAGAGGAAGAAGCAAATTTCATATTTTACATACATTTCTTGCACCAATATTCCATCAGATTGTATTGCTTGTTTGAGTACTCATTTCATACATTTCCTATGTTTAATATGTTCATTTGATAAATGTTATAAGCAGGTATGCTCCCCTTGTACTAGCAGTTTGAACTGAAAAATTTGATCTGATGCATTTTTTTAATGATTTAATGTATGAGATAGCTCTTAAGTGTTGCTTGCAGGCTTCTTTCTAACTTTAGAAAAGTCACCAATAATTCTCTGAACCCTTTCACAATATAGACAGATTAATGCTGACAAATTAACAATAAATAATATAAGAAAACTGATTTATTTCATGGTTTTGGTTTACAATATTGCATATTAAAAATCCAATAAAAATCTAGTCAATTTACTTTAAAAATAAAATTAAGATTAGTTGTAGAACTGTGGTATCCACATTGTTCACTCCACATGGCACTTCTTACACACATTAAAATAAATCAAAGCTAAATATATACTGAATTTATGCTCATTAGTGTGTAAGTCAGTGAAGTCCATGTGGATGTGGATGAGTCATATAACCTCAGACAAACTATAGCTTTGGAAATCTCTGGACTAAGTTCTGAGCAAACATAATGGTGCACAAATGATTAAAAGGAAGCTAAGTATTTTAGGATTATTCATATCTTACAAATAACATTTTTTGTTTAAGCCATTCCCAAGTAATAAAAAGAAATTCCAAACCGGAATTACTGTAGATCTAAAATTTGTAATGTATCAAATGGAAAACAGTAACAGTAATTAGCTTTTTAAGCAAAGAATGCATTATCAAGAACAATTTCAGTTAGCTCAAAAATCATAAGTTCATCAAGCAGTAGGTTTATTTTTAAGTAATGCATTTACTCCAATACACTGAAAAAATAAGACATTATTTTGTGTCGTTTCCAACACAAAGCTTCAGAAAATTGTCCAGATGTTGTAAAAATTACAAAAATCATTACGCTTCAAAATAAAACCTGATGCATGATACTTGGGTTGGGTTGTCCAGTCTACATTGTATTAAAGTGTATTTTCTATTAAGATTACTCTCCATCTCCTTTGTTGTTAGTATATAAAATTAACAATAATATTGAAATATAGGGCAGATATCCTGCAAAATCCTCACTTCTTTGTGACCCTTCAAGCCATGTTTATTATTTCAATACTGCAGAGTCTTAAATTGAATTATTTTAAAATCAACATACAGTACACAAACAGTGCATTCAGAAAAAGTGGTTTTTATTAAGTGACTAGCAAAATACTCGCGCTTCGCAGTGGAGAAGTAGTGTGTTAAAGAAGTAATGAAAAAGAAAAGGAAACATTTTGAAAATAATGTAACATGATTGTCAATGTAACTGTTTTGTCACTGTAGTGAGTGATGAGTGTTGCTGTCATATATATATATATATATATATATATATATATATATATACTGTATATATATATCACACACACACATATAAACATATATATACATATATACACATACATCCACATATATATACATATCTACATATACACACATACATATACAACACACACATATATACACACAAATACATATATATATATATACATACACACACACATATATAAACATATATATACATACATATCTACATATATACATATACACACACACACACGTATATATAACTGTTGCTGGGGGTGCCAGAACACATGAAGGAAGAAAAATTAAAAACATTATTTGTACAAAATCTTTAATCTAAAAATAATTAAATGGGCAGGCTATTTCGTATCAGTGCAATACGCTGCTTGTTAAAACGGATGACTCCCACTGTTACGTGCCAGTCTGCCTAGATATTATGAACTATCATTTCTGTTCAAGTTCTATTTAAGTTTTAAATAGAAGGAATTTTTATTTAGTCGACAGAATATTATTCCGGAATAAATCAACTCAAACCTTAAATAACTTATAATATTTTGCTCTCCATAAAAATATATCCTGTCTAAATTATACAAGTTAGAAATAAAGTAAACGTTAAAAGAACAAACATTCAAATTTCTTTACTCTTATGTAATTTTATATAAAAAATAAACTTAAATTTTAAATATCCCAAAAGATTTTGCTCTCCATAAAAATATATCCTGTCAAAATTATACAAATTCAAATATGAACATGGTGCATAACAAAACCTGGAAATATAAATAAAATTTGTTCTTTTCAGCAATAACAAATCAAATTATTCAGTTGTCTTTGCTCTTATGTCATTTTATCAGAGCTGGACGCCTGGCATCTTTTTTTGGCAACAAGTTCGTTTATGTTTGGTGTGAGGTTCTGTGTTGTGGAGATTCTCAGGATGGACTGCAGGTGCTCATCAGTGAGGCGACTCCTGCGTGCTGTTTTGTTAGTCTTTATCACTGAGAAGAGCTTCTCACACAGATATGTGGTACCAAACATGCACAAGGTTCGAGCCGCATGTAGACGGAACTGGAGCATTTCTGCGGGAATGGAGTGAATAAACTGTGCGGGCCGTGCAGTATCGTACTTTGCCTTCAGTGTGCCATTACACTGCAGCTCAATCACCTCCATCTGAATCTGCACAGGTGCAGTTTCCACATCGATGGCAAATGGGTTGCGAAACAACTCAAAATTCTTTTTTTGTTCTTCAAAGTCACCAAAGCGCCGTGCGAACTTAGTGCGCAGTGCGCTCAGTTTATCAGCAAAGTGCGTATTTGGGAACACCGTAGTGCCGACTTGGTTCAACATTACTTGGCAACAGGGAAAGTGGGGCAAGTTGCACTGGTGCATTTGTGTCTCCCATAAAAGTAGCTTCACTTGAAATCACTTTGTGATTTTGCACGGTAAAACGTCTGCTGAAGTGTCAGATTCTTCTTTAACTCTTCTGCTTTCTGTATCTTGTGCATTGCATTCAGGTCTTTCAGGTTATCTTGATGTTTTGTCTCATAGTGCCGTCTTAGATTAAATTCTGTAATTACAGCCACATTAGCTCCACAAATGAGACACACGGGTTTACCGGCAATGTCAGTAAACATATACTCAGCCTCCCATCGGTTTTTAAAGGCTCTATGTTCAGAATCACCTTTTCTCTTCGGCATCGTGTGGGCTAGCTTCGCAATAACTTGCAGCATCATAAGCTGGACTTGATTGACGCGGTAAGTGTGTGGCAAGGCAGCTGAAAGGCTGCATTATGGGATCTGTAGTTTATTGTGTTACCAGCGCTTCATATCCCCGGGCCATTAATAACAATAATATATAAAATGATCTTGGGGCGGATATAATTACATGCGGGCGGATGTGGCCTGCGGCCTTGAGTTTGACACATATGGACTAAATAGAACTTGAAAAGATATATTTTTCAAATGTGATCGCGCAATTCAGATCGAGTTGGCGCACTACAGTACATCGAGCCCGCGTGCTATTGTGGTTTTGCCTGCATGCCTCAATAAGTTACCCTCCCCTCACTCTTACTTTTTTACCGTTCATCTAATGAATACACTGAGTATGGCTTTACCAAAACAATCATTGATCACGAATAAAATATCCATTATTCATAAAGCTTCAATTGGTGATCTGTCTTTCTGCGTTAACCGCATATTTTTTCATACGTCTCAAACCAAGGGGATGTGAGGCTATAATGAATCGGGAAGCGCGCGTACATACTTAGTGCATCCCCTCTCGGGAATCGAACCTCGGATGTCGGCGCTAGAGGCGAAGCCTCTACTATTGCGACATGGCGTATGGTTTGTCTATTTGAGCGTAGCAGTGTAATTCGGTTTATGTTCAACACTCTTTGGAACTGTTGCTTTTTGTCTGCGCACTGCGTCAGTTCACGTGAGCCGGTGAATATGGTTTTATGTCACTTGCTCGCTTCTAATTGTTTCGCTGCCTTCTTAATTATATAAAGCATGTTTTCTTCAGCGCTTTTTGGAGCTCTTCCTGGTTTTCTACGTACTGCGTGATTACGTGGGAGGCGTGATGATGTCACATGAAACTCCGCCCCCCACAGCTTTCGAGCTCAACTCTATTACAGTAAATGGAGAAAAATAGCTTCTAGTTATGACCATTATGCGTAGAATTTCGAAATGAAACCTGCCCAACTTTTGTAAGGAAGCTGTAAGGAATGAGCCTGCCAAATTTCAGCCTTCTACCTATACGGGAAGTTGGAGAATTAGTGATGAGTCAGTGAGTGAGTGAGTGAGTGAGTCAGTCAGTCAGTCAGTGAGGGCTTTGCCTTTTATTAGTATAGATACACACACACATATACACATATATATATATACATATCCATACATATATACATATACACACACACATATATATATAGATACACTCTTTGGGGTGTAAGCAACTGCTGCTGGGGGTGCCAGAATCCATCAAGGAAGAAAAATGAAAAACATTATTTGTACAAATCTTAATTTATTTATCCATTCCTAAATAATTAAATGGGCAGGCTATTTCGTATCAGTGCAATACGCTGTTTGTTAAAACGGATCACTCCCGCTCTTACGTGCAAGTCTGCCTGGATATTATGAACTATCGTATCTGTTCAAGTTCTATTTAAATTTTAAATAGAAGGAATTTTTATTTAGTCGACAGAAATATCTTTGGTAGGAATGTAAGTTAAATGTAGGCATCATTGCATAAATTTTTCTTCACCATACAAATGTAAAGAGTAAATTCGCCTTACATTCCAACCAAAGATATTTGTGTCGACTAAATAGAACTTGAAAAGGTATATTTTTTCAAATGTGATCACGCAATTCAGATCGAGTTGACGCACACTACATCGAGCCCAGCGTGCTATTGTGGTTTCGCCTGCGTGCCTCAATAAGTCACCCTCCCCTCGCTCTTACTTTTTTACTGTTCATCTAATGAATACACTGAGTATGGCTTTACCAAAACAATCATTGATGGCGAATAAAGTATCCATTATTCATAAAGCTTCAATTGGTGATCTGTCTTTCTGAGTTAACCGCATATTTTTTCATACGTCTCAAACCAAGGGGATGCGAGGGTAAAATGAATCAGGAAGCACGCGTACTTACTCAGTGCACCCCCTCTTGGGAATCGAACCTCGGCGCTAGAGGCAAAGCCTCTACCATTGCGCCACGGCATGTGGTTTGTCTATTTGAGAGTATGTAGATCGGGGTATATATATACATATATATATACCCGCTTCATGAGAAGTAGTGTGTTAAATAAGTTATGAAAAAGAAAAGGAAACATTTTAAAAATAACGTAACATGATTGTCAATATACAGTAATTGTTTTGTGAGTGTTATGAGTGTTGCTGTCATCAAGGATTTGATTATCATTATTTGTTTCAATCAGGTTCGTATTTGTAGGATGTGTTGTGTTCAAGTTACATTCCGTGTTTGTCAATCGTTGTAAAGATAACAGGTTTCATTCATCAATTCGTTTCTTACTGCATCAACAGCTCGTCTTCCTCTTTATCTGAGACGTGACACACTGCATGCACGGGTTTTTTTTTACACTGTCTTCCTTTAGCGGGACATTGACTTTTTCCACTGTGTGCTTTGTTTCCGCAGTAGCTGCACTTATGAATATGCTTGTATGTATCACACGCTTCATATTTTTTTGCTGCCTTCTCAATTGTGTAATTCGGTTTTTGTTCAGCACTCTTTGGAACTGTTGCTTTTTGTCTGTGCACTGCGTCAGTTCACGTGAGCCGCTCGGTGTACATGCATCGAAGGTTCCCAGTTGTGTTGGTGCCATCTCGTGCGATGTCCACGGTTGTATTTAATGTTAGTTAAGACCCGGCACTTAAAAGTTTCTCTCACAGTTTCGCTGAGTTTGTACCAAACACCACCCTGACCATCTCATCTTCGTCTGCATAAGCACAGTCCTTCACCCGTGAATATTTAGCGGCAGTGTTTCTATTGGATTGCTGCTGATGGACGGCCTTATATGGGCAGGCACTAAATTAACTCCGCCTCCCACGGGCATCGAACAGAAGTCTATTATAGTATATGGACGAAAAAATAGGTTCCAGTTATGACCATTACGCGAAGAATTGCAAAATGAAACCTGCCCAACTTTTGTAAGTAAGTTGTAAGGAATGAGCCTGCCAAATTTCAGCCTTCTACCTACACAGGACGTTGGAAAATTAGTGATGAGTCAGTGAGTGAGTGAGTGAGGGCTTTGCCTTTTATTAGTATAGATTTACAACAAATCTTGAAGTTACATGAACACTTACTGTCATTTGAATTTTGTGCATTTGCTTAGCTGTCAGCTGTTCTCTAAATAGGGGAGGATAATATTGGCCAGTGTGCTCCTTTTTATTGATAATAAGGGTTCAGACAGGATTCTCTATATGTTTGCCATTGATTAAAAAATTAAGTCACAATGCAGCAGCCATCTTAGATCCTTGGAGGAAATAGGAAATAACCAACAAACAAAACAAAAATAAATGACAAAAAATACACACAGTGCTGACAAAAATATAATTCAATGGCTGTTGGAACCAGACATAAGTCAAGGGCTAACTCTCATACATATCTCCATCATAGGGTACCAATTAATAAATATAATATTGTTTGCAGTATTAAAATGACCCTAGAGCATTCAACGAATTATAATCATATCACATTTATCTGAAATGTGCTTGTTTAGATTGCATTTATCTATCAATATAATTTGTATGAAATTCTCAGAACAGTTGACATAAATATAATACCAACAAAGGCAAACACATCAGAAAAGTATACAGTACATAAAATGCAATATATACTGTATTCATATATATACAATGTATACATATCTGTGTGTGTGTGTGCTGTATATATGTAAGGTGTTGCTTTTGTCCTGAACAGAAACAGAAGGTAGCTGGGTGCTTGTAATATGCTATGCTGCCTTCAGAACTAGATGCAATGCGCAATGATCACTCCATGAAATTTAAAGTTGGCCAACAGCATCTGCTCCAATGTACAGTAGATATCAGTGTGGTCTGAGTTTTATTTGCTAAAGTCTACTATCAGCTACTTGGTTTTACCAATATTAAGGGTAAGATTATGTTCTTGGAATCACTGAGTCAGCAGGCAGACCTCTTCTCAGTAAGTCCTCTCATTATTGTTGGTGATTAGGCCTGTGATTTTGGTGTCATTAGAAAATGTAATGATGGAACAGGCCACACAATCATTAGTAAACAAGGAGTATAAATTGGGACTAAGCACACTATTGTGTGGAGTGCCTGTGTTGATGCTGCTAATCTGAACATACTGAGGCCTGTTGGTTAGGAAGTCCAAAGTCCAGTTGCAGGGGGTAAGTCCTAATTTCAGGAGTTTGGTGGTCACCTTTGCTGGTACAACAGTTCAAAATGATAATCTGTAATCTACTGTATAAGCAGGACTGTGACAGAACAGATTTGCCAGAATGGTATAACTTGCAAGGATATGGTATCCTCTCTGGAGAGGATGTGACCATATGCAGACTTGAGGTGATCATGACTTTCTGAAATACTTTGTTTAATGTGTTCCAGCACCAAACTTTCAAAGTTTTTCATTTTTTTTATTGTTCACCTTTTGAAGAAGATGGGGACCATAGATTCAGAAAGACGCTATATAAATAAAATTTTCATTCTTCTTCTTGTTCTTCTTAGTAGTAGTAGTAGTAGTTAAATATTAAAGACTTCACTTAAGACTTCAGCTAATTGTTTGCTTCAGGTGTTTAAAACATGTTCTGAAACTCCATCTGGACTGGATGCCTTATGGATGATAACTCATTTTAAATGTCCTGCTTATGTCATGTACAGAAACAAAGAAGGATGGATCGTGTGGTGCTACAGGCAAACTCAGAAGTGGTACTAATGTCATCATTGAGAGAAAATGTTACTGTGACACACCATTTCAAAATGCATTGATGAGTGCCTTTTGTAAAATCCAGACATCACTGGTGTTTCAATTTCTTCTTAGGAAATATGCGGATTGTTTTCGTAGGCAATGAAAAATTGTTTTATGATGTTTGCATAATCGTTCAGGTATTATGAAGAGTTTCGAAAAATATACAAGTTTATACAATTAAAGTAGTCCTACAGTTTTTCTTCTTTTTAAGTTCAGCATTAAACTACTTTTCTTACCACCACATTACAATTCAGTTTCTTGTATGCTGACAAAAGGAGTACTAGTAAGTGATTAGACTGCCTGAGGTGGGGGCATAGTAGTAGGCAGTAAGGATATTTTACTGAATATTAGTAGTTCTTGTGGGGCAGGTGATGTGCTGGTGATGACATTAGATAACTTGTTAGATGCTTCGGTATTAAGTGTCAAATGCATGATAGCTCATTGTGTGAAAGTACAATGTGCATGTACTACAAAGCTAAGTTTGTCTGCTCTAAGTGCTCTAAGTGAAAAGTGAGTTGTATGCAAGCACCGAAAAACTTTAAAAATGCACGCAGGTGACATCTCACTAAGTTCAAGTCACACTTGTATAAGCTTCTGCATCTTCTGTAGAATTCACACAAACTCCTTTGACTGTAGTTGAGCGTGAGCAGAGCGGACTGATCCATACACACTCACGGACACACACTCACACACACACATCTTTCATAGTGAGAAGTGAGTTGTATGCAAGCACCGAAAAACTTTAAAAATGCATACATGCGCCATCTAGTGGCTGTGGCTGAGCATGAGTAAACACACACACACAGGTCTTTCGTTTATATATGTCTAATTATTTTGCTATTATCAGTATATTATTATCATCTTTAACTTGTCAGTTTATTAGATAAATTATAGCCAATCAGTAGGGTAAAAACTGTACAGTGTAATTATGGTCTGTTACTATGTACTTACTGTGTAATGTTACTATTAATATAGGAAACACCATATTTTTACATCCATCACATTTCTTAAAAACTATACATATGGTAATGAGAAGTGATTAATGAAGCCTGCACAGTTTACTTCTCTGTGAGTTTGGCAGAATCATGGAAATGATTGAGAACTTCACTGGACTCCTCAAAATGCCCTGAAGTGTAAATGGAAGGAGGAACTGAACTAGTTATAAGTAGATTATAATGGTGCAATGGTCTTTAAGTTGTTCCTGAGGTTTACAGAAGCATCTGCCAACTATGCTGTACTGATAATTGAGATCAAAAATGTATCTGAGCTGTAACTCAGCAGTGTTAACCACTGCACCATCATGCCTCAAACAACAAAGGATGCAGACAGAATGATAACCACAAATGAAATTCAACAAATGGCCATACAGTTGTAGCGGGGCTACATAGTAGTAATAGTGTTGTCTGTGTTCGTACCACATGCGTCTTGTTTCCATCGTCCCGTTTACTGTTTGTGTGTGTCAGTGAATGCCGTCCCGATGATGGAAGGAGACCGCAGCCCCAAACCTGGAAAACACTGGTTTTCAATCAATCAATTACATTCGTCACAGGGCTATAAAAACAATCAAGAGGGAACGAAGAGAGGAAGGAGAAAGGAGGAGAGAGAGAAGGAGACTTTCATTATACGACCACGAACCACCTGTACCTGCTGTATTCCACATCGCGCATTTCCAACCAGTTTGTTTTTCATTCCGCCAGACTTACTCCAACACCCTCATCACGAGAGACCCCGGGGTCGGATCGTCATCCACCACCGCCGAGGATACACGGTGAGGCTGTTCCATTTTGTGCCGGGAATTACAAACACTCCATATACCAGTTAACAAGTCATCTGCATTCAGGACAATTGTTACTCGGACTCAAGTTTACAACCGTTCATTTGCGTGTCTCATTCATTTTTTTTGGTATTTGTGTTGTTTGTTATATGTTACAAGGGCAAGGGAGGGGTTGTTATATTCATATAGGGATTTGTCACGGTGTTGCTTTGGTGGAGGGCTATTTATAATTTGTTTAGCTATTCTGTTTCATTTAATACAATTTATCAGTTTAAGTTTACATATATGCTTTTTTTTGTGCTTATTTACACCGTCGATTGTGGGGAAAAGTTTAATTTGTTAAAGGTACGGCTTGATTAGATTCAACCTCAGCAATTAATCCAGGTCACAGGTCTTGGAGGTGTAGCTGCCGGCCGGGTAAGGGGTTGGCCGTTACACAGTAAATTACCAACAAGCAAAAAACAATATATATATCTCAATCATTGTGCACGTAGATTTCCAGCCTTGGGGCACACATTAGTCATGTAACAAAGCAGCAGCAAGAGACAGGCTTGTTCCATTGTTTGAAGTTGCAGCTCCAGGAGCAGCTGGGATGTTTTTTTTGTTTTTGAGCTCTGTGCAGATGTTTTGTATTTTTTTCTTTCATAATGAAGATAAAAATGCCTTGTCTAGAGTAATAAATTTTTCATTATTATTATTATTTTACAGGGTTGCATGTCTTTCTTGGGAAGGGAGAGTGCTCCTTCAAGGCTTATTTTGGATTGCACCTCCAGCACATGGCTAATTATGCATGCAGATTAGCCATACAGTGTGGTGCTGCCAGAACACAGGGATCAGTGCTATGTATATGGTGGCTTTATTCATAATATTCTCATTACAATCAGATAATATATTGTGTATTTATGTGTATTTATGTGTTTTTATTGCTGTTTTTGTTCATTTTGAATCATTATTTGATCTATTTTTATGTTATTTCTCTTGATTTTGTTAATTATTGGTTAATTAAGTACTGTTTCTTTAAGTTTGCATGTGTTCCTTGTGCTTTGTGGGTGGTTCCCAAAGAGGAAGGCTCCTCCTTCTGGCTTTAGATATGTGCTAGATGTAGGACTCAACAGTAATATTTTGTTTTTCTGTGGAAATGTGAGTATTGTTATTTGTTTTTGTTTTCCCTGTTTTTCTTGCTTTGTTATAGTATTCTGTTTCTGAATTATGTATTAGGATTTTGATTATTTTTCTCTGTGGAGCCTTGCTTTTCATACTCCTATTTTTTGTTAATACTTATTTTTATAAAGATCATTTTGAAGCCCTTTTATTCACAAGACAAGGTTTATGTTGATAATCCCACTTGTGAGGATTTTTCAATTAATTTTAGGACTGTTAAGTTTCTTTGGAAGGCTTCAATCCCTTTTGGGCCTGCAAAGCCTGCATTGGAGTAGGATTAAAGCCCAATTGGAGGTGAGGCCTTTCCAGACAAGGAATGAAGGCTTTGCCTGGCCAGTAAAGCATTTTAGTGAAGCCTTTAAGAGACTTACACCCCTAATTCACCATGTTTGGGACACCATTTAATACTACCAAATTTTACCAAAGTACTGATTGTAATTTGACATCACATATACCCAAAGCAGCACAGCTCTGTGATGGCCTTGTAAAAAACCATGGGGTGCTGTAAAAAAATTGTATATCTATGCTGGCACCAGGGCACATTTCCAGGCAAAAAACAAGGTCACCTGCAAACACAGCCTATTCACAGTGAAAGATACTTTGGCAAATTTTACCAATTACCACTAGTAATGGCGCACAATTAACACTGTACTAACATTAGAAAATACATAGTTATTACTTGCAAGTACACCAGAATAAGAAGGCTGTAAAACAGATGGTTGCCCTTTTGGTTGATATTAACTGTAATATCACAGAAATAGCTATACATTTTCCTGGCAACAATGAGTGCAAGGCAGGAACATGCTCAGAACAAGGTACATTGACACACATATCCACATGGAAATAATTTAAAGTCAACAAGTAAACCAACATGAATGTGTTTATGTGAAGAAAGCCAGACTAAAATCCACACAAACACAGAGGAAGAAAATACAAACTCCGCATAAACATTACCCAGGCAGGTATTTCTTACCCACAATTTTTGGATTGTAAGACAGTAGTGCCAACCAGCATGTCCAACACTGCATGTCACTTTAATAAGCATTAGCAGAAATATTTAAAGCTTGGTGCTGCATCATAGTTCAATTAAATGTTATCATGTTATCATGCTTTGAATGTCTGAGGCACATGTTACTGTGATGTTTCTTGTATCTTATAATAATATGTAGATCTCAGATTTTTCTGTTCTTCTTGTAGAGTCCTAAAAAACTTTATAGCGTTATAACTCTGATTTCCGTTCCCTTACCCGTGGGAGCACCACACTTTCAATCACAGTGTCACACAGAGGAGCACTTGTCACAGTGCAGAACATATGACTCATACTAACTGGCATTTGACCTTGAGGAAGCCAAGTGCACTGCAAGCTGGATTCCACTTTACCAAAACAAAACCCTATAGGAACTTCTTAGGAAACACCATGATTATGATCTCTTTTAAAGGCTCAGTTTTAAAATAAGAGATTCAAGCAGCAACTAATGCGATGGAACAAATTTCTATATTTTTAATTTCATCATACTGTATTCCAATAATTTTTTATTAAAATTCAATTGAAGGTCATCCTATATAGCTCATTGTTTTATAGACCTACAAATTCAATGCTGCATACAAGCGATGCCAGTCAATCACAAATGTCCCAACATTTTTTTTAAATTACAGACACACAGATTCATATCAGCCAGAAATATTTTGTCTGTAGAGTGGATATCAAAGTTTATGTACAGTTACAGAAATGTTATCTTTTGTTGATGTTAAGTTTAAAGCTTTTTTTCTTTATTTGATAAGATCATTTACTTAACAATTTTCAGGTATAGAGCAAATCAATCATTTTTGGAAAAAATAACTAAAAAAAAAAACTTTCCATTCCGGGCAGCACAGTGGCACAGTGGTAGCACTACTGCCTCACAAAAAGGAGACCAGGGTCCTCCCTGCATGGAGTTTTCATGTTCTCCCTGTGTCTGCTTGGGTTCCCTCTGGGTCTTCAGGTTTCCTCCAACTGTCCAAAGACAAACAGGTTAGGTTAATTGGTGTTGCTAAATTCGCTCTAGTGTGAGGTTGATATGTAGATGTGTGTATGACTTGTAACGGACTGGCATCCTGTCCAGAGCTTGTTTCTGTATTGTACCCTATGCTAGCTGGGATTAAGCTGGTAAGAAAATGATATGACTTTCAGTGCTCATTGAACACAGTTAATAATTGTATCACATATTTTTAAAAGTAATAAATTACAAATCAGTAAGACTTAAATATTGTAATGTTTGTTGTTTAGATCATATGAGATACTCCATCCTCTACTAATCCAGCGAGCAAAGAATGAAAAAGATTTAATATAAAGTAAAAATACTAAAATATCCAGATGTTTAGTAATTATTATCAGTGTTGTCCTCAATGGTTCAGCGGGCTTAAACACCTGCCAAATACTAAAGAACATTTGAAGTGTTGCTTATCCACTTCATTTATTTTATCTAATTTTAGGTAAGATACTACATTTTCCCATTGTTTTACATACCACAGTAACTGGTTTATGAAGTAGAAATGTCCTATTGGGCACAACCTTCATAGAGAGAGCTTCTAATTGATTAAGCATTAAGTGTTAACCAAAGACATTTGGATAAACAAGCAAAGATTGTATTACAATAACGTCTGAGATGGTGACACTCGTGTGCAATTCAATGAAGCAGGTGCCTGACCAACATTCTCATAAGTATGACCACTGCTGTGGTGCCTCTGTAATCGGGGCAAAAGAAAGGAACTACCTCGTCACCTCGAAGAAGATTGTAGTGGTGTGCAAAAATTAAGGTAGTAAACTCAAAGTCCAAAAAAGTAAGTAAGTAAATTTATTGTCATTTCAACCTTATACAGAGGAACAAAATGACAAAGATCAGTGCTTACAGTGTGCACATAGTGTAAATAAGACAAGAAATTGTACACGAACAGAACAAACCCTGGAACATTCTACAGTATTTAAATAGGCAATACAATTAGCTGCCACAATTACACAGGGGCCCATTAGATGCATGTTCCACAAATCAATGCAGTGACGGATCTTTTGAGATTGTGACCTAAGATGTTAATTTAATAAGGAAGATAATGGTAGGGTCACAATGCATTGAGGAGTTTGACAGCCTGTGAAGTGAAGCTATTCCATAACCTGACAGATCTTGCTTTTAATCCTGTAGTATCGTTTTCCAGATGGCAAAACTGAAATGGGAGAGAAAGGTCCTGCATAATACAGCAGGCCTTGCGGACACACAGTTTGAAAAACTATCTTCTAGAGAAGGGAGAGGTGCTCCAATAATATTCACTCTTGACTTCACTATTCTTTGCAAAATCTTGCAGTAAGACACTGCAGTTGTTGTAACAAACAGTAAAAAAGGTGGTCAGAACACTCCTGATGGTGCCTCTGTAAAAACATGGTGAGAATGGGAGACAGCAGGCTCGCTTGCTTTGGTCGCCTTGAAAAGTACAGTCTCTGGTGAGCCTTTTTTAGTTAAGGTAGTGGTATAGTCTGTGTACACTGATGAACTTGACTTAATAATGCAATATATTGTTTACATGTTTATAGAAACCTGAACTTCATTGCCATTAATACTTTTTTCCAAATGTCCATGATATCCTCAATCTAATTTATTAAGGATTAAAAAGATTCTTTTTGAAGTATTAGGAAATTTTCTTTGTGCTGGTGCTGCAAGCCTGTTTCTAGGTTGCTTGATTAGGCCCTTGAGCACTGCAGTGTTCTTGACAAATGTTTGTTCTTGGTTGCATATGTGCAGCTTGAACTATTCAGTTCTGTCTTGGGGCATGGAAGCCATTTTAAAGCAACCGATTGGTAAATTTTTTTGTGATGCAATTTAACTTGTACATCTCTCTGTTTTAGAGTAGTTATCCTCATTATCATCCATCCATCCATCCATTATCCAACCCGCTATATCCTAACTACAGGGTCACGGGGGTCTACTGGAGCCAATCCCAGCCAACACAGGGCGCAAGGCAGGAAACAAGGCAGGGTGCCAGCCCACTGCAGGGCACACAGACACAAACACACACACACACATCAAGCACACACTAGGGACAATTTAGAATCGCCAATGCACCTAACCTGCATGTCTTTGGACTGTGGGAGGAAACCGGAGTACCCGGAGGAAACCCACACAGACATGGGGAGAACATGCAAACTCCACACTGGGAGGACCTGGGAAGCGAACCTGGGTCTTCTAACTGCGAGGCAGCAGCGCTACCCACTGCGCTGCCCCGCATTATCATTAATTATATTAATTACTACGATCTAGCCCACTGAAAAATGAAAATGAAAAATTGGAAATTTGTGAATACATACAGGCCTGCAAAGCCTATCCAGAATTTTCAAGATTCAAATGCCTCTGGTGCACTGTACAATTCTGAGTTAAAACATATTTCACACAGAAAGTAAGAGTTTGTTTTACGAAGAAGTGAGTTCTATTCATTCTTTCAAAATATAATTAAAAGGTTCTATTCCTAATGCTGTCTAAGATTATAACACACTCTTTTAAAAACACTGGCATAATTTAAATGTTAACCTCTATTGTTATTTTAGCTAGAAATACAAATTCTACAATGGATTTTGATAGAAGGTTGGAAATGTCCAAATTTTTTGTATGCAAGTCTCTAACTTACCACATTTTCAATCTCAGTTGATATTTTATATGTAAATATGTCTCCAGTAAGAAGAGTGTGTCTGACTTTAATGTGCTAGGATATGACAGCTCTTTTTTTTTCTTATGTTTTTACTGGGAACAAACACTGGACAGGGTGCCAGTAGATCACAGGGTGTACACACACACACACACTAGGATCACTTTAGAAATGGCACTTTACATAACCTGCATGTCTTCGGACTGTGGGAGGAAATTGGAGCACCCAGAAGGTACCCATGCAGGCACGAGTTAAACATGCAAACTCCATATGCTAAAAAACCATTAATAATGTTATTTCCTGATAAATATGAAACATGCAGCAATTAAATTTGTGCCAACCATTTAATTTTACTAATAGTACTAAATAAATACTGTTGGCATTTGATATATAGTAAACTGTATAGTGATACTTAATTACCCCTGCAGAACAGGTTAACAATAATAGTATAGGAGCCATGTAGTAATTGCTAATATTTTCTGCCAGACTATTAGCTTTACTATATTACTGTAATCTACTGTAGGCTTACAGTTCTGAATATGCAAAACACCATTTATTTTTGTTTTATTATTTATTTTTATTGCATTATTTATTTGTACTATTTGTCTTCTTATTATTATTAGTGTTATTATTTCATATCCTTCCCTTCTTTATCATAACCTGGATGTCTTTTTCCATATGAACCACTGTAAACCTTCTTTTGCTCAGCCCTGTATATATATATATTGTGAGATATGGCCAGCCATTCAACCCGGCCAATACCCCCAGGCCACCAGATGGAGCCCTCCTTGCAGCATAGAGGTGCCCCGAATGCCAGCAGGGAATTATGGACAGTGGAATTATAATGTACAGCCCTGCTGGATATCAAGGGGGCCCCAGGAGTCGCTGCAGGGAGGCCCAGGGATTTATATTTCCCATATAGCCCGGAAGTATTTCCAAGTCACGGGAACGGAAGAAATTATATAGTTCCGGGCTGAAGAAAAAGAAAAGTTTTTACCTGACCCGGAAGTCCAGGATAATCACATGGACTGAGGACTTAAAAGCACTTCCGGGTCAAAGACTATAAAGGACTATGGGAAATCCCAGACAATTGAGCTGAGTTGGGAGGCAGGGTGGCTAAGCGTCTGGGAGTGGAGAATTGTTTATTTGATTTGGGAATTGTATTGTTTATTGAATATTGTGGAGTGGGGGGTGCTTTGTGCACATTATTATTATAATAAACTAGCAGAATACCCGCGCTTCGCAGCGGAGAAGTAGTGTGTTAAAGAAGGTACGAAAAAGAAAAGGAAAAATTTTAAAAATAACGTAACATGATTGTTAATGTAATTGTTTTGTCATTGATATGAGTGTTGTTCTCATATCTATCTATCTCTATATATCTCTATCTATATATATATACCCGCGCTTGGCAGCGGAGAAGTAGTGTGTTAAAGAAGTTATGAAAAAGAAAAGGAAACATTTTAAAAATAATATAACATGATTGTCAAAGTAATTGTTTTGTGTATTTGGCGGCAGCGTCACAAAGTTATTTTCGTCTAGCTGCATCAGAAAATGTACCACGACGTCTGACACGCCTCCTTTTTACTGTTTTCTCACAGCTTGGATTGCTGCTGTCATATATATACACACACACATACATACACACATACATATACACAGATACATACATACATACATACATATATATATATATATATATATATATATATATATACACACATATATATACATACATATATTCATATCTACATATCTATATACATATCTACATATACACACATATATATATATACATACCTATCTACATCATATATACACTTTTACACACATACATATACACACACACAAATTATATATATGTGTGTGTGTGTGTGTGTGTGTGTGTGTATATATATATATATATATATATATATATATATATATATATATATATATATATATACACATACATACATATATATACACATACATATACTTGTGTGTATAGCTTTTATATATGTGTGTGTATAGCTTTGGTCACTGAGTGCAAGGGAGAAATAATAAAATATAGTCTATAAGTTATTAAACAGTAAAACATTAACGTTTTAAGAAGTACAGGTACATTGAGCACTACTGGAGTGGTTTCAGGTAAACTACATTTTAAAGACTGTGTAACACAACAGGTAAGTAACTAACAGCAGCTAAAATATATATGGATCATCTCTCGGTAGTAGATCCCTTTTGAAAGGCGCTACACGACGGCTGTGGTATAGAAATTACATTTTCTATGTGAGCGTTCAAATTTGTGCCTCTGGTAATGTGCCTTACCGGCATTTAAAGAAAATTAGTTTTGTGTCCTCTGCAGTGTTAAGCGAGAAAGGCTTTGGTTTGGGATAAAAGGAAAAAGGTGTAAAGAAAGGAAAGTTGCCTTTTTCTTTTATATAGTATAGAGATGTGTTCGCTGGCGTTATGATCGCCTTTTGGGTACAGTCGCGGTGGGTCTTGTGTAGACTGGTGAGGCGTCCCGCCATTAATCGGCTGTGATGGCACTGTCAGTCCTCTACTGTGTGCGTGTCTTCATAATCCGGTGAGAACCTCATAATCGTATACGTGCAAAAGAAAGTGTGAATCGCCTTAATATTATTTTGCCGTGGTGTAGAAAAGGGGTCCGTGTTTGCACTTGTCTGGGCTATAGCGCAGGGGAGGATGAAAAAATTAAAAGTGCTCACTTTGACTTAAGGCAGAAGCGCAGTCAGCGTCTCAAAGGCGGCACAGCTATGCATGCGCTGGCTGCTCGACTTTTGCAGGGCAGGAGACCACAGTTTTGCAGACACGTTCATGATATCAAAAGTCTCAGCGCTCTTTGGAGGTCATTCATATATATATATATCAAAATACCCCCTCAGCGAGAAGTAGTGTGTTAAAGAAGTAATGAAAAGAAAAGGAAACATTTTAATAATAGCGTAACATGATTGACATTGTCATGAGTGTTGCTGTCATATATATGCCTGCCTAAATAAGTCACCCTCGCTTTGCTCTTACTTTATTTACCGTTCATTTAATCATGGCTAGTGGCGGGAAAAATTATAAAATGGAAGGAGGATGGCTTTACCAAAACAATTATTGATGGCGAATCGATTATTCATAAAGCTTGAATTGGTGATCTGTTTTTCTGTGTTAACCTCATATTTTTCATACTTCTTCTCAAACTAAGGTGGTGCGAGGGTAAAATGAATCGGGATGCGCTGATCAATGTAATCGGTGTACCAGGAAATCATGCATTGACAAAAGCTCCCTTTGCTTGTAATGCAAAGTGTGATTAAATGCATTATTTTTAACGCGTTATGGAGCACATGCATCGAAGCTTCTCAGCTGTGCTTGTGCTAAGAAAAGGAAAGATTTTAAAAATAACGTAACACGATTGTCAATGTAACCTTTTGTAAGTAGTGCCTGGAGGATTCAGTGTGGAGAAACTCTATAGAGACAGCGTGTGTATTAACTTGTGGATTTTTCTGTGAGTATTTGGTGGCAGTCTGACAAGTTGCTTCGAAGACGGCGTTAGCTGCAGAGCTCAGCTCAGAGCCAAATGAGATGAATGGGAGGGAGATGATGACGTGACTCCCCACCCGCCTTAACTGTCAATCCCCACAAACACAGTCTCGGAATTTGCATAAGCACACCCCTTCACCTACAATTTTAACTTAGTTATAAAGTGATCAAAACTCTCGTTTATATCCTCGTCCTCTCATTAAACTTGTATCCCGCATTACCTGTGGGCATGTGAAGCCAGCGTAGCCTGTCTATGAACTTAATTTAAAGTTTAGGTTTACACCTTGCTTTCTTTCCGAGGTAGCAGCACTCATGAATATGGTAGTATATGTCACTCGCTCGCTTCTTATTGTTTCGCTGCCTTCTCAATTATATAATGCATGTTTTCTTAAGCGCTTTTTGGAGGTCTTCCTGGTTTTCTACGCACTGCGTTGACAGTCAGTTCACGTGATTACGTGAGAGGCGTGATGATGTCAAACGAAACTCCACCCCCCCGTCATTCCAGCTCAACTCCATTACAGTTAATGGAGAAAAATACCTTCCAGTTATGACCATTAGGCGTAGAATTTCGAAATGAAACCTGCCCAACTTTTGTAAGTAAGCTGTAAGGAATGAGCCTGCCAAATTTCAGCCTTCTACCTACACGGGAAGTTGGAGAATTAGTGATGAGTCAGTGAGTGAGTGAGTGAGTGAGTGAGTGAGGGCTTTGCCTTTTATTAGTATAGATAATAATTATTGGACTTTTTATCTGGTGTCTGATGTGGTGTCTGAGGGTTCAAGGGAGCGAGAGGCCCTTAATCTATCACAAATCTATATATATATATATATATATATATATATATATATATATATATATATATATATATATATATATATATATATATACTGTATATACTAGCCAAATACCTGCGCTTCGCAGCGGAGAAGTAGTGTGTTAATGAAGTTATGAAAAAGAAAAGGAAAGATTTTAATAATAACGTAACATGATTGACAATTTAATTGTTTTGTCATTGTCATGAGTGTTGCTGGCATATATATATAAATATATATATATATACATATATATTGTGGTCCAGGAGGACCAGAGGAGGACTTGTGCCTCCTCCAGACCGAGAGGGGGCGTCCGTCCTGGTTATACTGGAGGCCTCGGGTAGAGGGCTTGGAAGCCCAGCCCTGTAGGGACCCGTGACCACTGCCAGGCGGCGCCCCAGAGCCTGATTATCCCAGGAGCCCAGCATTTCCGCCACACCAGGAAGTGCCGGGGGGAAGACGACAGGGGACACCCGGACGGCTTCTGGGTGCAGCCGGCACTTCCACCACACGGGGTGTGTCCGTGGGAGATTGCCGGGAAGCAGCTGGAGCCCATCCGGGTTCCTATAAAAGACAAAATACAAGAGTCGGGTGGAAGAGTGGCAACGTCTGGAGGAGGACGGAGGCGGTCAGAAGAAAAGAGAGAGAGAGAGAGAAAGAGAAGAAGAAAAGAGAAGGCATTGGAGTGGCCTGGACTGATGGGGGTTTGGTGAGCTGAATTGTAAAAGAGATGGAAAATAAACCAGTGATTGTGGGTGACATTAATGTGTCTGCCTGTCTGTGTCCGGGGTGAGGTTCACAATATATATATATATATACATATATATACATATACAGTATATATATATATATATATATATATACTGCTCAAAAGCATTAAAGGAACACTTTTTAATCAGAGTATAGCATAAAGTCAATGAAACTTATGGGATATTAATCTGTTCAGTTAAGTAGCAGAGGGGGTTGTTAATCAGTTTCAGCTGCTGTGGTGTTAATGAAATTAACAACAGATGCACTAGAGGGGCAACAATGAGATGACCAACAAAACAGGAATGGTTTAACAGGTGGAGGGCACTGACATTTTTCCCTCCTCATCTTTTCTGACTGTTTCTTCACTAGTTTTGCATTTGGCTACAGTCAGTGTCACTACTGTTAGCATGAGGCGATACCTGGACCCTACAGAGGTTGCACAGGTAGTCCGACTTCTCTAGGATGGCACATCAATACGTGTCATTGCCAGAAGGTTTGCTGTGTCTCCCTGCACAGTCTCAAGGGCATGGAGGAGATTCTAGGAGACAAGCAGTTACTCTAGGAGAGCTGGAGAGGGCCATAAAAGGTCCATAACCCTCAGCAGGACCAGTATCTGCTCCTTTGGGCAAGGAGGAACAGGATGAGCACTGTCAGAGCCCTACAAAATGACCTCCAGCAGGCCACTGGTGTGAATGTCTCTGACCAAACAACCAGAAAGACTTCATGAGGGTGACCCAAGGGCCCCATGTCCTCTAATGGGCCCTGAGCTCACTGCCCAGCAGCATGCAGCTCAATTGGCTTTCGCCATAGAATACCAGAATTGGCAGATGCCCCACTGGTGCCCTGTGCTTTTTACAGATGAGAGCAGGTTCACCCTGAGCACGTGACAGAAGTGAAAAGGTCTGGAGAAGCCATGGAGAACATTATGCTGCCTGTAACATCATTCAGCTTGAGCAGTTTGGTGGTGGGTTAATGATTGTCTGGGGAGGCATATCCATGGAGGGTCACACAGACCGCTACAGGCTTGACAAAGGCACCTTGGCTGCCATTAGGTATCAGGATGAAATCCTTGGACCCATTGTCAGACCCTATGCTGGTACAGTGGCCCTGGTGCACGACAATTCCTGGCCTCATGTGGTGAGAGTATGCAGGCAGTTCCTGGAGGATGAAGGAATTGATACCATTGACTGGCCACCACACTTTCCTGACCTAAATCCAATAGAACACCTCTGGGACATTATGTTTTGGTCCATCCAATGCCACCAGGTTGCACCTCAGACTGTCCAGGAGCTCAGTGATGCCCTGGTCCAGATCTGGGAGGAGATCCCCACAACACCATCTGTCATCTCATTAGAAGCATGCACCGATGTTGTCAGGCATGTATACAAGAACACAGGGGCCATACAAAGTGCTGCATACAATTTTGAGTTGCTGCAATTAAATTGTGGCAAAATGGACTAGCCTGCCACATAATTTTTTCACTCTGATTTTTGGGCGTCTTTGAATTCAGGGCTCTGTAGCTTGATCATTTTCATTTCTATCAAACGATGTGGCATCCTTTCGTTCCTAACACATTACCCAGTCTATATCAGTATAGATATCCAGGAGGATTTCTTTTCCCATTGAGATCTGATGTGTTTTCAAAGTGTTCCTTTAATTTTTTGAGCAGTTTATATATATATATATATATATATATATATATATATATATATATATATACATATACATATATATACAGACACACATTTACATACACTTATATCTATCTATCTATATGTCTATCTATCTATATATGTATATCTATCTATATATCTATCTATATGTCTATTTATCTATATATGTATATCTATATCTATATCTATATATATATATCTATATGTATATATCCATCTATCTATATATGTATATATATATATATATATATATATATATATATATATATATATATATATATCTATATATCTATCTATATCTACTGTATATATATATATATATATATATATATAATCTCCTTTGGTGTGCGAACAGCTGTTGCTGGGGGTGCCAGAATCCATTGAGGAAGAAAAATGAAAAACATTATTTGTACAAAATCTTAATTTATCTATCCATTCCTAAACAATTAAATGGGCAGGCTATTTCGTATCAGTGCAATACGCTGCTTGTTAAAATGGATCAGTCAGTGAGGGCTTTGCCTTTAATTAGTATAGATATATATTTTATTTATATTTTATATATATACTGTATATATACAGGTATCTATACTAATAAAAGGCAAAGCCCTCACTCACTCACTCACTCACTGACTCATCACTAATTCTCCAACTTCCCGTGTGGGTGGAAGGCTGAAATTTGGCAGGTTCATTCCTTACAGCTTCCTTACAAAAGTTGGGCAGGTTTTATATCGAAATTCTACGCGTAATGGTCATAACTGGAAGCAGTTTTTCTCCATTTACTGTAATGGAGATGAGCTTCAATGCCGTGGGGGCGGAGTTTCATGTGACATCATCACGCCTCCCACGTAATCACGCAGTACATAGAAAACCAGGAAGACCTCAAAAAATCGCTGAAGAAAACATGCATTATATAATTGAGAAGGCAGCGAAACAATAAGAAGCGAGCGAGTGACATATACAACCATATTCATGAGTTCTGCTACTTCGGAAACAAAGCACGATGTAAACCTACACTTTAAATTAAGTTCATAGACAGGCTGCGCTGGCATTTGTAATTTAGTGCCTGCCCATATAAGGCCGTCCGTCAGCGGCAATCCAATAGCAAACTGCCACGGGTAAATATTCACGGGTGAAGGACTGTGCTTATGGAGAGGAAGATGAGATGGTCAGGGTGGTGTTTGACACAAACTCAGCGAAACTGCGAGAGAAAGTTTTAAGTGCCAGGACTAAGGTAACATTAAATACAACCGTGGACATAGCATGAGATGGCACCAGCACAGCTGGGAACCTTCGATGCATGTACACCGAGCGGCTCACGTGAACTGATGCAGTGCACAGATAAAAAGCAACAGTTCCAAAGAGCGCTGAACAAAAACCAAATTACACAATTGAAAAGGCAGCAAAAATATGAAGCGTCTGATACATACAAGCATATTCATAAATCCAACTACTGCGGAAACAAAGCACACGTTGGAAAAAGTCAATGTCCCGCTAATGGAAGACAGTGTAAAAAAAACCCGTGCATGCAGTGTGTCAGGTCTCAGATAAAGAAGAAGACGAGCTGTTTATTGATGCAGTAAGAAACGAATCGATAAATGAAACCTGTCATCTTTACAACGATTGACAAACATGGAATGTAACTTGAACACAACACATCCTACAAATACGAACCTGATTGAAAGAAATAATGATAATCAAATCCTTGATGACAGCAACACTCAGTAACACTCACAAAACAAATACTGTATATTGACAGTCATGTTACGTTATTTTTAAAATGTTCCCTTTTCTTTTTCTAGCTTTTTTAACACACTACTTCTCCGCTGCGATACGTGGGTATATATATATGTATATATATATATCCCGATCTACATACTCGAATAATGGATACTTTATTCGCCATCAATGATTGTTTTGGTAAAGCCATACTCAGTGTATTCATTAGATGAGCGGTAAAAAGTAAGAGCGAGGGAGGATGACTTATTGAGGCATGCAGGCTGTAGTGGCGTCAACTCTATCTGAATTGCGCGATCACATTTGAAAAAATATATCTTTTCAAGTTCTATTTAGTCCATATGTGTCAAACTCAATTTTATATACTGTATTATTGTTATTAAAGCCCGGGTATATGAAGCTGGTAACACAATAAACTACAGATCCCATAATGCAGCGCTTCAGCTGCCTTGCCGAACACTTACCGCGTTAATCAAGTCTACCTTATGATGCTACAAGTTATTGCGAAGCTAGCTCACACGATGCTGAAGAGAAAAGTTGATTCTGAAAATAGAGCCTTTAAAAACCGATGGGAGGCTGAGTATATGTTTACTGAACCTGTGTGTCTCATTTGTGGAGCTAATGTGGCTGTAATTACAGAATTTAATCTAAGATGGCACTATGACACAAAACATCAGGGTAACCTGAATGCAATGCAGAAGATACAGAAAGCAGCATAATTAAATAAGAATCTGACACTTCAGCGGACGTTTTTACCCGTGCACAATCACAAAGTGATTTCAAGTGAAGCTGCTTTTATGGGAGACACAAATGCACCACTTTCCCTGTTGCCAAGTAATGTTAAACCAAGTCGTCACTACGGTGTTCCCAAATACGCACTTTGCTGATAAACTGAGCGCACTGAGCTTGCACGGCGCTTTGGTGACTTTGAAGAACAAAAAAAGTCCATCTACATGCGGCTCGAACCTTGTGCATGTTTGTTAGCACATATCTGTGTGAGAAGCTCTTCTCAGTGATAAAGACTAACAAAACAGCACACAGGAGTCGCCTCACTGATGAGCACCTGCAATCCATCCTGAGAATCTCCACAACACAGAACTTCACACCAAACATAAACGAACTTGTGGCCAAAAAAAGATGCCAGGCGTCCAGCTCTAAAATGACATATGAGCAAAGACAACTGAATGATTTGATTTGTTATTGCTGAAAGGAACACATTTTATTTATTTCCAGGTTTTGTTATGCAGCATGTTCATATTTGAATTTGTATAATTTTGACAGGATATATTTTAATGGAGAGCAAAATCTTTTGGGATATTTAAAATCTAAGTTTATTTTTTCTATAAAATTACATAAGAGTAAAGAAATTTGAATGTTTGTTCTTTTAACGTTTACTTTATTTCTAACTTGTATAATTTAGACAGGATATATTTTTATGGAGAGCAAAATATTATAAGTTGTTTAAGGTTTGAGTTGATTTATTCACGAATAATATTCCTGTCTGTTTTTACCATTCCTACCAAAGATATTTCTGTCGACTAAATAAAGATTCCTTCTATTTAAAATTTAAATAGAACTTGAACAAATACGATAGTTCATAATATCCACGCAGACTTGCACGTAAGAACGGGAGTCATCCGTTTTAACAAGCGGCGTATTGCACTGATACGAAATAGCTGTGTGTGTATATATGTAGATATGTATGTATATGTATATATATGTTTATATATATATATATGTGTGTGTGTATGTATGTATATATATATATGTATTTGTGTGTATACATGTGTGTGTATGTGTGTATGTATTTATGTGTGTGTGTATATGTATGTGTATATATGTAGATATATATATATGTATATATGTGTATATGTATAGATATGTGTATATATATATATGTTTATGTGTGTGTGTGTAAATATATATATATATGACAACAACACTCATCACTCACAACAGTGACAAAACAATTACATTGACAATCATGTTACGTTATTTTCAAAATGTTTCCTTTTCTTTTTCATTGCTTCTTTAACACACTACTTCTCCGCTGCGAAGCGCGGGAATTTTGCTAGTATATATATATATGCATTGTGGAGGACTGCCAGCTTTGTGCTCCGGCCCTCACCCACAGGCCGCCAGGAGGAGCTCTCCCGACAGCAGGATCGTGCCCCGAGTTCCAGCAGGGCCTCAAGTACTATGTAGTGTTTTTACACAGCCCTGCTGGATACCTTGGGGACCACCGAGAGTCGCTGTAGGGGGCTCTTGTATGCCCTATAACCCAGGAGTACGTCACGGTCACGTGACGGGAAGGAACGACGTGCTCCCAGGGTGAAGAAAAGGACTGTTTGCCGTGACGCGGAAGGAATAAGGAACTGTGGTCTGATTGGACAGGAACGCCTCCGGGTCAGGGGCTATAAAAGGACTATGGGCCAGTCCAGACACTGAGCTGTGCTGGGAGGTAGAGGAGTAAAGTGTCTGGGCGAGGAGGAGTGATTATTTTGTTGAAATTGGTTTAATATTTATGAGTAGTGTGGAAGGTGCTTGGTGCACTGTGAACCATAATAAAAAGTCTTGGACTTTTACCTGGTGTCTGGAGTTGTACCTAAGGGTTCAAGGGAGCACTAGTGCCCCCTACTGCCACATATATGTTTATATGTATATAAAGTGTATATATATTTATGTGTGTGTGCATAATATTAATAATTTCATTATTAAAATATCAGCCAGAGTTGATGTGAGAAACTATTAGAAAAGCAACGTTAAAGTAACTGATTAATAAATTACTTTGCATAGCTTAAAGATAGGAATAAAAAAACCTCAGTATACTGTAGAATGGTGCTAAAGATATTGATATTAGAGTCATGTAATAATAATACTTAATCATATAGGTCCCATTACCAAAATACTTCTACAATCTTACAAATCTACTCAAGATTAGTATGTTTGAGTGTCAGTGAGAGAGAGCAAGTACTTATAGAGTAGTATTTACAACTCTTGTGACATGTGCACATCTGCTTCAATCCACTGGACTAGCCACAAGGCCACTGGTGAGTCCAGGAAAGCATTCTGGCTTGGTTTGACTCACAGAGGCAAGTATTGCCTTGTATCGTAATAGACCAGTATGAGGTAGCGCCATCAACACAAATGTGTACTCAGAAGACAAGGGTGAGAAATGATTGCTGGAGATGCATGAAAGTCTAGGAAGACTGGAGTGCTATTGGAGGGAGGCTGATCAAGCAAAGGCTTCTAATAAACTTCACATGAAGGGAAAGGAGAAACATTGCATTTTATAATATATTAGGCTACCTAGCAGCATTGATAATAAAATATGAATCAGATAATGCCATAAAAAACAAACAAAATTAAGATCAATTAACATACTGTATCATCTGCCATACAGTACTACTAGCAAAGATATTTCAACATATGTCAAACACACAGTACTAAATGCAGAACCACAAATCCACGAATATAGAATATTCAGACTGAAGTAATCCCAAATGTTTAATTTACAGTTTTTAATCAATGTGGTAAATTGTGTTGTACCTAAATAATCAACATAAGATAGTAAGAGATACAAATTCACGGAGTGTTTAAATTACATCACAGAAATTTTTAACAGTAGTCACTTAAAAAAGGTTCTATCCTTCAGGCTCCACGGCAGATATGACAAGTTCAGGCTACACTTGCAGAAATGCGCAAAGGTTTGCTAAAACAGTGTGGGGTCAAAGGGCCTGCCCAAGCAGACGCAAAAACAAATAGATAGATACATAGATTCATAGATACATATATAGATATAGATAGGTAGATACTTTATTAATCCCAAGGGAAAATTCACATACTCCAGCATCAACTTACTGATAAAAAACAAAATTAAATTAAAGAGTGATAAAAATGCAGGTAAAACAGACAATAACTTTGCATAATGCTAACGTTTAACCATCCCCAACCACCACCACAGTGGAATTGAAGAGTTGCATAGTGTGGGGGAGGAATGATCTCCTCAGTCTGTCAGTGGAGTTGGATGGACAAATTAAAAAAAAAAAATATTTCCCTAATAAGACATTACATAGACCATGTCATGGAAACTGGAAACAATGAGTAGAGTTACTAAAAACATTTTAACAATATGTTAAATTATTTGGACATTGTTACTGCTTGATTAAATTGTTGGGAAACAGCGTCATCTGCTGGCAAGTGGAAGCCAGTGTCCCACTTGTTCCTAATGTAGAGATACCATTGCAAGGATGGTAATGCAATTCTGAAACCTCAAGCTGGCTTTCCTTTCTGTTTTAAAGTGTTTGGTTCCACTTCTCAGTCAGACAACAGCAAGCTTGTTTTAAAGAACCCTCAGAAATTCCTGGCAGGGAACAGTCTACTTAAACGTACGAGGCTTCATTACTATAATATAGCAAGACTACACAGTTACAGACATAAACATAAAATAGACATTCTGGGCTAACTTTCCCATTTATGTATGATATTTGTCTTTAATATTACTTTCTTTAACAAAGGATCTCATTTTAGTAAAAAGTGTATTAATTTTGTGAAAGATAACTTGGAATTTGCATATGTATACCGATAACTAAAACTAAAATATTTCATCATAATGGAAAAAAATAAATCAGATCCCAGAAGGTAAATGAGAAGATAAAGGCAATTACATGTGGACAATATGACCATTCATTCTGTTACAAATTCAACTGAGGATAAAAGCAGGTGTTCTGCTGAATTTGTTTATGTTATTTGTGTTCTAATGGCTTTTCAGACATCTCCAGTTTTGCCCAGAATTGATTTAAGTTATACCATACGGACAGCCATTCTATCTCATTTGTTACAACTCTTAAAAACTTCAAAAATAAACTCCAGACACCTTTTCTTCTTCAAAATGAAGCCATGATTTACTAATGTAAATATTTAAAAGTCAGCAAGGTTTATGAGGAAAGCATTAGTATTTCTATAGTTCAGATAGCAACAAAATGCAGATAGATAAGACAATAGTAAGGTATGCTGCTGGGCTAGGGAGTTGTATCCTGGGTAGGGTCATTAAGAGTTTGCAGTGAGGAATTAAAACAGCAGAATTAAACAGACCTGAAGCAACTTGAGAAGAAAAAGCCCCACTGACAGAGACTAGTGAAAACCAGTAGAATAAAGGTTGGATAAAATCTCAAAGCAGATGGATGTGGCTATCACATTTACAAACTGTTAGTATCCAGATGGCAGTCCTTCAAACACCTCCACCTCAGCCTTTGACAAATGCCAAGACAACTTCTGACTGTTCTATATAATGTATATTGCTCAAGGAAGTGCTAGGAGACCAGCTGCCATGATTTTAAACTTTCTATCTACATAGATCAAGGCTCTCAGAGAATGAATTGTTTTGATCTCTCAGTGCAATGACATTAAGAAGCACAAGATGTTGTTCGACCGCAAGGCAATTGATCAATCACAATCAAGTGATTAATCTTCTAGACACCATTATTCAATAGTGAACAGGCTGCTTTTTTATCATAGCTACAGTGAACCCTCTGAACAATTGAACAACAAAACATATATTGATACAGAAAAATAAAAAGCAATTAACATTTAAAATGACAAAAAGTATAAATAAATACATTTATACAAAGATAAATGCAAACCTTTGCAAAGCATGTCTTCAGGACAGCCAATGCATGTTGAGCTAACAAAGCTCGAAATATAAAACAGGCTAGCCTAACACATAAGCTATGCTTTCTGAAGAGCTGAAAAGCAGTAAGAAAGATGTAATGAAAGGTGCGAGAAAGATACCGTTTATGTCTGAAAAAGGGATTTTTCTAAACTGTGGTTAATAACATACTGTAATATTACACACTTCTAGCTCGATTATATTTTTTTCTGTAAAATTATGGTATACTTGTTTTTATTTTCTACATTTTTTGTATTGTTTCTATCTTTCTGTGGGTTTAATTTTTGGTAATTGAGACATTGATTTGTCTGATTTTCATGCCATTATTTTGTGTCTAGGCAGAGTACAACAGAGCTGTCCTGTGATTCATAACTAGTATAGTTGGTAGATTTTGGAGGATGTCTGCTGGCTGGTTTTGTCTCACTAGTTTTGTTTTTAAAATAATGTCATGGACAAAACAAAACTTCACCAAGGATCTTCTTATCAAAATAGTGCATGAATTGACTGAAAAACAGCAGTTAGAAAAGCCTCCAAGTCAGACTTCAAGTACAAGTCCTGTTTTGGAATCAGACTTGGATAAGTTATGTCTGATGCAATTGCATGGTGGAATGGGACTGAAGCACCTGAGGAAGATTTTCTAGTATCTGCAGGCATTAATGGACCTTCTGAACTTATCTGCTAAACAGAACCTGGAAGAAGAACATGACCTTAAAGAAAGAATTTTAAAATTACCTGGGAGGGCTAATTTATAAGAAATTGGACCAATACATTTTAGCATTGTATACAGATCAATATATCTGAGGTTAGTTTATTGGACAGGGCCCTTAGGCAGATGTGTTGTGTGGCAAGCCATATTGTCAACACACAACTCTGAACTCTGATGTTAATCTTCTTTTTCTATGAGCAACTTTTTAACAGGGGTTACTGTTGTCAACACATTCTCCTGGTTTAGCTTCCAGTTATTATATAACCAGTATAGCCCACTGCACGATAATGTGCAGTGAATACACTTGACTTGAATTTTCATACCCTTTCTCTGTACGTTTAGCATTCATTTGCTCAGAGGCTGATATGCTTGCTGCTTCCTGAGCAGCTTTTCTTTTCTTCACCCTAGCAGCCCGCTTCTTCTCTTCTTTTGTTGGCATCTGTTTGCGTTAAAACTGATTAAGTCAGTTTTTGTGTTGCAGTTACTTAGTATGTTTTCTTTAATTTTTCACTTAAGCTGGTACTTAAGTGTTCAATCTGCCTCAAGAATGATTAAGATATGAAGAGGTAGAGGAAGTGATGGCGAAGGTGGTAGGGATGAGAATGGCCCCCGTATGCATGCGCTGCAAGGCCGCCCTGCTGGCTGCTCCCGAAAGTTGATTCTACAATAAAATAAAAAGAGGAATAATCATCACCCCGAAAGCAGATAATAGATGTCACATAGTATATATGTACCAAATTTGAGGTCAATAGGTCAAACAGTTTGTGAGCTACAGGTGATTTAAAATCCTGGACAGACTAACGAACAGCCGCGGTAACATATTATATATAAACAATACATTTCCGGCGCCGCATCCGAGTGGTAGCCTTTCCAGCAGCTCTGTATATGTCTTTATCTTTTTACCTTTTTATCTCTATTTTTCTCTACTTCACTGATCACTTCTACCACTTTCTTTTATGTGGAATTGCTCCCTGGACATTTTTTACTACTTGACATGGATTTTTACACTCTGAGAATCTTAAGCACTGAGTAGAAATGCTTATGCCAGTGTGGTTCCTTATTTACCTGACGAGGTAAGAAGACGATATCGGGGCAGCCGAACCGGCACAAAGATAAAAGATAAGATTAAATCGAGACAACTTGAGAGAAAATGGCGTTATAAACCGTCGGTGCCTTCTGTGATCCTGGGAAATGTGAACTCACTACCAAATAAGATCGACGAACTGGCTGTGCTGGTGAAAAATGTCAGAACCTACAGAGAATGCAGCTTGCTGTGTTTTAGTGAAACGTGGCTAACAACTACCATCCCAGATGCTAACGTGGAGCTACCCAGGTTTAGCACAGTTAGAGCGGACAGAGACGCAAGTACCTGCGGAAAGAAGAAAGGAGGAGGACTCGCTCTCTATGTCAATACAAAGTGGTGCAACTCAGGACATGTAAACGTTAAAATCTCCAATTGCTGCAGGGACATTGAACTGTTGGCCGTAAGTCTGCGCCCTATTACTTGCCCAGAGAGTTTGGACACGTGATTGTTGTTATTGTTTACATCCCCTCAAGCGAGCGCGAGATGGCGAGTGACATCATCCATTCCGCAGTTGCTAAGTTACAAACGCAGCACCCTGAGGCACTTGTGCTAATCGCTGGAGACTTTAACCATGTAACGCTGGACAAAACATTACCTGCCTTCTCCCAGTATGTGGATTGTAACACTCGGGGAAACAGGACTATCGACCTACTGTATGCAAACGTTAAAGACGCATACAGCGCCACCCCGCTGCCTGCGCTTGGGAAAGCAGATCATAACCTGGTTCTGCTTCAGCCTCAATACAAACCAAGAGTGAGGCGCTACCTACAACTACACGCTCATTCAGGAAGTGGTCCCTGAGGCAGAGCAGGCTCTGAGAGACTGCTTTGGAACTACAGACTGGGATATATTGCTTGGGTCACATAGTGAGAACATTGAAGAGGCTGTTGAATGCACAACTGATTACATCAACTTCTGTATGGACATTGTAGTTCCAGTAAGAACAGTACACTGCTATGCTAACAACAAGCCATGGATTAGATAGTAGACATCAAGGGATTACAAGTGAATCAAGGGCCTTTTGAACCAGAAGAAAAGGGCTTTTAAAGGTGGTGATCAGCATGAGCTCAAGCGCGTGCAGAAGGAACTCCGAGTCCAGCTCAGGGCGGCGAAAGAGCAGTACAGGAGAAAGCTGGAGCAGAAGTTGCAGAACAACAGCATGAAGGAAGTGTGGGATGGGATGAAGATTATCACTGGCTGCAGCTCGAAGCGGGGTGCCGCCATCGAGACAGACGTGGAGAGAGCAAACCAAATGAACAACTTCTTTAATAGGTTTGATCACTAACCCACTCTCACCTCGAGTACTGCATCCTCCAACCATCCTTCTGCTGATACCAGCATAGGTGAGACATCCCCACCCACAATTACAGCAGCCCATGTGAGCAGAGAGCTGAAAAGACTTTGTGCCAGCAAAGCAGCGGGTCCAGATGGTGTATCGCCACACTGCTGAAGGCCTGTGCGTTGGAACTGGGGAGTCCTCTACAGCATCTTCAACCTGAGCCTGGAACAGGGAGAGTCCCAAGGCTTTGGAAAACATCTTGTATCACCCCTGTCCCAAAGGTATCACGTCCTAGTGAGCTGAATGACTTCCGGCCTGTTGCTCTGACGTCACATCTGATGAAGACCATGGAGCGGCTGCTGCTTCACCACCTGAGGCCACAGGTCCGCCACGCCTCGACCCTCTGCAGTTCGCATACCAGGAGAAGGTGGGAGCGGAGGATGCCATCATCTATATGCTACACGATCCCTCTCCCACCTGGACAGAGGCAGTGGTGCTGTAAGAATTATGTTTTTGGACTTCTCTAGCGCCTTCAACACCATCCAACCTCTGCTCCTTAGAGACAAGCTGACTGAGATGGGAGTAGACTCACACCTGGTGGCATGGATTGTGGACTATCTTACAGACAGACCTCAATATGTGCGTCTTGGGAACTGCAGGTCTGACATTGTGTTCAGCAATACAGGGGCCGCAGGGACTGTACTTTCTCCGGTCCTGTTCAATCTATATACATCAGACTTCCAATATGACTCGAGTCCTGCCATGTGCAAAAGTTCGCTGATGACACTGCTATTGTGGGCTGCATCAGGAGTGGGCAGGAGGAGGAGTACAGAAGCTAATCAAAGACTTTGTTAAATGGTGCGACTCAAACCACTTACACCTTAACACCAGCAAGACCAAGGAGCTGGTGGTGGATTTTAGGAGGCCCAGGCCCCTCATGGACCCTGTGATCATCAGAGGTGACTGTGTGCAGAGGGTGCAGACCTATAAATATCTGGGAGTGCAGCTGGATGACAAATTGGACTGGACTGCCAATACTGATGCTCTATGTAAGAAAGGTCAGAGCAGACTATACTTTCTGAGAAGGTTGGCATCCTTCAACATCTGCAGTAAGATGCTGCAGATGTTCTACCAGACGGTTGTGGCGAGTGCCCTCTTCTACGCGGTGGTGTGCTGGGGTGGCAGCATAAAGATGAAAGACATCTCACGCCTGGACAAACTTGTTAAGAAGGCAGGCTCTATTGTAGGAGTAAAGTTGGACAGTTTAACATCTGTGGCAGAGCGACGGGCATTAAGTAAACTCCTGTCAATCATGAAGAATCCACTGCATCCACTGAACAGTGTCATCTCCAGGCAGAGGAGTAGCTTCAGTGACAGACTTTTGTCACTGTCCTGCTCCACTGACAGACTGAGGAGATCGTTCCTCCCCCACACTATGCGACTCTTCAATTCCACCCGGGGGAGTAAATGCTAACATTACTCAAAGTTATTGTTTTTTTTTTTTTCATTTTATTACTATTAATTTAATATTGTTTCTTTGTATCAGTATAATGCTGCTGGATTATGTGAATTTCTGGGATTAATAAAGTATTAATATCTAGTATCTATCTATCTATCTATCTATCTATCTATCTATCTATCTATCTATCTATCTATCTATCTAAAGATTTATGTAAGTAGCCGGTCAGATTAAGAATAGAAGTGGGAACAACATTTAGGAGTAATAGTCGAAGTTTAAAACTATAAAGATGTTCAAATGATTTATTCCTGTTTCTGAATTATGTATAACATTAATTGAAAATTTGTGTAACAATGACATGTTTTTCTTGATAGAGTGAATTATACAAGTATTTATAGTGAATTCATGGTACTTTTCCAAGTCCTGACCAACATGATTTGTTTGCCTGTTACTTTTGGTATATTAGACAGAAGTTAAGTTAGTTTGAGTGCCAAAGTTAGAACAAAGGCAGTAATGAGTACCTTTAAAGTAATGAAATGTGTACATTCTGAAAAGTAGTCAATTATAAAAATTGATATGTACCTCTGGGAGGGAGGAAAATAAGTAGTAAAGCACCACAAGGCTTACTCCTCCTTAGTTTTGTGATCAAGAAGTTCTCTACACAACAGTGATGGTTGAAAAGCCAGGGTGGACTTACCACCATTAAATTACCCCAGATAAAACAGAGACTCTCTGCAGAAATGTTTATCTTACCAGAGAAGTGTCTACTGAGGGTGAAGTGAATACTGACGGGTACAATT